>NW_027397150.1:3024485-3035512 GCF_003265705.2 Callorhinus ursinus
TTCTTTCTTTCTTTCTTTCTTTCTTTCTTTCTTTCTTTCTTTCTTTTCTTTTTTTATTTGTTTGACAGAAAGAGACACAGCGAGAGAGGGAACACAAGCAGGGGGAGTGGGAGAGGGAGAAACAGGCTTTCCACAGAGCAGGGAGCCCAATGCGGCTAGATCCCAGGACTCTGGGATCATGACCTGAGCCGAAGGTAGACGCTTAACGACTGAGCCACCCAGGCGCCCCGCATGCAGTATTTTTATTCTATTCAGGCCTCCATCCGATTGGATGAGGCTCCCCGACATTAGGGAGGGCAATATGCTCTATTCAGTCTACTGATTTGAATGTTAATCCCATCCAAAAACATCCTCGCAGAAACACCCCAAATAATGTTTGACCAAATATCTGGGCATCCCATGGCCCAGTCAAATTGACACATAAAATTAACCATCCCAAAAGGGGACACCTTATACTAAGCACACAGAAGAGAAAACTGCCTTGGTTAGGCTTCAGTTTAGGATCATTGCTTTTTCAGAGCTTCTGCCCCTCTGGGTATGGTACAAGGATGCTTTCATCTGGTCACATAACAGGGATGAATTAAGAAAGAAAAAGTCCCTTCTGGCAGAGAAGCAGCAGGGCTGGGGAAGAGTAGGTTAGCAACACACCTCCCCTGGGGGACTTGAACCACCAATATACTGATCTATGGATCAAACCTGCTGACCATCAGACTTCAGGGACCATGCTGGGTTTTTTTTTTTTAATGTAATGCATATAACATAAGTTTAGTTATTTTAAAGTGAACAATTCAGTGGCATTTAGTACATTCTTAAGGTGTGTGACTACCTTCACTATCTAGTTCCAAAACACGTTCATTATCCCAAAATAAAGCCCCACATCCATCCCCAATGAGCAATTATTCCTCAATACATGCTCCTCCCAGCTCCTGGAAGCCATCAGGTTGCTTTCTGTTCCTATGGACTTACCTCTTCTGGATATTTCATATGCATGGAATCACACAATATGTGATTTGTCTCTGGCTTCTTTCGCTTAGCTTATTGTTGGAGTTCATTCAAGCTGTAGCGTGGATATTTCACTGCATGTATACACACATGTTGTTCATGCATTCATTGATTGATGGACATTTGGGTTGTTTCCATCTTTTGGCTGCTATGAATAGTGCAGCTATGAACATTCATGTGCAAGGACTCATTTTGAGTATCTGGTTTTAATTATTTTGGGTGCATACCTAGTAGTGAAATCGCTGGGTAATTTGCATTCTCACCAGCAATGTTTGGTGGTTCTAATTTCTCCTTCCTGCCAACACTTTTTATTTTCTATTGTTGTTGTTGTTTTTAAAATGATAGCAATCCTAGCAGGTATGAACATAACACTACACATGTACTAGAATGACTAAAATTAAAAAGACTCATGATACCAAACAAAAAAGAGGACTTCCTATATGACTCCATTTATGTAAAACTCTAGAAAATGCCAACTAATCTACAGTGACCATAAGCAGACCAGTATTTGCTTGAGATGCACAGGTCAGTGGGGGCATGACTTAGTGAGGGGCAGAAGGGAGGCGTTATCGAGGGCTATAAGGAAATTTCTGGGGGGTGATGGATATATTTATTATTTTGATTATAATGATGGCTTCATCAGTGCATACATATGTCAAAATGTCGTATTATATATTTTAAATATGGGCAGGTTGTTGTATGTTAAATAATAAACTGTTAAAAAGGAAACAAGGTGAAACAATTTCTTATATCCCTTTCGGAGGTCACTGAAGTCTCTTCATTTTAACCTGTGCCATAAATTGAAAATGTAGGGGACTGATTACACCATTCTCTTTTAAGGAGACTTTCTAAGTCTAAATTTCTCACATCTGTGATGAAGTCCCAAGTCATTAGCAATGCAGATTCCCAGATGACAACAGATGACCATTAACTGCTATACAGCCGACATTGGGTTGTTAGATTCTCTTTCCAGAATATTCACAATATCTTGCCTGCCTTCTACCCCAACAAAGCCCTTTCGCCATTTCAGATACCCATATATTTCTGTTACCAATGTCTAAATTTTAGTGGTCCTGGATATAAACAGCATAAATAAACTTAGCAAATTAAGCAGAAAAAGAATTAATTGAGAAGTTATTTGTGGGTCATAGATTTATGAAAATTAACAACCAGACTCAGATAAAGGGAATAGCCAAAGGGGAGGTAGGAGGCCAGAAATAGAGCCAAACTCATGCCAAAGAAAGAGTCTGGTAAGGAAACCAGAGGAACAGTCAAGACTAGATATTGGCTTTGACTTTCTGGATAAATGAATTCTAAACTGTTTATGATGCTACATATGATTGGCCCTTGAATCAGAATCTAGGGAAGCAACTTATAGCCCATTGAACTAAGATCACATATTAAAGTAGAAAATGCCTCCACTTTATCTTCTTTAGAGGAAGGAGGGTTCCCGACCTCATTCGTACTCAAATTCATATTCCCCAAGAATTGAGGTCCACACAATAAGAAAGATCTGCTGCCACTGGTTTTGATCTTGGGACTAGATTCCCTTGATTTGTTTCCCTTAGTAGGTGATATAATCCCATCTTATATTTATTGGTGTTACGGATACTTGTTTGCTCATTTCAGTGTAAGATAACTATTATATAATTATATTATTTAAAAATATTTTACTATGTGGTCTGTTTCCTTTGTTGTATTTTCTTTCCGTAAGTTTAAAGGTTTAGCATCTTTTATCTCATCCAGTGTTTATATATGAAAATTATGATACCATATAGATCTTTAACTCATTTTTTTTTTTTGACAGTGTGGGTTCACTTCTGACAAAGACTCTTTCCTTGACTGAACTGTAGTCAGATTCCTCTAAGTCCTCTTCTTAACTCGGCTTTGACCTTGGCTTCAGTCTTTGTCCTTGTCAAGTTTGCATTGCCCAGTTTTTAGCAATAATCCTGCGAGGCCCATTTAGAGAAAATCCCCCACTCTTGATATCTGATCACACTGGCCAACCTTGAGCAAGAATTCATTTAGGTCAGTTTAGCCAGAATCCCCCCTTAGCTGATATTTTCTTTTACTAATTTTGCATCTACTAACGCCCACTCTACTCTTTGGCTCTAAGTCCCTACTTGTTGGAATCGAGCCCAGTTCTATCCTGAGGTTCTCTTTTCCCCGGTTGCAGTAGTTCCTGAATACAATCTGCTCTTGCTGCTTTGACCACTGTTCAGGTCTGGTTTTTCTCTGACACTTCCCAACCTGAAGTATGAAGAAATTAACACACTGCCACTTCCCCCGGAGCTCCTCTCTTCCCCCGTCACACTTCAGATGAGCTTTAATATGATGGTAATTGTATGAGTTTGCTGGGGTTGCCATAACCAAGTACTACAGGCTTAATACAACAGAAATGTATCTGCTCACAGTTCTAGAGGCCAGAAGTCCACAACCAAGGTGCTGCAGGGTCATACTCTCCTTGAAACCCATAGGGGAGAATCCTTCTTTGCCTCTTCCTGACTTCCCTGCAACCCTTGGCATTCCTTGGTTCATAGCTGTAACATTCCAATCTCTGCCTCTGTATTCACAGGGCTTTCTTCTCTGTGTCTCTGTATATCCTCTTCTTTTCTTATAAAGACAGTAGCCATTGGATTAGAGTTCACTCTCATAAAATATGACCTCATTTTAACTTAATTGCATCTGTAAAGATCCTATTTCCGAATAAGGTCCCATTCGTAGGTACTGGCTGTTTGGAATTGAACATATCTTTTTGGGGAATACATTTCAATTCACTATAGTCATAATCATACATTTTAATTTTTTAGTTTTTGTTTTCTGTTTTATTGTATTTAAAATATACATATTGGCAATCAGCAATGAAAAGTGAGGAAATCACTGTACTTATCCCCATCAACTGTCTTGATCCACCAAATTAAATGAAATGGAATCTAGTATAAATCTAAACCTATAGGTAACACAAATGCACAGTACAAAAGAGTATTTAAAAAAGAACCCAAATGTTCGGTAGACCCTAATGTGGAATATAATAATACCAGGGCCTTTGAAATCAAATGATTCCCCTCATTTCCCCCAAAGGTAACTACTATAGCTGTATTTTTCTCTTTCTCTCTGTGCTTGAGTGGCTTTTGACCAGGTTCTATTAACTGCCTAGAATGAGACGGGAAGTAGTCCCTTTTTTTTTCTAGTCTCTGAGAGATTTTGTGTAACATGGAAGTTCTGTTTCTTGAATGGCTGGTGGGAATTGCACCTGAACCCTGACTTGTAGAGTCCATGAGCATAACACCGTTGACACTGTTTTCTGCCACTGCATTTACTGTGGTTTTTATATACAGCCCTAGGTAATCGGAATGGAATTTGGCGCCTGGAAATGGAATGCTGCCGTAACCATAGCTGAAACATATGGCGCTGTTTGGAGCACTGGCTGGGGGTCAGGATCCTGACGGCCCTCAAGAAGGTTGACAGCGATGACTTGAGGTGAAATGAGGAGTATATTATTGGAAACCAGACAAAGAGTCACCCTTGTTTTGTAGTATTGGAAAGTACCTCCGCACTGTTTCCTGTAGTAATGTGAAGAATAGAAAATGTACCTAGTGAATCCAGGGATTAGCTAAGTAATTTTCCGTAGAGAGTGCTGAGGAGCTGTTTGGATTCTTTTAGATGCTATAGGGGACCAGAATATGCCACCCCAAAATATGCCACTTTGGCATAAAGATTATTTTTTTAAGGATTATTTTAAGCTGGAGACAAATGAGCATCAACAGATGCAGAAGGATAGGTTTCCCAGAGTTCCCTTATCTGACTAAAAGCAGAAACTTCTGGAAGTTGAGGACTCCCATAAGTCCCCTCTCCTGGGGAGGTTTTATAGCTATGAAGAAGACATAAAGTGGGGCACCTGGCTGGCTCAGTTGGTAGACCACATGGCTCAGTCTTGGGGTTGTGAGTTCGAGCCCTGTGTTGAGGGTAGAGATTTCTTAAATAAACTTAAGAAAATCTTAAGAAAAGAAGAAGAAGAAGATATAAAGTCAGTTCCAAGAGGAACCTGCACAAGCAAACCTTACTCTATTAATTTGCTCATATATTTACCATCCCCCAGTTTGCTGCCCTTGAAAAGGAAAACCCCTTTCCTTTGTCTTCTCATTTCTGTACACATTTATTTTTCTTTTGTTAAGATGCTATATAAGCCCAAGTTCTAACCACCCCTTTGAGTTACTCATCATGAGGTTTCTCCTGTGTGGTGTAAGCTGCATGCATTGATTAACTGTTTTTCTCTTGGTAACCTGTCCTTTGCCAGTCTTGAACTTACAGGGCCCCAGCCAGAGAACCAAGAGGGCATAAGGAAAAAGAATTTTTCCTCCCCTGCACTGCGTATAACAAAACACTAGAAAAGAAAGATGAGCTAAAGTACTAATTACTCAGTTTTCAACTGGAATTTGGAGGAAATATAAAGGCTTGGGACAGCTTCCAACCAGAAAATGCTTCAGAAAGAAAGGGTGGGCCAAAGAGATAAAACCCAGGCACTGTCAGGAAAACATGGTTCCAGGGGAAAGATGAAGCTAAAGCTGTATCTGTAGAACTCTTTGTTAAGACCTCAAGAAGACTGAATTAGTGCCTCATAAACTCTTTCAGACAGAAAGGAGGTATTCCTTTTATTTTATTTAATTTAATTTTCTTTAAAATCAATTACTGTATAGTGTATTATTAATTTCAGAAGTAGAATTTAGTGATTCATCAGTTGCATATAACACCGAGTGCTCATTACATCACGTGCTCTCCTTAATGCCCATCACCCAGTTACCCCATACCCCACCCACCTTTCCTCCAGCAACCCTCAGTTTGTTTCCTAAAGTTAAGAGTCTCTTATGGTTTGTCTCCCTCTCTTTGTCTTATTTTAGTTTTCCCTCCCTTCTCCTATGTTCATCTGTTTTGTTTCCTAAATTCCACATATGAGTGAAATCATATGGTGTTTGTCTTTCTCTGACTTATTTTGCTTAGCATAATACCCTCTAGCTCTATGCATGTCATTGCAAATGGTAAAATTTCATTTTTGATGGCTGAGTAATATTCCATTGCGCGCGCGCGCGCGCGCGTGTGTGTGTGTGTGATTAAAGATGGATAGATGATAGATAGATAGATAGATAGATAGATAATCTTTACCCATTCATCTGTCAATGGACTTCTGGGCTCAGAAAGGAGGCAGTCTATCAATCTTAAGGGCATGTCTCAGAGACCTTTCCTGTTAAGGAGCCTTTTAAGGATCTTAAGGACATTGACCCACAGCAACCTTACCAGGGTCCCAATGTAGAAAAGGGCTGATCTCTAACAGATCTGTGAGTGTGGCTTTTGCCTAATTGGAGTATATATTGATATATTTATAAGAAACTCTTCAAGCTTTTAAAGGAAGTATATCAGCTTGGACTGAAAGGGACAGAGACAGTACAAAATTGAAAGGAGCCTTTGGACCTCCAAACTCCTATGGTCAGGAAGCAGGCTGAGAAAATGATCAGCTGCAAACACTGACTATTCTTATGAAAAAGTAAGGCCAATTCAGGAGGTAGAAGTGAGAGCCACAGAGAATCATTCCCAGTGAGTAATAATGGGGCTTCATCAGGGAACTGGCAACATGTACCTGACTGGATGTCATAATTGCTGTGGGCCAGGGACTGCCGTGTGCCTTCAATTTACCCTTTTCGAATGGGAGTGTCAATAGCAGTTGACCCACGCCTTTCCCAGCACTCTATATTAGAGATGTGGGGGCCAGATAACTTATTCTTTTACTCAAAAGCCTTTGACCAGTTTTAGTATATGTGCTGCCGAAGAGAACACAAAAGCCTTTTGACCAAGAAGAAACTGCCCAAGCTCAGTTGGCTGAGTGTCGACTTGATTTCGGCTCAGGTCATAATCTCAGGGACGTGAGCTTGAGGTCTGAGTCGTTGGGCTCCATGCTGGGCGTGGACCCTGCTTAAGATTAAAAAAAGAAAAGAAAAAAAAGAAACTGCCCAAGGAGCCTCATGTATACCAGGAACAATTCAGAAATGAGGTAAGTAGCTTATGAAGAGATGGACAACTTGGAGTTCTGGGGGCAAAGGAAGGATGTTTGTGGCTCAAAGGATAGCAATCTCTGGGTGCACTGTGAACCACCAAGCTTTAACCTAACAGCAGAAAGTCTAACTCATTACACTACAAAGATCAGGTAGAGTCCACGGGCTGGCAGTTCCTACTGAATAATTTGTGGCCAAACACCAGGGTATACTCTGGGTTAACTGCCAGCCCCCAGGTCCAGCACTTCGGGGACCTCAACTCTGTGCAGCCAAAGACCCCGCTCTGTTATCCTGAACCTGAAAACCTGATAACACAACAGATTTGGATGATTTCAAAAGCCAATTTTCTTCAGCCAATATGGGGCAAGTGCACGGCATAGCCTTGTAGCCTCCATAGGTTTGTAAATGGCACACAAAAGAATTAGGGACCATGGTGCACCATTTGTCCTGGAAATTCCCCCAGAGAGCATAATTGGATCACCCTGTTCATGTTGTCAGGCATTACAGGAAGTAGTTTATGAACTGAATAAGTATGATAAACTGTATCTGTTTTCTTGTTCATCATTGTATCTGTAGTTCCCTGCAGAGTGCCTGGCACATAACAGTTGTCAATTTATGTTTGATGAATGAATGCTTGTGTGCATAAATGAGTAAATGAATAACACGTACATATTCAGAGACTAGGGAAAAGCCAGGATTTTGTTTTTCTAAAAGCCTTCAGGAAGAGAGAGTTTCCTCTCTGTGGTCCTCCTGTCCTGACTCCTGAGCTAAGAAAGACATCTGAGAGGATGAAAAGTCCAGCTCACTGGAGTTCCTGGCATGGGAACCGAGACGGGAGTTCTGGCAACATGTACCTCATACTATACCAGGACTTTTCAAGCTGACCTGGGTCCACTCCCCAGGGAAACTGGCAGCAGGCTAACAGGAAGGGAAAGGCAGGGAAGTTAAAATGGGAAGAACTTGATGACTGATGGATTTGCTGGGTGAGGGAAAGAGACTTCAAGGAAGTCGCCTTGCTGTCTGGCTTGTTGCCCTAAAGGTGATGGTACCGCCATTCACTGAGAGAGGGAACACTGGAGAAGACTCCTGCTTAGGTACTGGGGAGAAGTTGGATTCAGTTCGGGAGAGGATGACCTGGAGGGCAAGGGATCATGTGAAGCACACAGGTGGATGCATGGATAGGTTTAGGATTCAGAGAAGCACTGGAAACACAAATTTGAAAGTTGACAAGGTCACAAAAAAAAGAGTGTAATATGAAAGGACAAGAGTTGGAGCCACAGGCAAAGCCCTTGAAAGAGTATTTTTAGGACTTTCACTGCAGTCCTATGTATAAAAGCAGTGTCCAAGTATAAGTGAGTAGCAGGAGAAATTAGAGCACATTAATGCATGAAATGCTTTAAACTTTAATCCCTTTTAAACTTGGCCAGAGATCACTGAGTTTCTCCAGGTGCTTAGCATCTGCTGCAAGAATTAACTGAATGGGAAAGAGCCTTAACTGATTTCTGTATTAGCAGCGCTCATTTGCAAAGGCCGACTGGCTGTGGAATTCTGCAGAAAAGCAGCTCTGAAAGGTTTCGCTTTTGGGGGGAAAAAAGCACGGGTATCTCCAGTTTGGCCATAGATAGCTCCTGATCTCCTAGGATACCGGACCTGGGAAACGTCTCTTACTAGGCAGGTAATTCGTAGTATTTTGGATTAGAAGTAGAACTTTGATGTTTAAGAGGAAGGACTGAGAAAAAAAGGAAGGTTACAACTCCAGGCGTCCCTGGGCGGGATTGAACCACCAGCCTTTACGGTTAACAGCCAAACGCGCTAACCAATTGCACCACAGAGACTACCCCTTACCCTTGCTTGCGCAGGCCATATTTATAGATCATACTCAAATACTAGCATTCTGTAGAGTTCATTTCTTCACCCTGGTCTCAGTTGTGAGGTTCTAAAAGCCATAACATAAAGCCATCCCTGTTGCGCAACACTAGGATCCTTGCTTCCTTTCATCCTAATTTCTTAGCACCAGCAAGAAGTGACTGCTTCTTTCTCCCAAAGTTGAGACCTCCACAAAAGTAAGAACAAATTCACCACCGGAGGAATGTGAGAATGGCTTGAGGGAGTAGGGAATGGAGCAAGGGTGGCTGAGTGAGGGGGAAATGGCTTGCTGCTGATTTGAACTAACATCCCTACTTGGAAAATCAGCCTGATGTACTTCTTTCACTAAATTTCTATGAAAACCACTTACATTACCTCTTTATGAATTTTAAACCCAGATCTTGAGTGCTTATTTAAAAACATAATTTAAAAAATAGTAGTAATCTCCAAAGTTCAACCTGAATGTGATTCTCAAGCAGTACTAAATATACCCTGGGGAGGCAAAACAGCATCTGGAGACTTGAGATACAGAGTAGGTTGAACACGTGCCCCAGGACTCCTCCTTTCACTCACATAGTGATTCAAAAATATTGCCAAGGGGCCCTGGCTCTCCATAGAGAATTACTAATTTATAATGAATACAACTATAATTTTTTACAATGAAATGTGAAATTGGTCTACAAGTTACTTTAAATCAGGAAAGTAAGTTTTAGTAATGAATGTAATTTTACTGGCTCCATGAAATTCTACGAACATAAATTTTCAGGGTTTTGTACAGCCTGAGCATTTTTACCAAACCCTCTGAGGCTTCCCAGTAGATATACTGCCAATCAGAAATTCCTGGCTAGAGAAACCCAGATTGTCCATTACACGTGCTTAGGCTCAGAAAAACACTAAGAGTGGTACTCTTAATATGGTTAGTCTTCTAGATGTAAACAATTTAGCTCAGGCTGCTTCTAAAATGTGATCAAAGTCATCTTCATAAAATAGAAAGTGCTAGCATGTTATTTCCATGCTAGACAATAAAGCCGATATGACTGGAATATGATACTTCTCGGATACATCTTGGGTTGACTCAAAACATTTTTATAAAAATTCACAGGCCAAGGGCACTTGGGTGGCTCAGTTGGTTAAGTGACTGCCTTCGGCTCAGGTCTGGCCCTGGAGTCCTGGGATCGAGTCCCACATCGGGCTCCCTGCTGAGTGGGGAGTCTGCTTCTCCCTCTGACCCTCCCCCTCTCATGTGCTCTCTCTCTCTTTCAAATAATTAAATAAATAAATCTTTAAAAAAAATTCACAGGCCAAGTAAGCTAGACTTATAGGGACCATGGCAGATGACTATGTCAACAACGCCAATGGGCTTTTATTATTATTTTTTTTACCCCCTTATATTTCTTACCATCTTATAATAAAGAAGCCCATTAGTTTCCTAGTATACAAGGGTAGTGAAATCAAAGATGACATTCCCAAATGATTGAAGGCTAAATGCCTTGTAACAAATTAGAGAGTTGGGAAGTCATCTCTCATGATCACTGAAACTACCAGGAATTATTTGCATTCCTACCAGGATGGCCACAAAAATATCAAGTGGTGTGAAAATATTGAAAAAAGAGGAGGCCCCCAAAAGGAGGAGTCTTCCAAAAGGGAGGTCTCCAAAGACAGGAGAGAAACAAAAAAAGTCAAGGAACCTGAGTTTAAGGAAGATTTATTGCATACTTGTAGTATAATAAACACCTCACCGGGGGGCAGATATCAAAAAAAGAGAGGAGTGTGCGCTTTACCAGAAAAGCATCCACACAAGAGGACCGGCACAGGCGCGGAGAGAGGGCTGGAGTAGATCCTGGCTAGGGGTAGGCTAAGGCGCCAAAGGGAAAATCTTAAACGGGAAATCTAGGTCGTGGGCCTGCGCGGTGGGGGTGGGGGCTGGAGGCGGTGGAAGGCGTTCCAGGGAACACGCTTTGCCACTTTGCCGTGGGATTCAAGGGATGGGGGATGCGATTTCAAGGACCTGTTGGCTCCGAGTCCACCGTCTGTCTGCGGTGCGCCCTCCACCCCGTGCCCCTGCTTGGCTGTTGGGTTTTCCCCACCGGCCTCCCGAATCTTCGTGCTCTCTCT
>NW_027397151.1:0-12752 GCF_003265705.2 Callorhinus ursinus
TTTTTGGAAAAGCGAAATTACTCTTCCAAATGAACACCTCAACTCATCTGTTCCTCATGCAACTTGAGTGGGGTCTGGTTTACTCCAGCCTCCAGGCCCCCACCTGGAGGATCCTCCTGCACCACCCAGTCAGCCCATTACCACCATCCCCAGGGGACACGGGGCACAATGCTGAAGTTGGGGGATGACTCTGGGGCTTGTTGCCACCGCACCTGTGCCTGGGGGAGCAGGAACACGGAGGGCCCTCCCAGACGATCATAAGGGACCATTACCACCATCCCCCTGAGGACATGGGGCACAATGCTGAAGTTGGAGGACGGCTCTGGGGCTTGTTACCACCACACCTGTGCCTGGGGGAACAGGGGACACCCTGCTGAACTCGGGGTGCTGCTCAAGGTCCATTACCTGCACTGTGCCAGGGGACAGGGGGCACCCCACTGAAGTTGGGGACTGTGTGCGGTCCTTACGTGCACTCTTCCAGGGGAACGAGGCAAACCCTGAAATGTCCGCAACCCATCCCACAAAAACTCGGGTGAGCGGGGCCCTGGAGTTCACGGGGCTGGGGGATACCGCCAGTTGAAGGGCTTTCAAGGGAAAAAGAAAACTCATCTGAGTTCGCGGGATTAGCTCACTCCCCGCCGCCTTCGATAACCCCCAACTCCCACCCAGGGTGCACCCTGCCCCCGGGACCCCCACCCCAGCCCACAGCGTGCTCTCGCCCAGCCGGGAACGCCACAGGTGAACTCTCTGGGAGAGGGCCCAGTTGCCAGACCTCTGCAACCCCGGGGCAGCTCCGGGTCCTCCCGCAGAGGTAGCTCCACCCCCACGCGGTGATTGGTCGGGGACGGTGGTGCCCCGAGCCCATTGGATGCCGCGCCTGCCTCTACCGGCCAACCCGCCCTCACCCCCGCGGCTCCCCGGGACCGCAGGTGGTCCAGGAGGCCCCGCCTCAAGCCAGCACCTGGCTCGGTGGCGCAGGCATGGGGGGGGGGGGTTATGGGCAGGGTCCGCCCCAGGCACACACCCAGCCCATTCCGGGGACGCCTCGGGCTTCAGACCACCCCCAGAGCCCTGCCCCTTCCCTTCCTGCACCAACCCTGCCTGCCCAGCTGTTCCTGGCCCCCCCGCAAGGTCAGCCACACTCGGACCTTCCGAGGCTTTGGGCTTTAGGAAATGCAATGGTTTCACGCATTTCCAAGGCAGTTTTAAACCCAAAAAGTAATTCTCTAGGCGGGAAGAGCTTCACTTTCTGGTCTCACCCATGGAGTGGATAGTGCTTCTTGGACCTTCAAAGCATCCTTGTAGGATGAGCCCATTTATGCTGGAATATATATATACATATGCTTGGTTCTGCAGGGAAGCTCCAGGATGAAGAACAGCCACCCTTCTGTGCTGTTGGAGTCGTGAACCAGGAACATTTATTTTTCACTTAAAAAGAAAATGTATTGTTATTGTCGACACTAAATGAGCAAACCCTTTTAAACAGTTTAGAGAGAAAGGAAGAGAGTTTTATTCAAACCCACCTCAGGACAGCTGCCTGGGAGACACAATCTTCAGAAAGAAGGGAGTGCTCCGGGGAAGGAACATCTGGGGCAGGTTTATATATTTGTTCTGTGTTGTTTTACATACAGAGTTACACATCGTCATGAGGGAGAACGTTCCAGAAATTTATAGACTTCTTCCTATGTTTTCCGTTTGTGCAAGTCGGTATGACTTTAATCTTATGGGAGCCAGAGAGGTTCTTACATTTTTCTTATCTTTATGTTTGCAATGGCATTTTGGGGTTATCTTTTTCTTCTCAAACCAGATGTACAATATGTGCTTGGGACAGAAATAGGACCCACGCTCTGAGGTTTTGCCCATTCGGAGCTTGGTAAAATGTTAAAGGATAGCTTCTCTGGGAGCCCAGGATCCAGGCCAATGGATGGTAAAAGATAAAAATTTCCATTATCATTAGAATTACTACTCAAGGGAGGAACTTGAGACAAAAGTACCTTTAACAATAGTACCAAGAAATCAAAATGATGCCTACAGAAGTTTACCTCTTCCATGGTCCACACAGGTAACAGAGGGGTTCAGAGACGCTGGGCTCCTCCCCTTCTCCTGCCCAAATCTCTGAAGCACACCGATAACTTAAAGTCAGAATTTTAGAACTACTAGACATCTTAGAGATGTCTGGCACTATTCCCTTAGACTACAGAATAAAACAGAGTAGCTCATTTTCACAGCACTAATGGAAACATGAAATGCTCCTAAAGCTTGGATACACTGTCTCAGTTCTTTCCTTGCTGATTTTGACTATGTAAGTCCTACTCATACCATATAAACACTACGATGGTTGGGAAGGAAATAATCGTAACTAAGGGACTATTTCAGCTGTGTTTATAAGCACGGTCTCACTTTGTAGAAGAGGCTGAGCTGAGTGTTTTTAAATACTATTTCAGACCTCTCTTACGGTACACTCTGATCATACCAGAGCCTGAATCAATTAAAAAAAGATAGTTCTTTCAGTAACTGTAATATTAGAAAAATATTATAATGTCTCTATTCCTAGAGATCTTGGAGTATCTCACTCAAAGATCCTTCAATTACGATGGGCAGAGGTTAAAAGGCCAACTGAATTCATTCCAGTTGGCCACACAACATAAAATTCCTGATCCTTGATATGTTTCCAGATAGAGAAGACCAGAGATAAGAGGGAAATAGCAGGGCACCTGGGTGGCTCAGTTGGTTAAGCGACTGCCCTCGGCTCAGGTCATGAACCTAGAGTCCCAGGATCGAGTCCCAAATCAGGCTCCCTGCTCGGCGGGGAGTCTGCTTCTCCCTCTAACCCTCCCGCTCTTGCGCTCTGTCATTCTCTCTCTCTCTCAAATAAATAAATAAAACCTTAAAAAAAAAAAAAAGAGGGAAATAGTACCGTGTATGGAATAACAAAGGATTTGGAGTCAGTTTGAAGATCCCACTTAGGTCTCTGACACTCAAATCCTCTGTGACTCGTATCGTTTCTGAGGCCCTGTCTAACCATCTAGATGATGTGACTAATAATACCTACCTCACAGTTTAGAAGTTTAAGAGGGAGAATTCCACAAAGAGCCAGTGTGATGGCGCTCAACGGCAGGTGCTCAGGAAGCCATAATTACTATTTGGATCTATTTCTTTTCCAGATAAATGAACATGTGTTGAAACCCTATTTCTAATAGATGACTCACAAGATGATTTTCAAACCTTAAGGAAGGTCAAGAAGCTGCTATTGTGTCATCTTTCACTCAGAAATCATGTTGTTGGACTGGTGAGGACAATACAATAGCACCATCATCACTAGGAGTGTGGAGCTTCCCATTTCCACATGGCCATGTTGTCCCCCTTAGCTCAGGGCCGCCAGAAAGGGCAGCCGGGGGTGACCACATACCAAGGCTGCCAGGTGTGGCTGAGGCAGGCAGAACTCGGACTTAAGCCTCAACTCCTGTCTACCTTATTTATAGTGCTCTTCATGGATAGAATGCCGTTGTCTGTGAGCTCTGATGTAGGAAAGATCGAGAATTTCCATTGTGATTCCCTCTCTGACCCTTAGGATATGTAGCAAAGTTACATTTAAGTTTTAAACATTGAGGGACTTCCTGGTTTTCTTTTCATTATGACTATGGCTCAATTCCCCTGTGGTCGAAGAATATAATCTAGTTAATTTCAGGCTTTTAAAATGTGTAGACTTGATTCACAGCCCAACGTATCGGCTATTTGGGTAAATATTCTAGGACCACTTGAAAATAATGTATTCTGCACTTACTATGTAATGTTCCATATATGTCAAATAGGTCACATTTCTTACCAATGTTTTGTCTGTTTTTCTATCGGATATTGCGAAAGGTATACTAAAATCTTCAAACAATGCTACTCTAGTCAACATTACTTTGGAGAATCTCCCAAGTGTTATAAGCCAAGAGAAACAAAAAGAATACCCATTGAGGAGATAATTGTGACTATTCACAGATAAGATGATGGTGTACATAGAAAATCCAAAGTAGTCTATAAATACACTATTAGAATTAAAAATGGAAAACTTGCAAATCTTAGAACCAAGGAAGCAATACAGAAAGCAGCCAGGGGGAAGAGATTTCTTACGTACGGAGGGAGGAACATCAGAATAAGGTCAGAATAACACCAGGGAACTGCCAAGCCAGAAAGGGCTGGAAAGACATGTTCACGGTACTAAATGAGAACATGCGGCCAAGGATACATAGCCAGGAAAATGTTGCAAAAGAAAACCAAACTTGGGGCATCACAATGCCTGACTTCAATCTATATTACAAATCTGTGACAGGATGGTATTGGCACAAAAACACATAGATCAATGGAACAGAATAGAGACCCCAGAAATGGACCCTCAACTCTATGGTCAACCAATCTTTGACAGATCGGGAATGAATGTCCAATGGAAAAAAGACAGTCTCTCCAATAAATGTTGCTGGGAAAAGTGGACAGCCACATGCAGAAGATTGAAACTCGACCATTCTCTTACATCATTCACAAAGATAAACTCAAAATGGATGAAAGACCTCAAAGTGAGACAGGAGTCCATCAAACTCCTAGAGAGAACAGAGGCAGTAACCTCCTCAACATCGGCCACAGCAACTTCTTTCAAGACATGTCTATAAAGGCAAGGGAAACAGAAGCAAAAATGAACTTTTGGGACGTCATCAAGATAAAAAGCCTCAGCACAGCAAACGAAACAGTCAACAAAACTAAGAGGCGACCCATGGAATGGGAGAAGATATTTGCAAATGACATTACAGTTGAAGGGCTGGTATCCGAGATCTATCAAGAACTCAAACTCAACACCCCAACAACAACAACAACAAAATAATAATAATCCAATAAGAAACGGGCAGAAGACATGAACAGACATTTCTCCAAAAAAGACATAAAAACGACTAACGTTTACCATCACTAGCCATCATGGAAATTCAAATCAAAACCACAATGAGATACCACCTCACACCAGTCAGAATGGCTAAAATTAACAAGTCAGGAAACGACAGATGTTGAGAGGATGTGGAGAAAGAGGAACCCTCCTTACACTGTTGGTGGGAATGCAAGCAGGTACAGTCACTCTGGAAAACAGTATGGAGGTTCCTCAAAGTGTTAAAAATAGAACTACCCTACTAACTAACAATTGCACTACTGGGTATTTCCCCAAAGATACAGACGTAGTGAAAAGAAGGGGCACCTGAACCCCAATGTTCATAGCAGCAATGTCTGCAATAGCCAAACTGTGGAAGGAGCCGAAATGCCCTTCAACTGATGAATGGATAAAGATGTGGTCCATATATACAAGGGAAGATTACTCAGCCATCAGAAAGGATACATACCTACAATTTGCACTGACGTGATTGAACTGGAGGGGATTATGCTAAGTGAAATAAGTTAAGCAGAGAAAGACAGCTATCATATGGTTTCACTCATATATGGAACATAAGGAATAGTGTGGAGGACCACAGCGGAAGGGAAGGAAAACTGAATGGGAAGAAATCAGAGAGGGAGACAAATCACGAGAGACTCTGGACTCCGGGAACCTAACTGAGAGTTACAGAAAGGAGGGGGGTGGGGAGATGGGGTATCTGGGGGTGATGGGTATTAAGGAGGGCACATGTTGTGATGAGCACTGGGTTATATGCAACTAATGAATTGTTGAACACTACATCAAAAACTTATGATGTACTATATGTTGGCTAACTGAACCTAATTAAATAAGTAAATAAATAAATATGCTTTCTACATGAAAAACAAATAATAATGAGTACAGAATTTCAGAGTTGCAAATGAAATGTTCTCAAGATATGTATCACAGCAGTGTAAATAGACTTCACACTACCGGGCTTTATACTGAAAATGTTTAAAATGGCAAAATCAATGTTATGATTTTTACAATTTTTTCCTTTTTTTATTATGTTGTGTTAATCACCATATATTACATCATGTTTCCCTTCCTACTATCTTCTTTTTTCTTAACATATAATGTATTATTTGTTTCAGAGGTACAGGTCTGTGATTCAACAGTCTTACACGATTCACAGCGCTCACCATAGCACATACCCTCCCCAATGTCTATCACACAGCCACCCCATCCCTCCCAACCCATCCCCACTCCAGCAACCCTCAGTTGGTTTCCTGAGATTAAGAATTCCTCATATCAGTGAGATCTTATGATAGATTTTTACCATTTTTTAAAAGTACATTCCGTATGATTCCATTTTTATAAAGATTTTATTAATTTATTTTAGAGAAAGAGTGTGGCACGAGAGTGGTAGTAGACACAGGAGGTGGAAGAGAGAATCGTGAGCCCGCGCTGCCCTGAACACAGACCCTACGTGGGGCTCGATCCCACACCATGAGATCACATCCTGAGCCAAAATCAAGAGTCGGCGGCTTAACGGACTGAGCCACCACCCATCTCCTTGGGCATTAGTACTGGTGCATTGCCTGCTCTCTCCACCACCGCTGTGCTGAACACTCCTGAAAACACATCTGTGAAAAACCGGCCAGAGTTTCCGGGGGGGAGTCTGAGGCCAAGCACTGCCAGGTGATGGCTGCACCCGTGGCCTGGGATGGGTGCTGCTCACTGTTTTCCAGGCCTGGGGTGCCCAACACCCTTCTTTCCATGGGACCTGCAGGGGATCCCCATGTCCTCAGGTACCTGAGGGCAACCCGGCCCAGGAATTCACTTTCTCTAGCAGAGGACAGATGGGACTTCTTTCTCTGGCCAGGAGTGTGAACCCTGATCCCGGGAAAGGAGAGCTCTCCTGGACTCCACGCCCAGCCAGGCAGCTGTGGCCATGATGTATGTGACGGAGCCAGAGCGGCTGGGACTTGTAGGGAATGAGTGCCTTAAACCAGCCTTGTGCGGGGCATGCGGGAGCAACAGCCCCTGCTTCTTGGGGAGCAGTGATGTGTGCAAAAGGGAGGAGGCTGGGGTGGAGCCTTCCAAGCCACACCACAGTCTCTCCCTTGGTTCTGAAACCAGCAGGAAGGGACCTCCAAGGGCAGAGACCAGACTCCAGGAGGATGCCTATCCAGGGAAAGGGGGTCCGCTGGAGGGCACTGAAGCAGCCAGCCCCACCGACCTGCAGGCCATTTGCACAGGATCACCTCCCGCACTTCCTCAAAATGTTGTCCGTCTTCGTGTGTGGACAGTGACTGGCCCACTCAGGGCTGGTGCACTTCCAGAGGAGGACTAGAGACCTTTCAGGGCTTGCTCATGGGTCAGAGGACCACCGCCAAAGAAGCAGAGGATATCCCTCTTCCTCCGGAGCTGGGGAAGGCAGCCACCGTCCTGGGGCGGGACCGGGTCCAGGAGTGTGTTCTTTCTGAAGCCCCTGCCTTCCGTGGGCGTTGCTATGCCTGAGAAAGGCCCCCTCAGCCCCAGAGTCAGGAGCAGTGAGGAGCTGTCTCCAACCCTGGCCCAGGATCACGACCCGAAACCATCCTGTCTTTGGGAGGACAGGTCTCCTGCAGGAGCCAGGGAGGGGACTGGCCCCTCTCCCCTCCCCAGGTCCAGGACTCCCGGGACCTGCAAGAGCTCTTCATCTGAGGAGGAGTCATGGAGAGCAAGTGTGTCTCGTCAGCCCAGCAAGTGAAAGAACCAAACTCCAACACTCAGGTTCTAACAGAAGCAGAATTTCAATGTACTGTTTGGGGGCAGCCTCCTCCCCTCTTAGGCCTACGGGGCCTTGTGGGACCCCAAGGAAAGTCTTTGTTCACCTTCCCTCAGAGAGAGGAGCTGGCCCTGTGTGCCGGGGTCCCCACCGTGTCCCAGTGATGAGGAAGAGCCACACGCAGGGGCCTGATGTCAGGAGTGTGGTCGGCCACTGCTCCCGGGCTCCCAGCCAGGGGCCTGGTGGCTGCAACAAAGAGCTGAATTGCTTTTGGGGGAAGGAGTGCTCACTGCCCACACCGCTCGCCATCCCCCTCTGCACTCTGCAATCCAGGCTCTGTGCCCAGCTTACGTCGATCACCAGCACTCCACATGTTCCTGCCATGGGAAGGATCATTCAGCATCACCCCATTGCACAGAGGAGGAGAGCGAGGCCCAGAGAGGGGAGGTAAATGGCTCCAGTCCCAGAGCTGGTCAGCAGAGAAGCTGGAAAGCCAGCCCTCCAGAGCCCCTACTAGACCAGCCAGAGACTCCCTGAGTTGAAAGCGAGCCCTCCCCTGCCTGACCAGCCACACACTGGCCCCTGACCTTCATGATGGCCTGTTCTTGACCTTGAAGGTGAGCTGGCCGACTAGGAGGGGGAGTCCAGCTGGTGGGACAGTCTGTAGCTACAGGACAGAGTGACACGTCTGAGCTAGCAGGAGCCACACTCTGGTCTCCCTCCCGGAGCCTGACCAGGAGCTGGAATCTGGGTGCCCTAGGGGCCAGCACACAACAGGGTCTGCACTGACCAGGGATCCATGGCCCCCAGGGAGAGTCCACTCTGCCCCCTCCCCGCTCCTGCCTGGCCTCACCTCTCCTCACTGTGGGGCTGCAGGACCCAGAACCAGGCCCCATAGGGATGGCTCGGTTCCAGCTTGTAATGATTTTGCAGCTCCCGGAGCCCCTGGATTTCCTGGGGCCGGAGGGAGGACTGGCTGTGTACCAGGACTGGCCTGGGGAGGATGCAAGGCCTTGTAGAGAGTGAAGGATGGGGCAGGGGCCGAGTCCTGGGGCCACTGCTCATGTCTAAAAAGGGCTGAAATCCCTGAATGCCCATGGGGTCCCTCATTACAGTAACGACCCCCTTCACACTCGGGCATCCTGCTTGTGGGCCCCTCCACCCCGGCCTCCTTCCCGCTCCTCTGACTCCAGCCGGGGCTGCCGCCAGGGACAGGCTGGACGTCTGTCCCAGATCCTGCCAAGAAGACAAGGCAGAAGGAGGAGAGGAGAAGGGGAAGGGGCAGACTGATCTTCTCCCTGTCCTGAGTCGGCCTCCACTGCTGCCTCCAGGTCCTCTGGCCCAGCCCTGCACTTAGCTGGGCCCTGAGAGGGAGTCTGCATTCCAGGCCAGCTGGGTGGGGGGTATTCAATGACCTGTGCATCCCCAGATGTCCTACCCACCTGGCCTTTCACCCTAAGGCCTGCCGCCCAGGGTAGATGTGCTTGCGGGGCCCAGCAGACTTTGGGGCCACAGAGCAGTTGGCTGTGGTGAGGGAATGTGTGGGACCGGTCAGGTGCAGAGCCATGGGTCTCATGTACATCCGCTGCAGGGCTGGTTCACTGTACAGGTGCTGTGTGCAGGTCTCCTTTGCACACCTGGCCATGACACACCTGGCTGGCCCTCTCTGTGGGGAGGCCTGGGTGCCTGGTGCACCTGTCCCCCACCTACCCCTGGAGGAGCGGCCACGTTCAAGCGTTTCCATGTCCAACCCTCAGGGACAGGTGGGAACCTGGGTCAAGAGAGGCAGGGACTGGCCCAAGACAAATGAGGGGTGCAGAGCCCAAGGAGCAGGGCTGCTCTCCAGTCCTGGGCCAGTCCCAACCCTCCCATGAGGGTCGCTTTGGGGGTGAGAGCCCCTCAGATCCTCGGGGATAGCTACCCACCATGTCCCATGTGGGGACATGACCTTGGCATCCCCAGGCATGTAGAGGCATGCGCACCTGCAAACCCACCCACCCACACCACTCTGACTGCCCAGCTGGGGGTCAGAAGGGGAGGACACCCTGGGAGCGAGGTGGGGACAAGGGGGAAAGAAGAAAGAGGTTGGAGACAGCTGGGCCATGGGGCAGGGCATCGGGACTCCCGGCAAGGACCCAGATCCAGAGCATGGGGAGGGGAGACAGGCCAGGCTGATGGTCAGGGGTCCCCAAGAAGCCCGGGGGGTTGCCAGGGCACTGGGAAAAGACAGGGTCTGGGTTCCGGCGTCCACCACCACCCTGGGCACTTGGGAGTAGGAAGAGATACCCACCCCCAAGTCCAGAGGGGCTACAGTCCAAAAGGCCTCAGCTTCCTCTGCTGTCACTTGGGCTGCAGAGATGCAGTGTCTCAAGGGTCCCACAGGCTTGTAGAAGAGCCTGTTGGCCTTGGATCTCCATCCCCGACCCCCTGTGATCCCAGTCTGGGGAAAATGTTTTCTACCCCCTCGAGGTCCTTCTCAGCAGAGGACAGACTGGAGGCTTGGGGGGCTGAGGACCTGGGTACGCAGAACGGGGCAGAGCACTGGGCCACCAGTCTGGAGACCAAGGTCAGGGCCCTCCTTGTTGCAGCCTCAGGGTCCCCATGTGGAAGAGGATCCAGAATCACTGCTCTGGTCGGGGTGAGGAGGCCTTAGGAAGGACTGGAGCACCGGGACCGGAGAGGGAAACGGGGACAAGGGAGGCTTCTGAGGTTTCTCACATCGCCCATGGAACCCACAGGTCCTGCTCCTGGGAGAGACACAGACACAGAGACAGAGAAGGAGACAGAGAATGAACACAGGAGAGAGGGAACCAGAAGTCATAGACTTTCCTCCACCAGCTTGGAAACGACATCCCGGCATTTTGTGCCATTCTATTCCTGAGAGCGCCGTCACAGGCCATCCACCCTGGAGGGGAGGGGATTCCACAGGGATGTGTGACCAGGATTCAGGGGTATTAGGGGCCACTGTGGGGACTGCCCAGCACACGGGCACAGACGAGGCCCTGGGACGTGAGCCTAACCCTAATGGGAGACCCTGGAAGTCTGTGTTGTGAGAGGACAAGGTCAGAATCAGTTCATTACTACCTTCCCACGGGGACTGGGACGCAGGCAGGAGGGGGGTGGCTTTGCCTGGACCCCAGCGCAGACCCAAGCCCCTCTGAGCTGTGCCCCATGCCAAGCCCAGCTACTTGGCTCATCCTTGCATGGCCAAGTATGCACCAGCCTCCTGTGATAGCAGGCACGGAACATGTGTAGAGGTCCTACCCCTGATGGCATCCCTAGAACTAGAAGCCAGAATACCCCAATGTGCAGATGGGGAGCCTGGGGAGGCCCTGAGAGGCACAGGGTCTGTCCAGGGTCATAGCCCTGGGCATGCGCAGGAGTCCAGTCTGAACCCAGCTCTGTGTCCTCACAGCAGAGACACCAGCTGCACCCAGGCCTCCCGGGGCTGTGGGTGGGCTGTGAGGGTGTCACTGTATGCATGGGGCATGGGGGGAGGGTGAGCATTCCACAGCGGGGGAGGGGGCCCCTCGGGGGGCTCTTGTGTGAGGAGGAAGTTGGGTAAGGGGACCCTAGGCAGTGGTGACCTCACTTCCCTGACAACAGAGCCCAACAGAATTTGGAACCCCGGTAACCAGGCACCCACATTCCACAGACAGCCCCCTGCCCAGCTCATTTCATTGGAGATCCTCAAAGCAAGATGTTCGCGTGTTGCCTGCCGAGGTCCCGAGGCTGCAGGTGGAAGAAGGCGCGCCTTGAGGACGCTGTCCCCCACTGGGGATTTCATGTCAGGACTCCCCACCGCCTCTGGCCATTTGGTCGGAAGGACAGAAAGGTGACAGCAGGAGGCCCAGAGCCGGCCACCCAGCCCCACTTGCTCTGATGACCTGTGTAGCCCCAGGTGCCCTCCCTGTGTGTGTGTGTGAGTGTGCACATGTGTGTGTGCGTGTGTGTGTGACTGTGTGTGTAAAGAGGGGTCACAGGGGTGGGGACTGGGCAGGAGGACAGTGCGGATGGCCGGGCAGGGCTGTGATGCCTCGGGGCCGGCTACCGGTCCCTGTCTTTGCAGAAGGCCACGGAGGACACGGAGAGGCAGCTGGCGGACGTGCCCTCCTCCCTGACAGAGGGGGTGACCCCAAAGGCATCCCAAGAAACAGGTGCTGGGGATTGCCACACAAGACCCCCGACACCACGCGGACCACCGTCCCAGGTGGTCGTCCACCGGACAGTGGTCCAGGAGCCGGAGCCCATGGAGGCTGAGGCCGAGTGTGAGAAGGCTGGGGCTGGGTGTTTGTGGTGTGTGGGGACGGGTCGGTGCGGCCCCACAGGGAGGAGCCCCCAGAGGCTGGTGTGGGGCCACGAGCAACGACTGGGCACAGAGCACAGAGCGGGTGGACTGCAGTCGGGGAGACGTCCCCGTGAAGGTTCCTTCCCGGCTGTGGCTTCTCTGGGAGGCCCTGGGCTGGGCTCTGTCTCTGCAAAGGCCCATGGAGAGTAAGCACAGGGGTGAGCTTTTCTCCTCTCACAGCTGCTCCACCACCTGAAGAGCTAGAGCCCGATCTGGAGGGAGGGCTGGTGCCTGCAGTGACTTCAGGAGGAGACCAGGAGCCGGCAGGTGACCCGGCAGCTGCCCACGGAGAGCCTGGCGCTGTCCAGGAAGAACTGGCACCTGCTCCTGCGCCAGCCCCTGCCCCTGCCCCTTCTATAGTTCCTGCCACTCCCCCTTCCCCCACCCCAGCCCCTGCCCCTGCCTCGGACCTAGATCCTGACCTGGCTCCTGCCCCTTCCCTTACCCCTGCCTCTGCCCCTGCCCCAGGCCCTGCCCCTGCCTGTGCTCTTGTTCCTGCCCCTGCCCCTGTTCCTGCGCCTGCCCCTGCCAGAGCCACTGTCCCTGACCCAGATCCTACCCTTGCTCCTGCCCCTGTCCGTACTCCTGCCAGAGCCACTGCCCCTTCCCCTGCCCCTGCCAGTGGTCCCGTTCCTGCCCCTGAGCCAGATCCTGTCCCTGCTCCTGCCCTGGATCCTGCACCTGCCACTACTGCTGACCCTGCCCCTCCCCTTGCCCCTGCCCCTGTCCCTGCCCCTGCCAGTGGTCCCGTTCCT
>NW_027397151.1:12852-15536 GCF_003265705.2 Callorhinus ursinus
CCCTCCCCTTGCCCCTGCCCCTGTCCCTGCCCCTATCCTGAGCCCTGCCCCTACTCCTGCTCCTGCAGGGCTCCCACAGGCAGATCCAGAGCCCACAGCCCTGCAGGGAGAGCTCCTTGTACAATCACCCTTAGTTCCATCCCCAGAACCCGAGACCCCGCCCGATTGTTTCATCCCCTCCCCCTGTGTTCTTTCTCTCTGGTACATATTAACTGTTATTTTATCCTTCCATGTCCTATATACTGTTTATTATTTGTTTTAAATAAAATTACTTGTTTTCAATTGAACACGTCTTGAGCATTAAGTACATGCCCAACGCTGTGCCACCACACCCCAGAACACTGCTGCAGAATATCTCATTCCCCAAAGGAGTCCCCGAACCAGAAGCCCTCCCTGCCCGTTTCTCCCCCAGCCCAGACCCCGGCAACCGCTAAGCTGCTTTCTCTGTTCCTTTACCTATTCCTGATGTTTCTGTAAGTGGAATCACACAATAGGGGCCTTTATGTCTGCCCCCCTATTTTCAAAGGGGACTCGTTTCCTTCTGTGTTTATTTGTCATAAAATTTCCCTTATTTGATATTGAAATCCCCGACGGATGACACATCAGATGGAATCCTAGAGGCCACTTTAGGAATTATGGGCACAATCTCGGGGCCGAGACCCCTGGTCCTGCTGGGACACCACAGCCTGAACCCAGACAGGACAGGGCTGGTTCCTCCTGAGACCCACACAGAAACCAGGGAAATGCAGAAAGCTGGAAGACACACCACAAAGGGCAAAAGCATTGCTCACAACCCAAGGCCAAAGAAAGGGTTCACCTGACTCTGGTCCAAACCACGCTCCAAGTCACTGGGTTCCACAGGGACGGAGACCAAACACATGCAAGTCCAAGGCGGAAGGATAGGCACGCAGGGAATATGTGTCAGAGATGCGGGAGCTCCTAGGGAAGGACTCCGGCAAAGGAAACCCTATGGAGCAGCGCTGCTCACCCTCAGACTGGCAGGTGTCTGGTCTGGGGACCAGCAGCCCTGGGGAGAACATGAGGAAGTAGAGGTCCCCTGGAGAGAAGGGTGACAGACACCCCTGTCTGGGAGAACAGTGAGCAGCACCCATTCCAGGCCACAGGTGCACCCATCCTCAGCCTCGGACTCAGCCCCGGAAACTCTGGCTCGGTTTTTCATACACCTATTGTCAGGAGTGTTCATCACAGCGGTGCTGGAGAGAGCAGGGAATGGAACAACACTAATGCCCAAGGAGATGGATGGGATCCACGGTCCCAGTTCTCATGATAGAATGCCCTGCAGCTACTGTCCCGGTGTCATCCGGGGCACAGGATCCGGGAAGCCCCTCCTAAGACCCAACCATCCTGCCACCCTGCCCCTGGGAACATTGAGAATTGTTTGAGGAGGAGGGGGAGAGGATCCAGGATGACAGCGGGTGCAAGGAGAAGGAAGGTCAGCACTGGGAGGACAGATGGACATGCCCTGAGCCACCATCCAGGGCCCAGGCTGTGATGCCCTCGGACTTCACCCCAAATAAGGACTCCTGATTTATGGACCCAGCTTCTGTGGTTTTACTCCCTCCCTCATTCATTCCCCACCTCCAACCCTCCCCTCCCTCCCCCTCCCTCCCTCCCTCCTTCCTCCCTCATTCAGCAGAGGATCTGGGGTCCCTGCTGTGTACTGAGCACTGGAGCTTCATCAGTGAGCAGCCCCCAACCCACATGGTCACATCCACTGTGGGAGGTGACGGGGGCAGTCTTCAGGGCTAGCACTGGTGATGAGCACCAGGAATCTGCTCCTGAAAACACAGGCCAGTTGCACAAAGAATGGAGAGACCCATGCTTAGCACTTCCTCTAGAAAAATCTAGTCCTGAAAAGTGATGAAAAGTAAGCATATCCTAGACTTCATGAGATGTGAGTTCTAATGGAAGGTACCTACTGATTCCTAGAACCAACAAAGAGTAAATCATCCAGTGTCAACTGGGGTGTTGTGACCCAACTTTTCTGACAAAATGACACGTTTCAGCCAACATCTCCAGGGCCTCTGGTTTTCCCAAGGGTCTCTGCAATTCTCTGATCCTTCCATCAACCTCCTTGGGAAGCTCTGTCCTGTCGTCTTCCTTGTCTCCTGCCTCTTCTGGGACCCTTCCATGGCCTCCCCACCAGGGCCACCCCCACCAGGACTCCCTGTGCCCCCTGGCCTGATGCTCACATCCCATGATGGGTCCTGTGAGTCCGGTGCTTTTTGCAAGGACTGTGTGCTCCCTCTGGGGTCACTTGGCATCTCCCTTGCAGTGGCCTGCATCTTCCTGTGCTGGGTCTCCTCTGAGCAGTCTGTGAGGCCGGACTGTGTCCATGTCATGGGCACGGAAGCGAGAGTCCAGAAGGTCCAGACGACCTGCTCCCAGTCCCAGCGTGTGGAGCCTGGGTCAAGGATGGTCCGCGAGCAGAGGAAGACTTGGACCCAGGGAGACTGAGGGAGGATGTGGCACAGTGAGCCTGCAGGAGGAGAGTGAGCACTGTGGGGACTTGGTGCTCAGGCCTGCTGGGAGACCGCATCTCACCCACAGCAGCTCTGTCCCCAGGGCGGGAGGGTGTCAGGGTAGCCACCCTCCGAGGCTGTAGGCTGACAGTGACTGGCAGGAGAGGAGGTGCACCTGATGCAGGAGAGAACCCTCAGGCA
>NW_027397151.1:15546-23938 GCF_003265705.2 Callorhinus ursinus
GAGGAACTTGGGGTAGCCACCCTCCCAGGCTGCAGGATGGCAGTGGCCGGCAGGGGAGGAGGCACCTGGTGCAGGAGAGAGCCCTCAGGCAGAGAGGAGGGGATAGGCTCTCCCCTAGCAGCAGGTGCACTGGGGCAGGCTGAGGGGGCATCCGTGGACAGCAGTGCCTGCAGCTGGGGTCTCCACACAGACCCCCTCCTCAGGCTCAGCACAAGCTTGTCTGGATGGCCTTTGTCCCCCAAATACAAAGTCTGGCCCAGGACCCTCCTCAAGCCCCGACTCCCAATCCTTTGACCTCAGCTCAAGTGACAAGAAATGGCCAATAGTTTAGGTGGGGTTGGGTGCACAGAGACATTTGCTTTTCTGGCCCATGCTGTAACATTGCTGGCATTTTAAAGATCTCAGGGCTTTGATTCAAAAATGGTAGGATGCCGGGGTCCCCAGACAGCTTTCTGGAAACCTGCCTCTGGGCCTTGCAGTCCTCCCATCCCACCAGTTCTGCTCAGAATCCCTCCAGGTCACAGACCCACGATCTTGGCTCCTCAGATGGCCCGGACGATGCACCTTCAAAAAGCGATCCCGGTGGGGCAGCAGGACACACTGCGGATTCCAGCAAATACACCTCCCAGAAACTGAGGGTGCTGCTGGACGAGCTGTCTGAAAACAGCCATGTCAGGGAAGATACCAGAGGCACAGGAGTAACTGAGGAGCATCTGAAGGTCAGGTAGGGGCAGTCAGAGCTTCCAGACCCTTCTTCCCTAAAGCTCCTCATTCCTCAGCTTTTCTTCCGGTGATTCTGCCTGGTTTCTATTTGCCCCAACTGTTATCCATTGCCTTGGGCAGCAGAGACTCACGTATGCCTTTAAATGTTTTGGACATTGAATGTCCTCCAGTAGCCACTTCCCTGCTGGGAGAGTTGGTAGCACACAAGAAGTCCCAGAGGACTCCAAGGGTCTGGACTTGGTGTTTCCCTCTCCTGAGATGGGGACACCTGTGGGAGGTGCAGGTGGTCAGCTGGGGGAGGGGGGCAGGCACCTGACGTGGACAGATGGGGTATAGGTGAGGCCCGAGGCCCCCGGGGTATGTGCCTGGCATCCGGACTGAACAGGTCTTCAAAGCTGCAGACTGGCTGGGATCATCTTCAGGCTGAGGAGGAAGGTGAGGGGAGCAGAGGGGTGGCTGGGGCGTTGGTGTGCCCATGCAAGCAGTGCTGGGCTCCACAGTTTCCCTCAAGGGGACAGAAGTAGGAATCTGCTCTGATGGCTCCGCTCAAGGCAGCACCCCCTGATGGAGAGGGGGGCAGCCCCTCGTGAGTTCCAGATGTCCTGGTGATTCTTGGGCACAGCCACAAATCTCAGCTTCTTCATGACCCAGGGAATGATGGGGGGCCAGCCCAGCAGCCTTGGGTCCCACAGATCCCCCAGGGGACAGCCCAGCAGCCTCAGGTCCCACAGGTCCTCGAGGGGAGGGTCCTGCATGACTGTGGGTCCTGCATGGGCTCTGGGGGCAGCCCCTCATGAGTTCTGTGTGTCCTGGTGATTCTTGGGCATGGCCTGAATCTCAGCTTCTTCATGACAGAGGCCAGCCCAGCAGCCGCGGGTCCCACAGGTCCTTCAGGGGACAGCCCAATAGCCGCGGATCCCATAGCTCCTCCGGGGACAGCCCCTCATGAGTTCTGGGTGTCCTGGTGATTCTTGGGTACAGCCATGGATCTCAGCTTCTTCATGACCTGGGGAATGATGGGGGGGCCAGCCCAGCAGCCAGGGGTCCCAAGGTGCTGGGGACAGCACCTTGGTGGGCCTGTGGTCCAGCAGGTACCTGTTCGGGTGGCTCTTAACGGGCCACATGGCCTCAATCCCACTGGCCCAGTTGACCACCATCGCCTGGTGACAGGCCGAGGTCAGTCGGGGAACCTCCACCACCAATCCCCCAAAAAGGCCCCCATGTAGTAAAAGTTGCCCTGGTCGCTGGGGATGTGGGTCTGGGACTGTGGCCAGCACGCGTAGCTAAAGTCCTCGTGGGCTGCCCAGTAGAAACCGGGGCGTGGGGTGCCAAAGAGGGTGCACAGGATCTCCATGCCCACATGGTCCCAGAACTTCATTCCCACATCCACGTCCACGAATACGAGGTCTTCCACGTCAGAGGAAGTGCTGCTCGCGGAAGCGGCTGATCATCGCTCTGTGCCGCATGGACACATCTTGCCAGAGCAGGATGCCGCGGACCTCGAGGACCACCACCCTCCGGCCCTCCCAGAGTGGCACACGGGGCACGGCAACCAGCTGGTCGGTGAAGACGTAGTAAGTGACCCCATGTCCACCATGAGGACCACCACCCTCCGGCCCACCCGGAGGGGCACACGGGGCCCGGCAGCCAGCTGATTGGTGAAAACCTAGTAGGTGACCCTGTGCCCCACCATGAAGTGCTTCTCTGCTGTCTGCAGGAATAGCTCCAGGAAGACCACGTATCCACAGGGGCAGTGGACAGGGCAGGCAGAGGGTCACTGCCAGAGGCTGGCAGCAGGACACCAGAGTTGGGGGCCATGGACGTGTGCACCTTCGTCAAGGGGTCAGGCCCCGGGCTGCTTTAAGCAACAGCCACCTCCTGACCTTCTTGAGTGAATCTGCCAGCAGGACCTCCCTAATGTCTGCTCCCAGAGATGGGGGCCATCAGCACCCCATCTTCCAAAGGGGAGCCTGAGGCTTTGGAGGCTGGAAACCCATGCAGCCCCACAGTCAGCATGCTGGAGCCAGGAACACTTGCCCTGTGCTGAGCTCCTGGGCAAACCCTGCAGGTGCCCTCCACTGGCTGCCCCCCCTGCAGATCCCGTCCCCACCTTCCAGGAAGGAAGCACCTTTGGGCACAGCCCTCATTTCTATATCTTACAGAATGGGTAGAATCAGCAGGGCTGGCCACCTGTCCCACTTTGCTTTGAGTGGGCTGCCGCTGGCCCCCGAAGACCTGTCTCCACTTCCTGTAGGGTCCTCCCTGGAAGGCTACTGGGCATCCTGCTGACAAGGTGCTCAGTAAGCCACTGGTATTCCTAGGAGAGGTCACCCTCAAACTCTGCCAAATCAGGAATCAGGTCCAGCCCGTGGACAGGGAAGGCAAAAGACGACACCAGGAAGAAGAGGAGGTTTACTTAGGCCCCAGGCTTGAATCCAAGGGTGTAAGCTTCCAGGTCCATGTCTACATCTCCCTGGCCCCAAAAGGTTGGAAGTCTTGTCCAGCCACATCCCATGGCTGGTCTCCCTTTAAGGGTACTACCTGCTCCCCCCTGTGAGGACAGCAGCTCCCCCATTATCAGCAAGTGTGCTGAGCCCCTCTGAGACTGATTTTTTTGTGCAGACGCTAAGGCTACTTCCCTGGGCCTGCCCCATACCCGGCAGGTTAGTAAATTGCTCACACAGGGAAGGTGGGCACTACATTTAAACAGGGGATAAGCACACTCAACCAGCAGACATGAGTCAGGTCACCAGAGGGCAAGTCCAGACCCAGCCAATGGGGGAACAAGCCAGATATGAAGCAGGGGATAGAAGAGTGATCCTGGCAGAGGGCACAGCAAAAGCAAAGGCTTGTAGTCAGGCCCAGGGCAGATGTGGGACGACTACACACTTGGGTGGCCCACAGAATGGGGGGCCGTGGTGGAAGAGGTGAGGCTGGAGAGGACGGGCAGAAGGGGAGCAGACCACAGAGAGGCCCAAAGGTTATGTTCTGAAAATATCACTCTAGTTACCAGGGGAGAATGGGTTCTGTGCAGCAGAGGACAGGGAGACCCTAACCCTAACCCTAATCCCTAACTCCTAACCCTAACCCTAACCACTATTACTAACCCCACAAAATCAGCAAAATACATTCCTGTACCTTTCTTAAAATAGATGTAAGAAGCCAGATCAGAAGAATTGCAAAACCAAGAGCTCATAAATAGACTGCGCACCCTAAGCAAGTGGCTCTGCACAAACACCTCAAAGTTCTTCAACAGAGGGAAACAAGCAATGTTAGAGAGCACAATGAATTTTTAAATAAAAACATGTGGTCATATTAATTCATGTAGAAAGTGTTCTAACCAAAGTCCAATGTCTGTTGCTGATATAAATACTCATGAAATCAGGAATAAGGAGTAATTTTCTCATTAAATCTCTAGCAAACACCATGCTCAAGTCTGAAGATGGACAGCTCTACTCTGAAATCAGGAACAAGGACAGGTTGCTGGTTTTCACCTGCTGCTCAATATTGGACTGAAAGTTCTACCCAGAAGGATAAGCCAAGAAAGAAGGCATCCACATGTGAAAGGAAACACTAGAACTCTGTCTATTCAGAGATCAGGGAAGACATCATCTTATATAGAGCTTCCTAAAGAATCAACAAAAAATGATTACAGCCAGTTACCTAATTCAGCACAGTTAAAGGACAAAATATCAATACACAAAAATCTCTCTTATTTGTATACACTAGCAATGAATCATCCAAAAAGCCTTAAAAACGAAGGGGGCTCTGACACAGGCGACAACATGCATGAAGCTGGAAGTCATCACGCTGAGTGACATCAGCCAGTCACAGAAGGACAGACGCCCTGTGGTCCCACTTACATGAAGTGTCCTGAGACACACAGTAGAATGTGGCTGCAGGGGCCGAGGGGAAGGGGGACGGGGAGCTGGTGTCTCCTGCCTACAGAGCCGCCCTCGGGGAGAAGGAAGAAGTTCTGGAGAACGACGTGCCACCGTGGGAACTCAGCTAAGGCCGAGAACTGTGCACCTGACACGTTCTGAGGGGTCGCTGTGACTATGTTTAGTCCCAGTGAACACGGGAATGAGGGACCGATGCAGGCCACAACGGGGACGGCCACTGAAAACAGCCCCACTGACAGAAGCCAGACAGAAAAGGCCACTCCAGTAGGGGCCATCTGTGCTCCTTCAGTCCCTAAGGGTTGTGCGAATAAGGGAAAGTGTCGGGAGCAGTTCCAGAAGAAGAAAAGTGGATCTGAATGGAAAGGACGCGTCAGCCCGTGGGGCAGGTGGCGACAGCGGAAGTGGGCCCGTGGTCTGGGTTATAACGTGGGCACCGCGATGATTTCCTCTGTCAGGGTTCTGTGGTGGTTCCGCGGGACAGTGTCCCCGTCGGGGGTAACACGGCCTGAAGCACCCCGTGTGGTAAATGTGGTAAGGAGACGACAGCTGGGTCTGAGTGTGGAGATAAAGCGTATTTGCGCTGCGGTGACCGGTTGACCGCACTCTGAAATCACCGCAGAGTCCACGGCTCTTCAAACCACCACGGCGGCACCAGGTCACGGAAGCAGAGACGACACCAGACTGTGACGGAGGCCGCGCCCTCCCAGACCCGGTTCCCCCACCGCGGAGAGCCCACTGGCCCTTGAAGGAGGCCACATGGTAGCGAGAGACTCGCGGGAGGATTAAATCAGCAGCCCCTGTGTCTCGGGTGCAGCAGAAGCAGTGGGATCTGGAATTCCCATTTTCCACAACCCTCCCCAAAACCTGGTTAGAACCGTGAAAATGCAAGACGGGCACCTCAGGAGAGGGGACTGGGGACGCCAGCAGGGGAGGCCGGAGGGGGGAGCCCGCCACTCAGGGTCAGTGAGGGAACGGCCGTCAGTTACAGACCCAGGGTCGGAAGCCTCCACAGCAGACACCCATCAGTCACAGGCCCCGGAGCGGAGGACGCAGGTGTCCTCTCCTCCAGGAACTCCACGCTCCCTGCAGCTCCGCGGGGGCGAGCCGCCGTCACCGCGAAGCCTGCTTCCTCCGGCGGACTTCCCTTCGGAACAGCGCTCCCCGCTTCCTCCTCCTTCTGCACCACACACTGACTGCTGACAGACCTGCTCTCTGACCCCGAGAGACAGCGCCCTCAGGCGTCGAGGTGACACCCGGAGACGGGCAGACACCCCCCTCAGGCGTCGAGGTGACACCCGGAGACGGGCAGACACCCCCACAGGCGTCGAGGTGACACCCGGAGACGGGCAGACCCCCCGCGCTCAGGGAAGAGCGGACGCCGCGAACTCGCCTACTCCCCGCAGCCGCCCGCGGAGTCCGCGCCGCGCCACCGAACTTCCCGGACGGAACCGACAGCCCTGACGCGGTGCGGACGCGGGGAGGAGCCCGCGGGGCCGGGGCCCGGGGGCACGAACAACGCGGCGGCGGCTCCCGGACCGCAGACCGCGGGAGCAGCCCCAGGAACCGAAGCCGGGTGCGCGTGGACGCGGACGCGCGGACCCCAGAGCCGATCCGAGCCCGGAGAGGGGAGCCCCGACCGCCCGGCGCACGGCCCCGCGGGACCCCACGGCCGCCCCACCGTCTACACAGCGCGCCCTTCCTCCGCGGCGGCCTGTGCGCACGCACCCCCTCAGCAGTCCCCGCTCAGGCGGCTTCTCACCTCCTCCTCCGGGGGTGGGTCCTGAGGAGACTGGGCTCCTGTCGGTGTGGACGCGGACCCACATCGTCCGCAGCGGGTTCTGTCAGCATGGACATGGCCCCACGGCCTCCACAGCGGGTCCTGAGGAGGCGGAACACCTGTCAGTGCAGGCGGAAAGGAGGCCGGCTGACAGAGCGCGCCTCCCTCGGGTCTGGGAGCAGGGCCCGGGCGCCCCCTGCGGGCGGTGGGGGCAGAGTGCAGAACTCACTGGGCTTCCTCCAGTCGGACTGAATCCGTTAACTTTTGGAATTTCAAACTGAAACGGAGCCCAGTAACCCCTGACTTCTCCAGAAATACTTAAGGAACAATTATTTGGAAACAGTATGCCATACAATGCAATGCAATGAAATATAGGCACAAACTTTACAACTGACACCAAAATTCACTAAAAATTGCAGATAAATTTAAAGGGCAAAACTACTGAAATATCAAAAAGAAAATATAAAATCTGCATGACCTTGGGTGTGGTGATGAGTTTTAACACAACGCCAAAACCAGTCCACAAAAGAAAAAAGATGATAACATGAACTTTATAAAATTAAAACTACTCTGTGAAAGACCTTGCTCAGAGAACCAAAAGACAAGCCCACATCCTGGGAGAAAATATTTGCAAAACTACACAACTGGTAATGGATTTGTATTCAAAATATGCAAAGAACTCTCAGAAAACTCTCAGACTTCAACAAACAGAAAACATACAACCTCAAGGAAAATGGGTAAAAATCTGAACAGACATTTGGCCTAAGAAGATATACGGATAGTAAATAAGCATACAAAAATATGCTCTCCATCATCTACCATTAGGAAATTACAAATTGTACACACCTATTAACTGCTAAACTCCATAAATAAATAAATAAATAAATAAATAAATAAATAAATGGCAGTATCAATTGTTGGAGGATATGGAATGAGAGGAGATATCCTTCACTGGGGGAATGCATATACAGGCACTTTGGAAGTGAAAATTACTAAAGGGAAACCTCACTAAAATGGAGTCTGGGAAGGTTCCATCAGGGAGGGTCTCACACCTACCACTCTACATCAATTGCAGACCCAACAGGAAGACATAGACCTTGCCCAGTATGTACCATTTTACTATCCCAGAAGGAAGAAGAAAGGTTTCCTCCTCCCAGGCAACAGCTCAGCCAATAAGAAGGCACTACACTTTGAGCCCCCAGTTTACTCCAGTGGACTTTCGGTTTATGACAGCCCCTCCCAACTTCCCGCTTTCCTCTCTAAAAGAGCAATAATCCTCTGCCTTGTTCAGTGTACTTGCCTTTTGTTTTGTCTAAGCTTGCTTGTCCTGGATTGAAATTCTCAACTATTCCCAAATAAACCCATTTTTGCTGGTAAAATAATTGTCAATTTCATTTTTAAAGTTAACAAAGACAGTTTGACATTTTTTTCCTCAAAGCTAAACAAGTCTCACCTTCGGATCCAACCATCATCACACTTTAGCTGTTTAGATAACTGCTTTGGAAAACTGTTTCCAAACAAAAACTCGCATTCAGCTATACATAGCAGCTCTATTCATAATGGCTAAAATCCTAAAGAAATCAGGATGTCCTTCAACAGATGAATCGATAATCAAACTGTGGTGCATCCACGTGAAGGAAGCAGAATACTCCACTTCAGAATATGGCTCTTTGGCACAAGAATTACTTGGGCCTGATTAATATTAAGAAAGCAGACAGGGGCGCCTGGGTGGCTCAGTCAGATAAGCGGCTGACTTCAGCTCAGGTCATGATCCCAGGGCACGTGTGCGCTCTCTCTCTGACAAATAAATAAAAAAATCTTAAAAAAAAAAAAGAAAGAAAGGGTGCCTGGGTGGCTCAGATGGTTAAGCGTCTGCCTTCGGCTCAGGTCATGATCCCAGGGTCCTGGGATCGAGTCCCCCATCGGGCTCCCTGCTCAGTGGGAAGACTGCTTCTCCCTCTGCCTCTCTCTCTCTCTCTCTCTCTCTCTC
>NW_027397151.1:24038-64606 GCF_003265705.2 Callorhinus ursinus
AGAAAGAAAGAAAGAAAGAAAGAAAGAAAGAAAGAAAGAAAGAAAGAAAAAGAAAGAAAAAGAAAGAAAAAGAAAGAAAAAGAAAGAAAAAGAAAGAAAGAGAAAGAAAGAAAAAGAAACAGCAAAGGAGACTCTGAAAACCGAGTAGAAGTTGTCCTGTACTAAGCAAAATTTACATTTATAAAAGAAATCTCCATCTGTAAGGGTATCTCCCTCTCTGCACCAGAAATGGAAGGATGACTAAATCTCAAGAAACTCTTATTAGTGGACAAGGCCTGAACTTAAACCTGCACAACAACCTTATCCTTATATGCTGTCCTTGGTCTGATAACCTCCCTTAACTGGCCTTCTCACCACCCAAAACCTTTGTCGTTAGCTGAAGATGGTATTTAAAGTGATTACTTGGGCCATTTCAGGGAGCTAATCAGTTTTCCTGAGTATCTCCCATGTACACAAGTTGTATACATGTTATTAAACTTCGTTTTTCTCCTGTTCATCTTTCATTTTTAGAAGTGGTCTCAGCCAAAAACCTAGAAGAGTAAAGGAAAAATTATTTTTAGTCACCTATATATGCAATGCAATACTATTCAGCAGTAGAAAGGAATGAAACATCAACCCCTACAAAGAAATGGATGAATCTTACACGTATCTTGCTAAGTAAAAGAATCCAGTCTGAAGAGACTACACACTATATGGAGCTATTTATAGGACATTCTGGAAAAGGCAAAACTACAGAGATGATAAACGGATCATGGGGTTAGGGTTTGAGGTATTCCATATGATATTTTAGTGATGAATACCTGCCACCATGCATTTGTCAAAACTCAGAGATTTTTTTTAGCCTGAGGAGTACATCATAATTATTCAAATTGAATTATTTAGGATGTGGGATTGTCACAGGATGGAATGCAGAATGTGACAAATAATCTAACTGTAGAAATGTATGGAAAAACTCACTGCAGGTGGTGGGGCACCAGGTTCGGAAATGAATGGAACATGTAGACTGAAGTCATATAAACAGTGGACTCTATTTTATAAAGTTCTTTCCCATGATGGTAGTAGCCAATGGTGCTGAAGCAATTATGTCTGTAATATGAAATGGAGCAATGAATTAAGTAAATGATAAATGGTAGGAGCCCAGTTCATCACTGTTAGAGAGGTAAGTTCCGGATGAGCAAAGGGAGATTACGGTATCTATGTGACAATGGATCAGATTAGAGACACCTGTATAAACTCTTTAGCTTAATATGCATACAGACAGTTCCACATAAAAACTATCAGTGTAAAGGTAAAATACCAGTTACGTTAGCAATAAAATGAGTTTATTTGGGAATAGCGGAAGAATTACAATCTGGGACAAGTGAGCTATGGCAAACCACAGGAACATTTGAAGAGAAAAAGTGAAGCTCAGCTTTTATTAGGTTTTAGGAGGACACTGGGGAGGGCTGTTCTAAACTCAAGTTCATTGGGGATGCCAACAGAAGCCATCTCCTAGCTTTGTCCTCACTGCCCCAAATTGTCCCAAAGCTGCAGGGGTATCCTCAAGCCCACTCATATCCTCATCGAGGTGTGGGCCTGACTCTGAGGCCAGGATATGCATGCTCTCCCTCAGGTCAGAGAGCCAGGGTAGAGAGTACCCTACTGTCCACTAGGCTGCAGCACAGGACACACCCCACTCACAGTTTAGCCCCTCAGGGCACATCCAGTGAATTCCTGAAATTCAGGGTTCTGATTATTCAGTGCTATAATTTGTAAATTGCAATTGAAATAGAGCCCATGGAAGAAGTAAAATATAAAAAAGGCCCAGTGCTATGGTCTGAATGTTTGTTTCCCCCCAAATCCACATGTTGGAATCCTAATGCCGGATGTGATGGTGTTAGACCAGGATGCCTTTGGGAGGTGATTAGCTTGTGAATGGGATTACTCCCCCTATAAAAGACCCTAAGCCATTCCCTACATGTGAAAATATGAGGAGCGTGCCACTACAAAGAGGGCCCTCACCCGATCATGTCAGCACCCTCTCAGACTTCCAGCCTCAGCAACTATGAGAAATTTTCTGTTTGTAAGCCACCCAAAATGCAATAGTTTTGCCTTAGCAGTCCAGATGGGCTAAAACAACCAGCAACCAGTCTGATCCCAAACACTACCCCTAACTTTCTCCCTAAACCCTGGGCCCTTACTTCTGATCTCTAGCCCTCACCCTGGCCCTAGATTCTGACCCTGAGCCAAGGCCCCAATCCTTTTTTTTTTTTAAGGTTTTATTTATTTCCTTGACAGAGAGATAGAGAGCACAAGTAGGCAGAGCGGCAGGCAGAAGAAGAGGGAGAAGCAGGCTCTCCGCTGAGTAGGGAGCCCGACGCCAGGCTCAATCTCATAACCCCGGGATCATGACCTGAGCCGAAGGCAGCCACTTAACCGAGTCACTCAGGCACCCCTAGGCCCCAATCCTAAAGCATGGCCCTAGTACCTGGTCCCTGACCCCCCCCAAACCCAACCCTAAACCTAAATTCTCACCATCACCCTAACCCTCATCCCTTGCTGCCATGAAAGATATGTTACCGTTACCCAATTATCTTTTAACCTTTTCGTGAAATGGGAAAATTGTGCCCAAAAACTAACCATAAATACCCTTCAGACATGTATTCTCTCATGGAGTCCGAGCTACCACTTTTCTGTTTTGCCATTCAAACTAAGTGTGTTTAGTTAAAAATAATGTTGACTGGGTGACACAGTCGGTTGAGCGTCCGACTCTTGGTTTTGGCTCAGGTCGTGATCTCATGGTTGTGGGATCAAGCCCCGCATCGGGCTCCGTGCTCGGCACAGAGCCTGAGGGATTCTCTCTCTCTCCGTCTGCCCTCCCCCGCCCCCGCACTTAAGCGCGGGCTTGCGCTCTCTCTCAAATAAATAAATCTTCAAAAAAAAATAACAATGTCTTCCCTAAGTGTACTAGCATGGTACAGAATGAGGCAGTAACACAAACAGTGAGAGAAAACACATGCTCATAATAAAGAAAAAGTTTATTTTTAAAGATTTTTGGAAAATATGTAGTCAAGAATTTCAATCCCACACAGGAAACACAAGCCATGCCAAGAAGGCCCAAGTGCCATAACTAAGTTTATTGATATCCTTTGTATTTATCCAATGTATATCCACTCACTAAAATTTTTGTTTGAAATTTCTGGAATTAATTCCCTGAAAGGTCCAGGCTCGCAAAACCATTGTTACATACACAGTAGATTTTTACATTACATACTTGATATTTATACATTTGATAATTTCCTTTGCACATGTCTATGGCTTTACTACTTTCAAGACAAAAATCACATACAGAAATACATACTCAAAACATAAAATTTGTCAAGAGTTGTCTAGAATGTGGTTTACAATATAGAGGTTACAGGCGACACATAATCCACCTGTCAGGAAACAGAGTAGTAGTGCGTCATACTGGACTCTGGTGAGGGGCACTTCAGCCCAGGAAAACCCATTTACAATTCTTGTCGACGTGTATAAGATAAACACCAAACTATTTCACATATATTATATCTATATATACTTTTAACCAAATTCTGGTTTAAACATCACAAACTGACAACATGTAAATACAAACACAAATGTTAGGAAAGGTTTGACATATATAGGGAAAAACATGTCTTATGCATTATGAAGAGTTTTTATAGTCTAGCATAAAGGCAAATGTGGTTTAAAAAAAATAAAATCCACATACAATTAAAAAACTTAGTCAAGCCACCTAGTGTAACAGACTTCACAAATATCACGTGTTTAACATTATGCTCCAAATGTCCACGTATTGCAGAGATTGCTACATATCAATTAGAATGATGTCAGCAAAGATGTGCACACTATGAAGTGATCGCAAGTAAACATAAACTCTGCGCTTCTGAGACAAGGATGCTTGACCTTCCGTTAAAAGCAGGGTAAAAACGACTATGAAGTAACTGTCTTTACAAAGGATTACATTTTCAAATCTAGGGCAACAGACATGTTTTCCCAGGTATGCATGCACACAGTATCCTGTGGAAAAAAATGATTCAGTTACTTAAAAAAGAAGAAAAGGTTAAAAGAGAGAGAGAGAGAGAGAGAGAGAGAGAGAGAGAGAGAGAGAGAGAGAAAGAAAGAAAGAAAGAAAGAAAGAAAGAAAGAAAGAAAGAAAGAAAGAAAGAAAGAAAGAAAGAAAGAAAGAAAGAAAGAAGGAAAGAAAGAAAGAAAGGAAAGAAAGAAAGAAAGAAAGTTAAATAAACTACGAGAACTCAGTTCAGCTGGGGAAACCACAACAACACTCAAGCTCAGCAACGCCCAAGAGGCTAAGGGATAAAATTAGTCATAAACTCTGGATGACTGATCCAACATCAGCACTCTGAGTTCGAGTTTCTTGTTAACATTTTATACCATACTTTTCTTTTGGAACAAAAAGTAAGTTTGAAAAGAACCAATTGTAACTTGAAAACATTCTGCCATCTTACAGGATGGCCTTTTCTTCTAGACCCAGAACTTGGTAAAGACAGAAAGTGCTCAACCCAAAGGGCCTGGAGAAGGTAGATTTCACAAGTCACTGGTGGTTAGACCATTATTCTAATGCAATGGAGCTACTAAAATACATGTATTTGTTATTAAGAAAAATTAGAAAACTAACATGTCTTTTTCTCCAGAATTATAAAAGATAAAACCTATTAATCAGTACTCTAATGTGATTACAGAAAAATAGCCAACTGAAGTTTAAAAAAAAAAAGCACAGGCTGTCTGTAACATTGTCCCCACTGTATTTCCTGCAGTTTTAATACTTTCCACCCGTTTTGAGGACTGAGCACATCCATGCCTTAGACACCCGTTAGCATATTCAAGGTTGGGTCATGAGTCATCCCTACACTTAGGGTAAAAGTAATGTAGCTTAGTACACACAACACTTGTTTCATTCTTGAGTATTTTGTAAGGGATTATCCAACATTGGCTCTTCCAAAGGTGAGAAAAAAGGTGTCAGGAAAATATTCCTTGATTATTTTGGAATTCCAGAGAGACATCTGGCAGTTTGATACTTTTAACCCTCCTCCCCCATCACAATTTCCCTCTTTTAAAATTACAATCAACAACTCACATAAGATTTAATCACATTTATTTAAAATAAGGGAGAGCTTTTCAATAATGTTCCCCCCTCCAGAGAACTAAAAGGGTTAGTGGAGCTCAGTGCCAGTAATTAAGAGGTTGATGCCATAAAGTTCTAACTGGGACACAGGTGTGTCACACCCAGGAAAGATGTTACACACTTGCAAACTTCTGCTTTCTTTCACATTTTATAAACAACACAGGTTAATTTCAACATCACTGCTTCATGGGTAATGCAGACATGTGTATCTTGGGTGGGTCTCTGCATCAAGAGTTTCACCACAGCAAAAAGCAAACACCCTTCTCTCCAGGACAGTCTCTCCCTTTTGAGAAAACATTCTCCTATGCACTTTGTTTGTCATGCTACGTTTACTGAAATGATACCAATGAATGGAATTCTAGAGGAAAACCAAGAACAAACTGAACACAAAAAGGTAGAGAGGACCGCACTCTCCTTCCCCACAGCATGTGCCCGGGCAACCCCGCGAGGGCATGGGGCGCAGCCTTGGGCTCCGCCTCGGTTCAGCCCCCACAGACTTACTTCTCTCTGTAATAGAGCAGGTAGTATTTCAGGGGATCTGGCAGAGGGAGGCTCAGGACCTTCTCACGTAGGAAGTTCACCGGTCGGGCTGGCTTCGCGTCTGGCGGCGGGGCTCGGTCCTCCTCCCGCTGCTCCTCTTCCAAGTCCTCACAGCTGTTGTCGTCCGATGGGCTGGAGATCCGACTGGCAAATACCTCTTTGTCCAAAAAGACGATCGTTTCCATGCGACGGCGGCGCACTCTCCTTCGCTTGGCCCTGGGAGTGTTCTTCAGTCCATTTCCACCGCTGCTCACTGTCTCCTGACGGATGACCTTTTTAATGGTGCCCCGGATGGCGATCCGAGCCAGATCCTGGAGGCTCCGCACGGCCAGGGGCGCTGCGGAGCAAAGAAGGAGATGCGTCAACCTCGTCAGTGAGGGACCCAGACAGCACAGGGCCCTAACTCTGGAAAACCGTCCCCTCACGGTCATTCGCGAGCGTTATTTACAGCACAAGCACAGGGGAGCATTCCCAGCAAACGTCAATGACAGCTCTGACATGCATGTATGTGGTCCTTCTCAATGGTATTTTCAAACACACGAACCCGAACTCATATAAGGAAAGGAAGCAAGGTTGTTTGTCTCATCAGTCAGAAGCAGAAGAAAACCCTGGGTTCATGACTCTGTTTACTGTATTCATACCTGGGTTCTAGCTCATGCAGTGAACGTAAGGCTCCAGAATTCTTTTATCTATCTTTACATTTTCACAGTACTTTACAAATTGAGTATTTGTTCCTTTTTCATTAGAGAAAAACAAATCCAAAGCATTTTTAGTAAGTACAAAAACTCCAAAACATACCAAGGAAAAATAAAATCTGGAGATTAAAGTCCAGCTCAGTTTAATGCAGGCAGTACACACGTGGCAACAGGAGAGTTCTTCTTAAAGGGGGAGGAATTAGCGGGGTTGTGTGTTTAAATACATTATACTGAAAACCATCATCACTTTTTTCCCTCCAGGACCTAACTTTATTTTTTCCTAAGATTTTATTTATTTGACAGAGACAGCACAAGCAGGGAGAGCAGGAGAGGAAGATGTGGGGCTCCAGTACCTAACTTCTTCCAAAAAAGATGACAACCTACAATATAGGGAGGGTTCTTAGGTTGTCTGTAACATTTACTACCCAAATCAGAGCAGCCTGCGCAGAATCCCGTGCAATGCTCCCTGTTCCACGGGAGCCCGAGGAAGGCCCCGGGCCCCAGGCTCTCGGCACCTTCTCCCCTGTGTCCACACCAGGCCTCCTCTCCTGTTCAACTGTCTCCTCCCTGCTGTCCAGGACAAGCTCCAGCACACGCCCGTGTCTCACTACACAACACCATAATCATGACTTCCTGCTCAATACACCCACCTTTCCTTGCCCTGCCCCTCAGTCTGCTGAACCGACTCCTTCTCCGGCTCTCTCTGAGGTCCCACCTGAAGGGAACCAACTTGGCCCAAGTCTCAGCTGCCAGTCCCTCCCCCACCGCGGCTAGTAGTGCTCCCTCGGGTGCTGATTTCTACCATCTCCCCCACTCCATGTCCCTATCAACCCTTGGTTTGACATCGAGTAACAAAGACTGGGCAGCGGCTCCCAGAGCTCTGCTCCATTCCTGACTGGGGTCCTGAGCTTCCCCAGACCCACATCTACAACAGATGCTGGACACCTCAGGGCACACATCCTTCCTCAGAAACACCCTACGTGCCTGCCCCCGAATCCCTTCAGCTGCAGAGGCCACCGTCTCCATGGACACAACTTTGTTAGTTTAGAAAACTCTGGCCCAGGAAGACAAAGTTACAAATAACTGTTCACTTCCAGAACCCAAAACAATATCACATGTTATTTATTTTCCAGCATTGGCTCTTGGAAGCTCTGGCCTCAAAACCCGTATCTCAGGGTGCCCTCCATGCTGTCACAACTCTTATCCAGACCCAGTCAAGTCCTCACACCAAGAGACTTGTCTTCAACCAAACCCCCATTGAAGCCTCATAGATGCACCGACTACGGCCTCACCTTCTGACACTCAGGCAGTGTTCTGGAAGGCCGCGCCCTGGCTGACTGCGAGCAATGCTAGCTTCTCCTGGGGAGATTTCCAGGGAGCATGCACGTGACAAATTCACCCTCCACCTGGCCAGCAGGGTCATCGAGAACACAGAAGCACCACATCTTTTAGTTCCCACATCTGGTGGCTCCCACAGCCTCCATGACAAGTCTAACCTACGTAGTGGACTAGTTTCTCCTATACACCCCCACTCGGACCACGCTGAGGAGCATGCATGTAGAAAGTCCCCATCAGCCTCTGCTCATGCTTCTTCTCCCTTTCTTCTCTCTTCAAAGAATTTACTTTCACCCAAAACATCCCATCCTCTGTCAAACCCTCCCCGGCCCCTCTCAGCCCCTTTCTGTATTGTACTGTTGCTCTTACCCATTTCAAGGACCACATCTATGGCATGTGACCTCCACTTAGCAGAGACCAAGGCAGAGCATGACTATCTGATAAATGATTCCTCACAAATTAAAAAAAAAAAAAATTCTGGAAGGCATTTGCCAATATCTATTATCTTTGGGTGGTGAGATTATGGTTATTTCCCCCCCCTTTTCTTTTTGGTGCATTTTCCAAATTTTCTCAATGATCAGAATGCAGAATCCATGCTCTTATCAGTCTTATTTTAAATAAAATCATTTGCAATTCTCATTGCCAAATAAATTTCTGTTTAAATTATAAAACAGTATCTGGATGAATGCTGGCCCTGATGTCAGCTCTTTGTGGTTCTACATCCTGAAGGAGTTGAAGACACAGGCCTAGCCAAGTAAAGCTCCATGGTAAGCCTCCCACCATACACCAGCAGACCAGCTGAAGCATGTGCCCACGAGGCAGCCCCAAGGAGGAAAGGGTCCCATGACTCTGCAAGAGCCCTCTGGCTCAGTGGTGCTGGCAACACACTCTCTCTGTGAGACCTCTCCACAAAGCAGAATTAACTCCCTCTCATGGGAGTCTTCTGCTTTCAATGGCATGACCAGGATTAATTCCTGCAGATTTAAAAGAAGGCAAAAATAACCTAAAATAGGCTGAAAACAGATGATTTTTCAATTTCTAAAAATCATTTGTAACATTTTAAGGTTTCAATGGGTAGAATAATGCTCTTTAATATTAAAAGATTCCTTACAATTTGTCTTTCTCTTCAAATTCTACTGAGATTATTTAAAAGATCTAAAAGATAAATAAGGGTCTTTGTACTTACGTAACTGGACAAGTCTTGATTTTCCAGACTCTGAATGACAGGGCTGGACCAGAGGAGCAAAAGAAACTGCCAGAATCTTTTTGGTTTCCCAAGCAGAAGGACCAGTTCGTGTTATCTTAGTCAACTGCCCCCAAAGAGAAAACAAGAATATTCACAAGATTTGGCTACTGTTAATTTATATTTAATCACTCCTACATATAAACTAAAAAAAACCCACAGATATGCTGATAATGAAATAACCTGACAACAGAGGCCCCTAAAGTGATGTGACATGAAGTACCCGTAATGAATTATTATTCTTGCAAGGATGTTTTGCCTGAATATATTCAAAGCCTCTAGACCTAATATTTCTGTTTACAAAAAATATGTATTGTTAGAGAAAAGAAGTCAAAGGATACCAAACCAAGAGGAGACAATCAGATGAGACAACTTCCCTGGGCTCTCCACAAGAGTCAGCGCTGAGGGCAACAGTGGGGCGGGGGGGGACATTCTAAAGTCAAAGTCATTAAAGACATTCACGACCACCTGCAATGCTTCAGTCTAGACGGGATCCCAGGCTGTTTTTTCCGGAGGACAGAAACCATAAAAAGACCTTCTTGCAACAACATGACCACACATCAAACAGCAGCTACTGTTGCAGTTTCACGGTCACATCACCTCTGTCGGAGCTTCTCCTCACTATAGTACTGAGTTTCTGTATGACATCACCGCCATGACACACAGACTTGCAGCGAAGGTCATGAAAACATTCCTTATGAATCACAGTATTAGTGGCATCAGAAGAACCTAATCAGACAACATGGCCCTCCTGTGTATTCCGTGATGGTGCCAGTTTCTGAAAGGCTCAAGCAGGTCACAGTGCTATTTTCTGCTCAGCTATGACATGCAAAGATTAGATACTCTCTTGTCTAAAAATATGTAAGCCACATCAAGGACTAATGATGTAATGTATGCTGATTAACATAACAATAAAAAAATAAAAAAATATGTAAGCCAGCAAATCCTCTAAAAACTAAGATTCTATATCACGAATCTTAGAACTGAAAGCATTAAGTAGCCACATACTAGGTAAGCATCAACAAGTCATTCACACTCTTGTGTACCAGCAAAAACTTCTTTTTAAAAACATTTTTTTAAGGAGAAGTTCTAGTCATAATGAACATCAAATATCTAAATACAATCGATAAATAACATGTGAACTGTTCAGGAAAACTATAAATCCATATTCCATGTTCCCCAGACAAGGAGATGGATACTGAAAATATGTCTACGATCCTCAAATTAATATACACATAACACAATTCCAATAAAAGGTCTGACGTATTTTTCTGATACAACAAAGATTTCTAAAATAATTTAAGTCAAGGGGTGCCTGGATGGCTCAGTTGGTTAAGCGGCCAACTCTTGATTTCAGATAGAGAGCCTTGATCAGGTGCACTCAGTAGCGAGTCTGCTCCAGGATTCTCCCTCTCCCTCTGCCCCTCCCCCCCCCCCCCCCACCCCCCCCCACCCGGCACAAGCCCTCTCTCTCTCTCTCTCTCTCAAATAAATCAATCCTTTAAAAAATAATAACAATTTGGGGCACCTGGGTGGCTCAGTCGTTAAGCGTCTGCCTTCAGCTCAGGTCATGATCCCAGGGTCCTGGGATCGAGCCCCGCATCGGGCTCCCTGCTCAGCCGGGAGCCTGCTTCTCCCTCTCCCACTCCCCCTGCTTGTGTTCCCTCTCTAGCTGTGTCTCTCTGTCAAATAAATAAACGAAATCTTAAAAAAAGAAATAACAATTTAAATAAAGATGTATTTAAAACAATAACCTGAGAAAGAAGAGCAAAAATAGGGACATGTAGCCCTGCTATCCACAATGATGACAGCAATAAGCGGTGGGGCTGTCAGCAAGGGCATGGGTGGCTCCTCTCCCAAAAGGCAGTTGGCCAAAGTTAAAATACCGAGTCTCTGATCAAGCACTTCTGCTTTTGAGACTGCACCTGGAAGAGGTCTTGGGTGTAGACAAAGATTAAGAATATCCACAAACATGTCTATGCACACCCTCTTCACAGCAGTACTGCTTGTAAACAGCAGAAGGGTGGAAAGAACCCAAATGCCCATCAAACAACCACATTTTCACACACCAACAAAAAACATTTTTAAGTACAAAAAATTGGGACAGAAAAGAATTTCCACGTATACCAAATATCAAATACTTAAAATGAACAATAAGCAATGATAACACCTAAAACTATCAATTCCTATTTCATATGTCTGGATGAATACACGGAATGGAAAAAAAATGTGCGTATCTTCACCGAAGTAAAGTTATGAAAAAAGTGGGTTTGAGGAGAGGAAGAAAAGGGGAGTATGTCAGAGGGGGAGACGAACCATGAGAGATGATGGACTCTGAAAAACTGAGGGTTCTAGAGGGTAGGGGGGTGGGGGGATGGGTTAGCCTGGTGACGGGTATTGAGGAGGGCACGTTTTGCATGGTGCACTGGGTGTTATGAACAAACAATGAATCATGGAACACTGCATCAAAAACTAATGATGTAATATATGGTGATTAACATAACAATAAAAAAAATTTAAAAAAAAAAGTGGGTTTGCTTATGTATTTTTTGAGTAAACAGATAAACTAAAAACAAAGTGGTTACCTACAGATGAAGTGGAGGCAACATACCTGGAAAAAAATTCTGTGAGTATTCATTATTTAGATCTTGGAACCTTGTAAATATTTAACAAAGTTATAAAACCTAATATGGCAATTCCTAAAAACTGAAACAAAAGAGCTGTAAGTCTGCCTGGCAGTATAACCTCACAGGGAAGCATTATTTCCAATGACTTTCAAACACATGAATGTGTACATCCCCAGGGGAATAAAAGGGCAATCTAAGGACAGTCAGGGAGCAGGCCTTCCGGCGTGGAACACAGGTAATGCTGATTTAAGACGGAAGGAGTCAGAAAAACCCTCTAGTCCTGACTTTGAGCCGGAAGTACCAATATAAACCCATGGTGTGTTTTATGTCCAAAAGCCAAACCAACAAAAACATATGTATGTATGGGGGTGGCTTCCTAGTTCCAGAATTCCACTGTAAAAAACTAACCTATTATTAAAGGTTAGTTCCGACAAAGGCCCCACCTGTGTTCCCTAAACACCGATTCCCACTGAACTTAAAATTAACAGAGATCCTCAGAAATGGTTAATTCCAACTTCGTGGTAAAAAATACACCAAATGAGTGTGGAACATCTTTTCTTACCAGAGAGTAATAAAACCATCAAAGACTACTGAGGGTATATCAGAGCCCAGAAGCCAAACTGAAGAGATGCCCGTTGGCCAAGATGGGGTATTTTAAGCTTCAGTAAGAATCATACAATGATTAAAATTTTAAGTATGTCTGTATCCATGAATGCACACCACCACTAGAAACCAAATAAAAACTTATTAGTCACCACCTTCAAGAGATGCTAGAGAACCAGATTATTGAGGAAACTAATAAATAAAGCTTAGGAATCAGAATTTATCCAGCCCTCTCCTTATAAAGTGTACTTGGGGTAACCAAATAACTGATGAGGGGGTTTCTCTTTATGTAAGTATTCCAGGTACTATAAAGTTGCAAGATACAAAATCAACGTGCAGAAATCCACTGCATTTCTATACACTAACAATGATGCAGCAGAAAGAGAAATTAAGAAAACAACCCCATTTATAACCGCTCCAAAAATAATGAAATATCTAGAAATAGACTTAAAAAGGAGGTGAAACACCTCTACTCTGAAATTTATAAAACACTGATGAAAGAAACTGAAGACGACACAAAGACATAAAATGGATTAAGGCCCTAATGTGACACCTAAAGCCGTAAAAATCCTACAAGAGGGCACGCACAGGCAGTAATGTCCCTGACATCGGTTGTAACAACATTCTTCCAGATAGGTTCCTTGAGGCAAAGGAAACAAAAGCAAAAATAAACTGTTGGGACTACATCAAAATAGAAAGCTTCTGCACAGCAAAGTAAACCACCAATAAAACTAAAAGACAACCTACTGAATGGGAGAAGATATTTGCAAATGACATATCCGATAAAAGGTTAGTATCTAAATTACGTAAACAACTTATACAACTCAATGCCCAAAAACCAAATAATCCAATTTAAAAATGGGCAGAAGACATGAACAGATATTTCTCCAAAGAATCCAGATGGTAAACACACACATGAAAAGATGCTCAATATCACTCATCATCAGGGAAATGGAAATCAAAAGCACAAAAGCCTGGGCGGCTCAGCTGGTTGAGCGTCCAACACCTGGTTTCAGCTCAGGTCATGATCTCGGGGTCGTGAGACGGAGCCCCGCATCAAGCCCCACATTCAGCACGGAGTCTGCATGAGATTCTCTCTTCCTCTCCTCTGCTCATCCTACTCATGCTCTCCCTCTCTCTCTAAAATAAATAAACTAATCTTTAAAAAAAAAAAAACCCACAATGAGATACCACCTCACACCTGTCAGAATGGCTAAAATCAACAACACAGGAACAAGCGCTGGTGAGGACATGAGAAAAAAGAACCCCCCTGCGCCACTGGTGGGAATGCAAACTGGTGCAGCCACTCTGGAAAACAGTATGGAGGGTCCTCAAAAAGTTAAAAATAGAGCTACCCTACAATTCAGCATTGCACTACTAAGTATTTATTCAGAAAATATGAAAACATTAATTCAAAGGGATACGTGCACCCTGATGTCTACTGCAGCATTATTTACAATAGCCAAGATATGGAAGCAATCCAAGTGTCCATGGATAGATGAATGGATAAAGAAGATACAGCATATATATACACGATGGAATATTATTTGGCCATAAAGAAGAATGAAATCTGCCATTTGCAATGACATGGATGGAACTAGAGAGTACTATGCTAAGCAAAATAAGCCAGAGAAAGACAAATACCATATGATTTCACTCATATGTGGAATTTAAGAAACACAACAATTGAACATAGAAAAAAAAAAAAGAGAGACAAACCAAAAAACAGACTCTTAAAGAACAAACTGAAGGTCACCAAAAAGGAAGTGGGTAGGGCGACGGGGGAAACAGGTGAGGGGATTAAGAGTACACTTACGCTGATGAGCACTGGGTGGTGTATGAAGTGCTGAATCACTTCATCATACCCCTGAAGCTAATATAACACTCTATGTTAACTATACTGGAATTAAAATTAAAAAGAAAAAAGTATTTGAGGTACTAAATGAAGAGAAATGATGGAATCAGAACGTATGGTTCTGCGACCCTTAATGAAATAACGGACCAGGACCACAATTGCACTGCTACCATCGGAGAAAGAGACCACAGGCATGATGCGCCTACATATGAATGTACCCTGTAACACACGGTAAGTATTCTTGCACCCCTCCCCCGCCAAATTAAGTCCACCTGGAAACTAAGCAAGTCTTTAGATCCAACTAACAATTTATGATGAAAATAGGGAGCAGAAAGAATATGTAAAACATCACCACAGAGATATGTAATCTCCAAATCCAGGCTATAGGAAACCCTGTAAGACAAATCACCTGATTTCTTCAACAAGTACACTACAAGGAAAAAGTAAAAAAAAGAAAAAAAGAAGTTACAGATAAAAAACACTTAAGCGGTATATCAACCCTGGGTGCCAGGCTGTCTCAATCAGTGAGTGGAGCATGCAGCTCTTGCTCTTGGGGTCATGAGTTTAAGCCCCAGGCTGGGTGCAGAGATGACTCAAAAATAAAATCTTTAAAAAAAAAAAGAGAGAGAGAGAGAGAAAGATCAACCAAATACAAGGCATAAATCTTAAGTGGAGATCCAAATAAACTATTCAAACAAATTTTGAGACAATCAGGAAAATTTGAATATTAGCTGTCAATTTGAAAATACTAAGAAATTACTGGTGATTTTTTAGATTGATAATGGTTTTGTGACATCTTAAAAAAACAGCCCTTATCTTTTATAGATACACCTTGAAATATTTATGGATAAAAATTTTGTTTTACTTAGCAATATTCACTCCATTTTGTATATAATAGTAAGTAACAGAATGTTATACACTATACACACAGCCTCATGTCCATTTCCAGGAGCCAGAGGATACACTATGGTCAACAATTCCACAGGTTACTATGTAAGCACTCAATAGGATGATATGGAATGTTAAATGGCTTAAAATCATCTCATCAATTAAATAAAACCGTATGCACAATGATACAAACTACAGGAATCATACACTAACAGTGCTTAAGGTGAGGACTGTGAGCAATTTTTCTTAATTTTCACATGTTCTGGATTTTCAACGATGAATGATTCCTTTTTAAACAAAATAAATGCTAACATATTTAAATTGCAGAAAATTGCACAAAAATGCACAATCTCCTAATTTTTATCATTTCCATTTTTCCTAGTTCTTTGTGACTGAGACATTCTCCCTGATGACCAATTCAGGTTTGATTAATCTGCTTGTTTATTACAACTTGTTTTTCTCAATGAAGCACAAACAGCTACAATGTACAGAAACATGCACGACCCAACAACAGACTGAGCCAAGATTCCACCTAAGGAAGGGATTCCTGTATAATGCTCGCAGTCACAGAATTTAACAATTAGAAGACAACTACTCTAATGATTTTTACAAATAATTCTAACAACAGAATAAGCATACTGGAATAGCTGTGGAGGAGGGGGGGGAGGTGGGAGAGAGGAGGAGACAGATGGAGATGAGGGTAAGGGCTTACAGTGCAGGCTCTAGGTGCCTACCTGAGTCAGGCCCTGGCCCAAGCTAGGCTGTCTTTATGACCTGTCCCTGCCTGTGTCCTCATTTGTGAAACAGAAGGAGTTGTCATGAGGAATACAAGGAAAAATATATGGAAACTTCTTGGAACAGACTTTGGCCAACAGTTAAGCATGTCAGTTAGGAGAGGGGTCTGACCTTCTCTTCCAGTGGCATGACAAGGATGCCCCCTACTTTGAGAAGACTCTTCATGTACTCTTCATGCTCTTTCTGCACACCAGCCCCACAGTACACACGATCGTACTGAGAACAATCTGGAGAAATCTCCAGGCAATTGCCAGTAACAAAGGAAGGTTCACAGAAGTCAAATCTAAAAGCAAAAAATGTTTTCTGTAACTGAATATATCACATTATAGCAAGTCTCTATAGTAAGTCTACACTAACCACAGGTTATGTTTTCCTTGAACAACCTTATAATGACATAATACAACTGACAGAGCCAGATGATGGAAGTCAGACCTCCAAAAAGAATATTATTCATAAACAGAACCCTAGAAATTCCAAACAAAATATTATGAAAGTGAATGTCATAAACATAATATAGACTTAAATCATCTAACCTCCAATCATCACTGTCTTTGCTCTGTTTTTAGAAAACATTACCTTATTTAAGATCTACTAAAACCGGGCGCCTGGGTGGCTCAGTTGGTTAAGCGACTGCCTTCGGCTCAGGTCATGATCCTGGAGCCCCGGAATCGAGTCCCACATCGGGCTCCCTGCTCAGCAGGGAGTCTGCTTCTCCCTCTGACCCTCTTCCCTCTCGTGCTCTCTATCTCTCATTCTCTCTCTCTCAAATAAATAAATAAAATCTTAAAAAAAAAAGAAAAGAATGAAATCTTAAAAAAAAAAAATCTACTAAAACCAAGTGAAATGAGGGGCACCTGTGTGGTTCCGTCGGTTAAATGTCCCACTCTTGGTTTCAGCTCGGGTCATGATCTCAGGGTCGTGAGATTGAGCCCAGTTCTCATCAGGCTCCACACTCAGCGTGGAGTCCGCCTGAGATTCCCTCTCCCTCTGACCCTCCCCCACACTTGTGTGCACATGCACACGCTCTCTCTCTCTCTCTCTCTCAAATAAATAAATCTTTAAAAAAATAAAATATAAAAACAAGTAAAATGAAAGAAAACTACATCTGGTGTTTCTAAAAATGTTAAACCCTAAAGTAAGAACTTTAATGCCTTATTTAAAAATGGAAAGAGAGGGGCGCCTGGGTGGCTCAGTCGGTTAAGCGTCTGCCTTCAGCTCAGGTCATGATCCCAGGGTTCTGGGATCGAGCCCCGCATCGGGCTCCCTGCTTGGCGGGAAGCCTGCTTCTCCCTCTCCCACTCCCCCTGCCTGTGTTCCTGCTCTCGCTATTTCTCTGTCAAATAAATAAATAAAATCTTTTTAAAAAAAAATGGCAAGAGGTAGTTATATATACTATTTAAAGACAAATGCAACAATTCTGTTTTAGAAACCATTAGGTGATAAATTGTTATCTGTGTTGGAAACATGAAAACTGGGCAAAATGAACATTCTATTTCCTTCTCTTATTATATTGGTGAAAAATTACCTTTCCCTGGTATATAGTTAAAAAACCTAAAGCCCTCAAAAGCACAAAATATTTAAAAAATAATTAGAACAACTATGCACATACCCCTGATTCTCCTCCCAAAGTTGAATCATGTTTGCTGGTATATGAACGCTAATGAACTTATGTCTCCCATCTAATCAAAAGTTTAAATTATATTTCACACAGCAACCCAAGGGTAGTATTTGATCTTACTTGTCAAAGCTGTCACTGGTTCTAATGAAGAAGTCCAGCTTCTGCTTTGCATATTCTATTACATCCGAATGGAGTTCAACTCCATGGTTCACACCAAAAGGACCTAAAATGTTCCAGAATAAGAAAACTTTTAGAACTAGCGCAAGAACTCTTACTCTTTATTTTATCAACTACAATGCACCAGATTTAGCATGTATAGTTACATGAAGAAATTCACAAGGTTTTGAGGTCTTATCACATTATTGGACCTAAATCACCCAAGCTAATCTTTAAATATGCAGGGTAGACTATGCTCACCACATTGTAAATACTTGTTTCTTTGACACTACCCATGTCACAGCTTTCTAAAGCCTGGGTCGCTCTGCTCTCAAAGATGTAAAAAAGGCCAAGATCTGCAACCAAGAATTCAAGATCTCACTAATGAATTAAAAAAGAAAAACGTTATTTCCAAATGAAACTGGACTCAAGACTGTGTTCCAAAAGGTCGCCCAAACACTCAGACATGGACACAAATAGCTTTCAATCCTCATTAAAAGAAAACTGTTTTTAACAGTGGTGCCTGAGTGGCTCAGTCGGTTGAATGTCCGACTCTTAATTTCAGCTCAGGTCATCATCTCAGGGTCATGGGACTGAGCCCCAAGTCAGGCTCTGTGCTCAGCATGGAGTCCGCTGCAGATTCTCTCGCATCCTCTACCCCTGCCCCTTCCCCCACTCATACACGTGCATGTGCTCTCTCTCTCAAACAAAATAAACAAATAAAACTATAACCAAGTCACAATGAAACATTTTTTATATCCAAGGAAATTTATCAATAATTGGAAATAAAGCTGTAAGAAAAGTTACAAGCCCACTTAACAATAAAGGTGTTCCCTCTGTATAAAGCTGCCTTTAGATGAGATCTATTGACACAGACAGCTTAGGTGATTCTCTTTGCTGTGGGAATTCATTTATATGAAGGTCAAAAACAGGCAACACTTATTTGTGACGATGGAGAACAAAAGGGTGCTCTCCTTTCTGGAGGGGGAGGGACAGCATGAGAGCTTCTGGGGTGCTGGTTCTACTCCGTACCTTGTTCTGGGTGGTGCCTGCATGAAGGTGAATACTTACATAAAAATTCACCAAGCTCCACACCTCAAACTTGTTCATTTACTACAGGTTAACTTACACAGCCATTTTTTTAAATGTCTCCATGTGAAAATCAACAGGGCATGTAAAACTTTATTTACTAGACAGATATACTGAAGTCACAGTGCAGCACTTAACCCTACAGTCCAACAGAAATACTGGAAAATAAGCAACCATCTGGGTACCCACATCTTGATATTTTGCACTTGGGCTTACCTGGTCCCCTGACAGCACGACACCCACCCCAGGCCAAGGCTTCCCTCTCCTCGACCTGGACAGCTCACCTGGGGCTCTCTTCTCTCAACATATGCTGCTGCTAAAACATTCTCATTAAAACACACCCTACCTGAGAAGTCACATTTTCACTATTTACAACATCAATTCCAAATTATCTAATTTCAAGACCCTCTGCCAAGTCACTGACTTCCATCCCACTGCCCTCTGGCTAGCAGCACGTGCCAGAAACCAAGAAAACCTTTACTTTCCCACTCATCATAGTTTCATTAGCCCCTCACTCTTTATCAAAACCTATTAAGCAGTTAATTCTCATAAAGGATCCAGGACATAGTTCCTACCCCCAAGAAGCTTAACACCAAATACAGTAATAACACAGAGCCCCTGACTCACCCCAATAAAAAGATGACTAAGAGGGGAGGGAGGGCACGGGAGGAGTCAGGACTGAGACATCAAGGGCATGGCACTGAAGCCAGACCGCAAGCCCCCCCCTTCCCCCGCTGCAGGAGGGCACTCCACTCCCTAATCACACAGCACTTCAGGTTAGCTGCAGAGGAGTGCAGCAGAAAAGGGATAAAGTTCAGGGCCAGGCAGAAAGGCAGTTGGGTTTAAAAAAGAGTCAGATGAAAGACTCCAGACCTCCCATCTGCAGGCAATGGGAAGCCAAAATGGTCTTCAGCTCTGGAGTGATGTGCATGAAACAACATTAAAGGCTGAGTAAACTGGAAAGGGAGGCCCAGAACACGTGGTATCCAGAGATATCAGCCAGTGCGTGCAGCCTCCTCCCTGCAAATGCAAGATGTCTATCCGTGAAAGGAAACTCTCCATTCACCTCCTTCAAATACATCACAGCAGTACAAAGTATCCACTGCAACCCCCAAAAAAGCTTCCCTTCCTTTAGATCTCTCCCCACCCCACCGTTTAATTACATTCCCAGCAAACAGGGGACTCAGAGAAGAGAAGCTGTTTATAATTTCTAGGGAATGTCAAGTGCAACAGGTCACCTCAGGCTTACTGTAAGAACTGAGCATCTCAGTTCTTTTCAAAAGCATTTCTAACCTAGTCAATTTGATATCCTATCCCCCCCTCTCTGCCAAGAGCATCTCATCCTTAGCTCCCCCAATTTCTCTGCTCCACTGAATTACCTTTCACTAATTCCAGAATGATACATCACCTGGGCTCTTCACAAAGCAGTCTTAATCCGAAACAAATTAAGTTCAAAAAGCTTTTAGCTTTAAAAAACAAACCTAAAAATCTGAGGATAGCAATCTATAGCCTAAGTTAAATGATCAGTCTCAAAACTTCACCAAATTCCGAAGTCTATGAACTTATAAAGAACCAAAAATTTCATTCCATACCCACAAAAATCAACTGTCACTGCTAAGATTTTCTGTAACAACCACAAGGAAACAATGTTGTGGTGCACCTGTAGTCTGGATGCCACCCTCCCTCACAGATGCTACAGCAGCCCCAGCCCTACTTCCTCTTCAGAGAAATTTTTAAAAGGACAGGTCAGCCCCTGTTACTCCTCTGGCAAAACTGTTCTATCTCAGAGTAAAAACAGACACCTAAACCCTCAATTATCTGATACTGTTGTTTCAATAACAAAAATGCCAATCCCCATGTGTAGTCTCACAACTTATTTGGGAAAAGAGACAAAACCTGTGAAATCCTTCCCATCCCTGGAATTCATTTACAAAGAACAATTTGCAGGCATTAACTCTTCGAGCATTAAAACAAAACAAACCAAAACTGCTTGGAAGAACTTTAACTTCAGTCTCAGTTTATAGACAGAGTGACAAAGCAGGCCGGGTGATCGTATTAAACAAGAAATCACTGTAAGGCTCCGATTTACACAACCCTCTTGGTCCTCTGTTATCCAGAAGGAGGGTGTGCTGAGCAGACAGTGGAGGTACAGGTGGGAGGGGGTAGGGAACAGAAGGGGTCCCTCCAGAAAACTTGGAGCCCTCCCTTCACCAGCCCACCCAATGACTATGTATAAACCACAGCGGACAACTGCTCAGAAGGCAATCAGACGACACTGCCAGCAGACTCTCTTCTCCTGCACCATGAGACAGATGGTGCTCTGCCCCACTCTGTCCAGACTTACCTAGAATGAGCCCCACCATGGAGCTGAGGTAGCCAGTGCCGCTGCCCAGGTTCAAGAAGGAGAGCCCCGGCTGCAGGTCCAGGGCCTCCATCACTTCCGAGTAGATGCACGGAGCCGAGAGGTGGATGTTGCCATGCTTCCAAGCCAGGTCTTTATAAGCATTTTCTTTAAATTCTTCAAGATAATAATCTGCACGATCAATAGCTCGGAAAGCCTGCTCGACCAGCTCAGTCCGGATGTACTGTGCTTCTTTCAAATTGTCTATTAGCTCATCATTGTCTTCACCAGCACTCACAGCACCTCCCATCTTCAAGATCTCTCTTAGGCAACACTGCAATTAAAAATGTTTTTAAAGAGCTATTTACATTAAAGGTAAGAGCACAAGAGTTAAAGTTCTAATAACATGCCAATTTCAAATTCTGAATTCTGAAAATACCACAGATGGAATATATTTGGTCAGCACCCACCTACCCCACCCCACCCCCGCTAAATTCAGAAGGAAAAAAAAAAGTTAAATATGGAATTCCATTATACCCATCCAGAAGTTTGTAATTTACAATATCAAATGAATTCAAATGAACTTGAGGTACCTAATGTGTATTTGACAACTGAAAACATCATTAAAGTAGGAACTCAGTATTTTACTTTAAGTCGTCAATCTACAAAATCGGGTATTTAGGATTGAAATTATCTGCCTTAACAGGGATATATTCACATATGGCAAAGTCAATGGATATAAGCATAAAAAGAATACAGATATGTCTAGAAAATCACACTAATATCAACTTCTCTTTGAATATTTCAAGCGCTACAGATCATTTTTGATAAATAAATCTTTAAAAGCAAAAAAATCAAATAAAGATAAACAAATACTATAAAGTTATTGTTTATTTGAAATTCAAAATTAACTGGTGTTCTAAATTTTATCCAACAACTCTACACCCCCACATACACATCGGGTCAAGGAATCCATTCAATCCGTTCATTTGGATATTCGGATGTACAAATTTCAGGCAAAAATACCACTAACAAAACTCTTACACGATAGGACATTTTATTGTAACAAATACAAAATCTGTTTTCAGGCTACAGCTGCTCCAAGAACTCCTACACTCCCTTTGGAAGTATATGTTACACAACCTTTCTACCTCTTTAACAATAAAAGGTACATTGCTTACCTTCTTCCCAACTGCTTTCAAGAAGAAAAAGCAACAGTGTGAACCCTTCTGAGCCACCTGCTAACATACAATGTGCCTCCACCTAATTCACATGGACCTCATCTTCATGACCATAAAAATATCTTCTCCAATTTTATACCTACCCCATGTAACTCTTTCGGAAAGAATGATTTTACTTCACATAAAATGGTAATGTTTTACAAAACATCTGATGTAAATTGTTGGGAAAAAACAAAAAACACCAGACTTCACAAAGACTGATACATTTTCTGATTCAGGACAAATTCCATAATAACATACTATATTATTTTTACATATTTTACTACATTTATTATTACAAAGTTTATCCTTGCTTTCCCCCTCACAATCCTCTGGATTTCTAACAGCAGAATGAGAAGCATAAATACTGAGGGAAGAGATTCCGTACACATATCCCGTGCACACTACTGGCAATTGTGGTGGGAGAGGTTTGCCCAGGAATAAAAATAAATGAACACATGATAAATCTTCAGCTCTCACAACAAATACACAAAATATGTAAAACATAGGGCTTAGTACAAATGCTCTAACATTTCACGGTTGGAACAGTTCATCTTCATCATCAAGATTTTAGAGCTGTATATTATACTTTCCACATCACCAGGATGGTCCAATTACTAGCTTTTCACGCCATTTCAAGATGTTTTGGAGCCCTTGTAAGGTTATGGTCCACAGTCAGTGAACTTAGCCGACTGGATAAAGTGCTAATGAGGTCAAGTTTAATCTTCAATAAGCCACTTAGTTCTGAGGCTACAGTCTACATCCCAAGTCTAGGACAGTCATCTTATAATTTAGGTCACTGCTTAAAAGTGGAGTTGCGTTTGCTGCCTAAAGGTCTATTTAGGAAAAGGGCTGGAAACCACGCATCTTTCATGGTGGATCTAATTCTGTTCCTAATGTTCTACCATTCTAGCTCAATACCATCATTCTAACTTCAGAAAGCAAACACTAACTAGATATTGGACACATTTTATTTTCTACTATGTAATCTATCACTTATTTCCAACTTCGCCTCACTCTGAAAGCTTATTCATATACAAAAGCTAGCATTTTAGTAAAAAGAGCTACAATCTTTACAGGCACCACCCGCCAGTCACAGGAGTTCATGTTAACTTCACAACATACTGAGACAAATTGGGACCGAGCAGCTATTTTGCTCAAGATCACACACCAGTGCATGAAGAGGCGGCTAGAATTCAAACCCAGGACTGTCTAGCCAAAGGCTTATGTCCTCAAATTCTCAAAGGGAAAACATTCTTTAACACAACATGTTGGTAATCTTTGCCCCAAATGACAGGCTACATAACTATGCGGTAACCCCCTGTTGCCGCTGGTAGGATGCGTGTGACCATCTACAGGGTTGAGAATATTAACTTTGTCTGGTCATCTACCACTCCCTCACAGTGGATACAATCACTGCTTATTCCTGACCACCCCTGTGACTGGTCATAAGACCACCCAAAAACACCAACAAGAGATTCAAAGATATCCTTGCCAAACCAAATATGGACCTATAATCTAGTCAAATCCAATTGTTCAAAGTAAGGAGAAATCATTTCTGGATGCTGTACTTGATTATACTTTGCAATCCCCAATATAGGTCACTACTCTGGGGTAACGCCAACAGGACCTCCTTAGTCTCATAATGCTCCAAAACCAACTGCCAGAGCACAGTGAGGAAGACAGCTAAGCAGCAACAGGCATGGGAGGGTCTCATGACGGACAGCCAAGGAGACCATAGCTGGGTCAACACAGCCTGAGGCCATGATAATGGGGGTGTGCAGTTCCAATCTACACTGGGTTTGTCAGACTCCACATGGAGGGCCATATTCCAACCTGATATCACTTCTTAATGGAAATATGGACAAGGTAATTTTATGTGGAAAAAGAGCTGGGGGAAAGGACCCTGTGGTGTCAGCCCTGAAAGGTTTGTCTTTTTTGTAATGCAAGGGCCTGACTTAAGTTTTGATTGGTGAGGAATATACACTTTGCCTCCTGTCACTCAACTCCATGAAGAACCAGGCCTTTGTTTGAGATCAGATCTTAGTTGATTTCCCTAACAGACCTTTAGGGCCACTTGTCTTTTCTCTTCCCATGCTTTACATTCCCTCTTTTGTTTTATATTCCCCAATAAAGAGCAAGCCTGAGAAGTCCTAGGCTCCCACACTCAACCCCAATACAAGCAGAAACCCAGGCCTGTGCTCCCTAGAGCTCTCTCTTCCCCGTCTCACTGTGTGGCCCCAGGTATGCTATAAAATTTCCAGGTTCTGTAAGTAATAAACCTTTATTTTTTTCAGTTTCCTGATGGTTGTTGCTGAAAGGTGTCTTGCAATCATAATAACCACAGGGGCCGGTCCAACCACATTGGTTAAAAGAAAACAGAACCAAACCACACCTCCTGCTGGCAGAATAATGAAAGAAACACTTATCTTAAAAACTAGAACACTTGCTAGGAATACATATAGAGGGATTTTTTTCAAATACTTGAAAGGCTGCCATGTATATACTATTCCTGGAGCTGATAAAAGCTGGATCCGTGGAACACATTAGATGAAAATAATTTCTACTAAACACAGAAAAGCTTTCTAACAACTAGAATTCCAAATACTGAACTGTTCTTAGAACCTCGACAGCCTGTCACCCCCAGGGATGTCCCAGGTTAGGTACAAGCTGAGGTGGGGCCAGGAGGCCTAGGCACTGACCCCATCACCTCAGAGGTCCCCTCTCATTCCACCGCTAAAGCTCTACTTCACCAAGCCCAGCCACAAGTTCTGAGTTGTTTGCAGAAACCTGGCTTCACTAATTCTCGATTGACAGTCTACTCAACACCCAAAACGGAGTTGTTTACTTCGGCCACTCCTCTGCCAAAAGAAAGAAGAAAACTATTACAGGCTCGTGATGAACAAACGGGATAGGCAAAGATTTAGGTAACTTTTTTGAGGGGAAACGCTAGAGCACACATCAACTTGGGAGGCACATCCCACGGAAAAAAACGGAACACGGGCACCAAGCCCAGCCAAGTTCTTCTTCCCCAACTATAGACCTTTTTCAGACGCCTGAAGTTAAGTCCCAGGGTTCTGTGCCAATTCTTAATATCCCCAAGGCTTGGAAGGGCAAATATCTTTATGGTTCTTTTTGTTTGTTTGTTCGTTTAGAGAGTAATCTCTACATTCAACATGGGGCTTGAACTCACAACCCCAAGATCAAGACTGATCACCCGACTGAGTCAGCCGGGTGCCCCTAGACTGTCACCTTCTGAAAAGGTCCAAGGTAGAATTTGTTTTAAACGTTGATAAGTCTTGACTTGCCTCAGAACTGCAAACGTTTCCTACTTAGTAAGCTAGGGACAAACTGCATGTCTGTAGAGTCAAGTACATCCAAGGGTGCAAGCAACGGGCACTAGAAGAGAGACCTCCGGGAGGCTCTGGAACGCTGGAGGGCAAACCACAGGGCGCACCCGGGACAACCCCCCAGCGGAGCGCAGCAGGGGAAAGGGGACACGTTCTTGGAGGAGAGGCGCCCTGGGTGGGTTGGGGGATTGGGGGGAGAGACGCAGGAGGGGGAACCCCGGGGGCGGGAGGGGGAGACGCGGGGGGAGGGCTGAGGAACGCTGGTGGGGAGAAGGGAGGAAGGGGGAACGCCAGGGGGGGCGGGGGGGGGGGGCGCCGGCGGGGGGGGGAAATGAGGGGGGTTAGGCGGGGAGAGGATGGGAGGACGCCGGAACGGGGGGGGACGCCCCCCGGAGGAAGGGTCCAGGCGCTGGGGACCGGGGGAAGGGAGGGTAGACAGGAGGGAGGGGTCCGTGGGGAGACGCCGCCGCCCGCCAAAGGCTGGGCCGAGGGCGGCGGCGGTGGCGGCTCTACCTCCGGGCTCGGCCGGCCCGCGAGATCGGGCTGCCTAAGCCGCGACCTGGAGCTCCTCGGGCGCCCCTCGCCCGTCCGCGGCCCGGCTGCGCCTCCCCGACCTCTGCCGCCGTAAACATCCGCCGCCCCACTGCGCCTGTGCGCGCAACGGCCTGACTGCGCGTGCGCCCGGGCCTGGCGCTTAAAGGGGCAACGGCGCTGCTGGTGGGCCCCGGTGAGGTCCCTGCCCGCGACTCCCCCGCCCCCCCCCCCCCCACCGCGGACTGACCGCGAGGCGCGTGAAAGGACGGAGACGCAGGGCCGGCCCTGCACTCTTCGGGGGTATTGGAGGGGCAGGGGTCAAATAACAGCAGCAGGTGAGGGTTATGACTTCCACGCACCACCCAGAGCCGGGACCAAGCGAGGGAGGGTTACGAAAACCCTGTGTGATGGACAGTAACTCAGGGCAGTGGCTACTCTGGCTTGGGTGACACGGAAGGGACATTCGAGCTAAGGTGCGTAGGACAAGAAGGATCCAACCGTGCCAAGAGAGGGTCCAGTGGCTGCAGACCAGGGAGAGCGGAAGTGGGCAGGACCCACCGCCCTGTACACATCTGAAAGGAAGCCGTAGCAAGCAGCCGCCCACCCCTACTCGGCTTCAGTAGGCTGCCACCTCCTACACCTGAGTCTGGGCAGACGCTGCACCTCGCTTCCGGGCCTCAGCAGAGAAACACGGAGTTCGAGTAGACCCCATCTAAGCTCTGCCCCACAAAGTGAACCGTGAACCCATAGTAGTCTCCATAACAGACAATTGGAGACATCTCAAACGACACAAAGACCCACCATCGTGGATTCTCAAGGTTTTCGTTCCTAGAAGATGATGGAGTTTGGGCAAGGGGGCGGACTCGTACAATTTCTTTGGGTCCTAGCAAAGAGAACTGTTTTTGAATAATATGAATAGGAATAATATAAAAAGGAACGTTATGCAGATATGAACTTCCTGACTCCACGGGAGGAAGGAGGAGAACCCTACCTCTAGGAGGAGAACACTGCTGGGTGGGTGATGTGCGGGGTGGCAAGAGGATGTGGTTGCAGATCCTACAGACCTGGAGGAGCCAAGGTGTGTGTGCACTCACATGTGTGTCCCACACAGAGTGCAGAGTAGGAGTGTGTCTGCTTTGTTTGTCTCGAGGTGAGTCAGGGTTGTCCTAGTGAAGCAGACCAACCTAAGCCTCGGTGCCTTGTGGGACGCCACATAGGAGGCCAAGCCCCTGAGGGTTGAAGTTGGACCCGATCTCAAAACAGGGAAGTTGTGCTCGACAGCATCATGCTTTAGATGTTGACCAGGCACATGGCCCCTGCTCAGGCTGCCCTCCGTGTGAGAACAGTCTGAGATACCTTCGCTGGACATCAGTCAAGATCATTCTGCATCTCAAAAGTGACCTTGTGGTTCTGTGTCCAGGTCCTCGATGCTGCCTCCCCTCACCAGCCCCAGTCAGCCTGGGACCTGTGCCCTTCTGCCACCTGCATGCCACATGTCCCTTTGTGAACTGCCTGCCCGGCCTACCCAGTAAACTTTGTGAAATTCTACCCCAGTCTTCCTTTCGCTTCAGCCCAACCTCACCTGTGGTTTTCCATATGACCTTTTAGCAACAGAACCCTTTCTTTGAACACAGTCTTAGAAGCCACCCCATCTACAAACAGCTACAAGCACTGCTGCTGTGGAGGAAAGGGCTTGCCACCAATCTCCTGACCTTGACACTGACTCTCAGAGTCCTTCCTACCTGCGTACCTTTGCTTATCTGTGACAGTTTCAAATTACAGAGGTCCTAGAGCCATCCTTGGCCCTCTCCCCACTGTCTACACCCTCCATATACTCCACCCTGTCTAATCCCTGTATCTCTCACCTCTCACCAGGATAACGTCTTCACTGACCTGCGTACCCTCTCACCACCCCTCCCTCCCTGGGCTCTGCCAAATGGTCTTCCTAAAGCACGGTCTGATCACATCAGGCCTCTAGACCTTCCCTTAAGACCCATCTGCTTGCCTCTCCAAGGTGATTTCCCCCACCCCCCATGTCAGCTCCACCATCCATATACCATCAGTATTAATCTTTGTAGAGTGTCACAGTAAGCACTTTACATGGGTTATTTCCGTAACGTAGATACTAATATGATCTCTGAGAATGAGAAGAGCAGTCTCTGACATTGGGAGCTGGCCTGGCGCTCACAGCAAGGCCATGGATTCTCCTGTTGGACATGGACCATCTTGCAGAGGCACTCCATTGTGATACAGTGAGACAAAATGTCATAATCGTGCCCAAGCACAGACCAAAACAAGCTCCCTGAGTCACCCACAGAAACTCAGACAAGCTCTCTTCCAGCCAATAGCAGCGACCCCTGCTCTTTCATCAGTTACAGATGGGCCTCCCTCTGCCCTGCCCTTCTAACAGATAATCACTTATTGAGATGTCCCTGCTTCCTGACAACATCCAATCCACTCAGTTTCCCTGTCTGTCAAATGGAGGTGTCAGTGCCCTGCCAAAGGCCACCAGACACACCCAGAATTGGATGAGCTTGTATGCCTTGTTCCGTGAGTGGGATGCACACCATGGGGGGCTGGGGGGTGTCTCTAACAGGTGTTGGGAAGAATAACTGAAGGGTATGGGCTTGGGTTGGGGGATGTGTGGGCCGCTCGTGGTTGGCATATCTGGAGGAGGAGTCCCAAGGCAAAGGGAAGGTCGTGCAGAGGCCTGAGGTCAGGGTGTACCTGGGTACTTGTGGCTGGAGCTGCATGCAGTGGGTTGTGTTGTTATCTTCAAAGTGCAGTATGAAGACTTCCTTTAGTTAAGATAGCCCTTTAAAAAAATGTTTTTTATTGTGGTAATATATAGATAACATAAAATTTACCATTTTAGCCACTTTTAAGTATACAGTTCAATGGCATTAAGTACATTTCTTGTTGTTGTGCAACCATCACCACTATTCATCTCCAGAATTTTTTTCATCATCTCTAACTGAAATGTGCCAAGAAACTCTGAAACTCTGACCAAGATGGACTGAACTTGCTCTCATGCCTGAGACAACCAAGAAATGGACTAATATGTGAGGCAACAGTTCTCAGAACCTGGACATTGTGCAACAGAGCTCAGTGACTCCTGAGAGACGAGAAACCAACGGGCTGAGCCCTTACAGTTTCCTCATCTCACCACTGCTAGTGTCTTCAGGCTGCAGGGCAGGGAGGGGGATCCCACGCAGAGCAAGGGGGCTGGAAGTCCCAGGGCAGAGTACAGGTGGGGAGAAATTTACAGAGAGGACTTGGGAACCTGCAGCCACTCCCCCTCAAGTGTTCAGTAGAGAACTGATCCGCATATGTGTGTGTGCAGAAACAACCCAAAGCCAGGGAAAGAACTGTCCAAAAGGGTCACACTGCCATGGTTGCACGAGGCAGAGAGTGGTGTCGGTTACCAGCAGCCACACTGGAAAAACTCCTGGTTCATGGAACAGTTGGAAGAGTACGCAGAAGGGTCTTGCCTCGGGAGTGAGTTATAGCTCACCCCAGACTGATCACTGCTCAAACCCCACCTAACATATCAGAAACAGATCTGAAAGGATCCAAATGTTTCCTGGCCACTGTGTCCCAGAGCAAAGCTCAAGAATATTTACAAGAATACAAAATGCCCAACACTCAACAAGGTAAAATTTACAATGTCTGGCATCCAATCTAAAATTGTCAGGAATATAAAGAAGGAGGTAAAACAAGGAGTTAAGTGCAGACACAAAGGTTACATAAAGAGACCCAAATATAACTTCCAGAAATAAAAATTACAGTGTCTGAGTTGAAAAATACAGTAAATGGTATTAGTAGCAGATTGGATGTTGCTGAAGAAAGGGTTGAAGACACAGCAGCAGGAACTATCCCAAATAATATGTGAAGAGAAAAGAGAATAAATTAACAGCATCAATGGCGCCTGTGGGGCAACCTCGTGTGGCCTGACACACATGTAATGACTGTCGCAGAAAGAAGGGACATAAGCTGGGATGAAAAGAAATAGTGGAGAAAATGCTGGATCTTTCCTAACTTGATGAAAACCCTAACCTCAATGAACCCCAAGCACAGGAACATGAAGAAAAGTACCAAGGCACAATATAATCAAATTGCTCAAAACCGATGATAAAGAGGAAAAATTTAAAACACCCAGAGAACAAAGATATTTTACAAACAAAGGAATCAAGAGTAGGAGGATGGCAGATTACAAGTGGCCACAATGACCACCAGGCGTCGCCCCAGGCCGCTGTTGCATTGAGAGGCTCCAAACCATCCTCCAAAAAGGGAAGAAATCATTCTTCCTCCTCATAAGCCATTTGTAGGCAGCAAGTGGAATTAGCCAGTTCTCAGACATGCCTCACACTTCTCTGCTATTCCTACTCTGCAGGTGAGCGCAGTTTGGTGTTATCTGAAAGTATTGGTGAACTCCAGTGTATTTGTATCATAAAATGATTGAGAAGGGAATCTAAAAAATAATTTCTTGTCTTAAAACAAACCACTTTAATAAAAAGTTAGTAATGCGTGGGAAGAGTTCTGTGATGGCTAATTTTGTGTGTCCACTTGGCTAGGCTATGGTGCCCAAATGTTTGGTCAAACACCAGTCTAGATGTTCCTCGGAGGATATTTTTTGGATGTGATTAACATTTAAATCAGCAAACATGGAGTAAAGCAAATTACCCTCCATAATGTGGGTGGGTCTTATCCAAGCACTTGAGGCACTAAGAGCAAAGCCTAACATTCCCCAGGGAATGAGGAATTCTGCCTCCAGACGGCCTTTGGACACCAGACTGCAGCATCAGCTCTTCCCAGGTCTCCAGCCTGCCCCATGCTCTGCAGGTATCAGATTTAGCCACCACTATTGAGTGAGCCAATCCCACAAAATAAATCCCCTCCCCACCCCACTTCCTGTGTGTGTGTGTCTGTGTGTGTGTATTTTATATACATAGGACACAAAGAAGTAGTGTCAGACCAGGGTCCAGAGGCCTGCCCACAGGGTACCTGGGATGGAAGAGGAGCTGACACCCACATTTCTTTTCTTTAGAGATGGAGAGAGGGGGGAGGGGCAGAGGGAGAGGGAGAGAGAGAATCTTAAGCAAGCTCAACGCGGGGCTCAGTCTCACCACCCTGAGACCACGACCTGAGCCGAAACCAAGAGTCAGAGGCTTACCCAACTGAGTCACCCAGGCGCCACCGCCACATTTCTTAGGCTGTGAGTCCTAGGGTTCCAGGGTCCCCTCCCCCTTTGCCAGCCCCTCAGACTCTCCTCCCTAGCTGGTAACTTACAAGAGGAAAGGCTTGAGGGGAGAGCTAGAGTGGGCAGCAGCCTTAGAGAAGAGAGGCCAGTCTGGGAAGACCAAACTCCAGAACTTGGCAGGCCAGACCAGTTGCTAGCAGAGGTGGGAACAGCAGATGTACTCGCTCCTTGGGCACCTAGACTTAGGGGTGCAAACAGGAGGGCCCTGGGTGGTGCCTACAAACCCAGGCCTTACCTGGCAGCTGTGGTCACACGTCAGGTGGCTTGGCAACCCACCAGAGGCAGACCTTGGAGCTGGGAGTGGTGGCTCATATAAATGGGGAGATGCAGGAAAGGGGAGGTGAGTTCAAGGGTGTCCTCAGAGTGTCAGGAGATGGTACATGACCTGGGGCCTTGGCCAACGCTTTCTACCCTCTCTCCCTCCCTCCTTCAGTAGATGGGTTGTGGACTCCTTTACAGAGAAGGAAGCTGAAGCACAGAAGCTAGAAGTGACCTGCCCACAGTCCCCAGCTATGAGATGGCCCTGGACTCAGAAAGAGCTACTGTGTCCAAAACCAGGAGCCCCCACGAAGGGGACTTGCCCAACACCCCTAACTCTCGTCCATGCAGCCACCCTGTGGAGATACATTCCCTGTCTGCCACCCCCTCCCCCCCGCCCCACCACGGAACACACATCCTGTACTTGGCTGAGTCTCCCCATGTGGTCTCCTAGGCTCTGTACATAGCTGGGGAGGGAGGTAGCTAGAGACTCTCTGAGGGAACATCTGCTGAGATTTCCCAAACGTGCTGGGCATCTCCCTTGGGCCACACCAGTTCTGACCCTCTACCTTGGCCAGAACAGCACAGCGGCTCTTTGTGACACTCCATGTAAAGGGTGTGAGTGCTTGAACAATGTTTGAAGGTCACCAGTCCTGACTGAGGGCCTCAACACGCAGGGCAGCAGCATCAGCCCCTCCCCCCATACCAATGCGGGGGGCCATTGGGCATCATGACACTGTTGCAAGCTGCCCCAGGACACCCCCCCACATGGTTGTGGGGTGAGTTGGTGGTGTCTAGGGAATGGAGTGAGCCCTTGAGGCCTGAAGCAGACCACCGTCATCACAGGCCCCTCTTACTGATGCCTCTGAGGTAGCTTCCCAGGGACCCTGAGCTGGTGGGGAGTGGCAGCAGCCAAATGTTTCAGCTGTTTCAGAATGCCCCGGTCTCCACTGTGGTGAATGCACATGTCTCACTTCATATGCCCCTCTTTCTGTGCTGATAAGGAAACTGCAGCAGAGAGAGTCAACTTCTCAGGGCCTAGTCAGTGCAAATGAGGGTCCCTAGCCCGTGGCCATTATGAGTGTCGTATTCATAGGACACTTTGGGACTGTGAGTCAGGAAGTTTCCCCACTGCTCAAGAATATGGGAGGGCTTTGGATTAGGAAAAAGATCCCCCCTCCCCCACACATGCACACATAATTTCTCACTGTCAAGGGGTTCCAAACTCCAGAAAGGCCCCCCCGCCAGATTCAGCACTGCATGAAGGAAATGTGCTTGGGGGTCTCCCCCAGTCATCCCAAACCTGCTTTCAGGCCCCACCTCAGACCTCAACTTGGCAGAAATCACAGAGGGCCAGCACCTGGGATGGAGCCAGGCAGCTCGCTGTCATAACCTATGGGAACAGCATGAGGGTACAAATGTGGTAGTGGCTAAGGAATGATCAGGAATGTTCTGGAGACCGTGGTCCCAGTACAAGGACCATGTCTTAGTCCTTTCTGTTACTGACTAAAAATGTATTCAGGGGAAGAAACTGCCTTTAGGAGTCTAGAAAAGGGATCTTGGACAAGCCTAACTGTCCTGTGGGAAACCCTTGGCCAGCTCTAGTGACAGCCCAGCCCAGCGGATGAGGGCAAAAGGAGAGGTCCCCACAGGGACATGGTCCACCCTGCTTAGCCCTGCAGGCAGGAGGAGCCAGAAAATCGCTGGAGAACCTGCCTCCACCTCAAGGAGGCTTCAGAGTCTGTATCTGGTCCCAGCTACCTTAAGGAATGGTCAGAGCTTCCCAGAAGGAAGTGGTGTCTGCCAGGCCAACTCTCCCAAGACTGGGAGACCTGTCTGTCCACACTGTGCCTGGACAGATTCTTCCTGGTGCCTCCTACCTTCTCCTCTGGCTCCTCCGTGCCCACTGGGTCTGACTGCTCCATGGAGCTCAGCTGAGCTGGCACCCCTTCCTCTTCCTGAGGAGAACAGACCCCAGGGGCCAGAGGCCTGGTGTAAATCCTGGCTTCATAGCCAATCCTGTGTGTGACCCTGAGCAGCCTCCTGGGCCTCAGTTTCCTGGGCTGTATGATGGAGACAATCCTAGTGCCTGCACCATGGTGTTCAGAGGTCATTACTTCTCTCCTGTACCTGCTCAGGGCTGGGCCAGGTAGGGTTTTGTGTGGGGTGCCTCAGCTGTGACTGACTGAGCCCTTCCAGGTTTGGTGCCTGATAGCATCTTGGATTATCAAGCTCTGCTTGGGTCTCAAGCAGTAGCCCAGGGGGCATGGTGTGGGACTTCAAAGCACTTCTGCTTGGTCTTCACGATACAGCAGGTGGGCCTCGGGTGGAATCCTTACTGTCTTTACATAAACAACACCAGGTTTCTCCTTTGCTATTTTGACAACTTCTACAGAGAGAACCGCAACAGAATTAAATACAAGGAAAACATTTTTGACAGTGTGTGAAAGACACGGGCAGAAATGTGTCCAATTTGGCAGAAGGTACCCTATGAACAGCGATGGGTGGGTCCATGAGGGGGTGTTCGCTGGCAGGGTGCTGGGGAGGGAGCTGTACTTTCCTCCTCTACATCCACTCCCACGATCCCACGTGGGAAGCAGGGTGGCTCTGTGGGCTTCCCTGCCCCTCCAAATAGACCCCTCATCCTGGAAGTGGCGGACTGGGGATGACCCCACAGGGCTGAGACGGTACCAGCTCCTCCAATTCTGTGGGGCTCCTGGTGTGCCCCTAAGACCTATACTGGCTCAGGAAGCTGCTGCACGGAGTGGCCAGCCCTCAGGAGCCAGAACCAGCCCAAGCAGACACCTCAGTTAGTGGGAGGGGCTCCCTTGGAGCTCAGCAGTTACCATGTCCACACTGCCCCCTATGGTAGACAGGGCATGGCTGGAGCCGTAATACATGCATCCCTGCACAGCTAGACACGTAACCCAATTAATAGCCTGTTTTTCCTCAAGTCACACACTGCCCTCATTAGGGCGGCACCCACCGCCCAATGGGTGTTCTGTGGTGACGTTGACATCCGTGTGATGGCCCCTCTTGGTAGCTTGCATGTGGCCATGATCTCTTCAGCCGGGTGACAGCAGGTATCTGGCTGGGCCCAGGGAGGGCCAGGATGGGAGCAGCCAGTGGGCTAATGTGGTCACCTGGGTACATGTCCTGTGGTCTGTGGGATGTCCAAGTGGAGTCCCAGAAAGTGCTAGAACTGGGAAAAGCAGGTTCGGGAGACAGTGCGGCGGTTCTCCGCACGTGGCAGACATGAGCTGTAGGGATGTTGACTCGGGGGAGGGAGGCCAGGATGTGGGCTGGGGCAGCCTCTGAGGAGCACACATGGGGACGGCATCCACAGGGGCAGGGGCAGGGCGGGGCAGAAGCCAGGAAGGGGCGACAGGCAGATGAATAGAGGGCCTAGCGGAGGAGAGGGGGAGGGAGCCATAGAAGTTTCCCAGAAGAGGCCAGGCTTCAGAGGCCGGACCACTGTAGACAGAGGCAAAGACGGCGGGGAGCAGGGGTGGGGACGTGGGTCTGGGGTGCAGTGAAGGTCCCTGGGCAGCTCTCCTCAGGGCCAACTGCCCTCCAAACACACCAGATGCCCCCAGGTGTCCTGGACCCTGTTTGACTCAGACATGGTTTGGAAATGAGGCTCCGAATGTCTAAGAATTTTCCTTTGTCAGGTCAGATGGGAGCTCCAGGTTGGACTTCAGGGCCAGATTCCCAGGGAGGTCAAAGGGGTTGACAGATCAGGTTGAATATGCAAACCTAAGTCTCACCCTGGGAGAGCTAGAGCTCCACCCGACACTGAAGTCTGAAAACAGTGAGCTGCCACAGCAAGACCAAAAAACCAAACACAAGAGTTTAAGCAACAAGGAAAAGAAGAAGGGTGGGGGGAGGAGAAGAGGGGGAGGGGGAGTTCATGCCCCACATAACTGGGAAGCTACGAAGGTGGGCAGCCTTCAAGTACGGCTGGATCCAGGAGCTCTGAAAGGATCACCCTCCTTCCACCTCCACTGTAATCTCCCCATCTCTCAGCTCTGCCTCCCTCCAGAATGTCCAGACTCTCTCCTACTGCAGACGGCTTCCTCCTTGTGGCCAGAAGAGACAGCCTGCGGCAACCCCCATTCCAGCCCACAACCCCACCACCCCCACCACCCCACCCGGTCTGACAACCCCAATAGGAAGACTTCTCTCTGAGCCCAAGGGAAAGTGGTGCATTGCACATGCCCAGTCACGTGGGGAGGGGCAGGGCACTGTGACTTAGACTTCCTAGAACCACACCTTGGGGGAAAGATGTTGGTTCCACAAGTGGTATCAAGAAGAGCCCCAGATGGAAGAGTCCCCAAGAAGGTGACAGAGACCGACGTCACAGCACACACTGCTCCCGTGCACAGTCAGAGTGGACTTTTATTAGGAAATCACCCTGCAAACACACCGAGAAGTGCTGTGCTGTGGGTTCCACGCGTTTCCTGAGGAAGGGGATCACAGTATTGGAGCTGTCAGAGGGACAGGGAGCCTGTGAGTGGGGACTGCTCGGTGCTGCCTGTGGCCAGCACTCCTTCTCAGCAGCATGACTCAGCCATCAAGAACCAGCACACAGACGCAACACGAGAAACACGCCAGAGCACACACATCTGCGCTACACGTAAATAAATAATAAATACAGAATTCCATTTGCTGTTGTCCATACCTGAAACAAAAGGAACCAAAGGGGTAAAGAAAACCAAAAAGTCTTTCTTTCCATTGGACCCAGGGGAAAATATCCCCAAATTATCAAAATTCCTCAGTTACAAAATACTTTTTTAAAAATTCCATTATTAAAAGAATAAATAACAAAATATATAAAAAATAAGTTGGTTGCATCAAAATTATAAGAAGACTTCTATATATAGAAGTTACAGCAAGATTTTTTTTGTGGCCTATCTCATAGTCCAATCATTAATTTTGCTTTGATTTCACTGATTTCCCTCTCATGGTGTCCTGGTGTGGGGTCTAGTTGAAATAGTACAAAATTAATAAATAAAAATGTTAAATAAATAGCAAATGTTAACATAAGAGGTTGTGAATATAAATACTTACATCTTGACAAAATTAAATAATTTACAGAATAATTAAACTAACTACTTTTTTATTTCTTCCAGGAAGTGCAATTTCTCTACGTTTAAATACTAACTTGGAATTGTAGTCACAATCGATTTGGACTCTATTTACATGTTAGGAACATTGTGTTTAACACTTTCTATTACAATTTTTTTCGCATCTTGAATGGATCTAAAAAGAAATGAATCTTGGTGGTCTCCGAATTAGGAATTTATTCCCTGACCTTGCTGACGCCGTCCCCACCTCAGTCGAGCTCGGCCGTGACCTGGGTAATGCGGCAGTGACAGGTCACAGGCACGGGTGGACACACAGAGAGCCAGAGACCCTGGCCCTGACCCAGACCTGGATCCGAAGGCTGCAGCCCCAAGAGGGAGGGAGCATGACCCCAAGCTGTACATGTCTGTGCAGGCTGGGGGTGCCAGCTACCCCTAGATGTGTGAGGTGCTTTCATGTGGAACGTCCAGGGGCATCCCAGGTTAGAGTCCTCAAGTTGACCATGGGCTGTAGGTCTATTTCTAACCCTCTGGAACAGTGCTTTATTCCATCCTTAAGACAAAACTGAATTAAATGAAAACAGAAAACACACTTGCCACATTGACCTCACCGAGCAGACGCGCACCCTGGGGTGCATGCTCCAGGCTGACACTGTCACACGCACCACCCGCCCCGTGCCCACGGCTACCCTCCCAGCCTCGACAGACAAAGGAATACTGTGGTTGCAAACTCCAAAACTTCCCTGAGAACCTTGTCCATGAGCTTCCACTGGAGACTTTGAGCTGCTCTTCAGATTTCTTTCAAAAAACAAAAATAAATCACTTTGTAATACACCGTGCCTTGCCCTGCACTTGTGTGGGGAGGTCGAGACCTCCAGCCTGGCAAGCGCAACAAGAAAGACACGGATTTCCAGGCACCCCTTTGGATAAGCCCACCTGAGGCCGCCCTGGGCTGCCAACTAGTCACTGCAAGTTGGGAATCTCCACTGCGGGGGCAGGGCAAGGGAGGTAAACGATGGAGCCAAGTCGGGGTGCCCCAGGTGTCCCGATTGGCGGGGTGGCTTCTGGATGATGAGGTCTAGACCTGGATGCCCCTCACAGCCCGTTTGATGCTCTCCAGGAGGTCCTTGTTCTCGGGGTTCTGGTAGCACTCCTGGTTGGAATACATGTCAGTGAGGGTGCTCACGTAGGCATCAAAATTCTGCTCACATATTGGCTCCTGGAGAACAGAACCAGGTTAGTAATCTCCAACCATGCAATGGGACCCATGATTTTCAGAAGCCACAGAAATCTACGGATGAACATAGAACGCCCCCGGAGACAAGCCCACACCTACCAGGGGCACCACTGGCACCCTCGGGCTGAAACAACCATGAGTATTCTGCTGTGGATTCCTAAGCTCTTCAGGAGATCTAGAGCCGCCACGGCCAGCAGCCTGCCAGGCAAAGCACCTGGATCGGGGCCCTTGTGGCAGAGGGGTGCCCTGACCTCCTCACCTTCCCCAGAGTCCTGGGGGTCAGCTACCAGCTTAGCTGTGTGCCCGCAGGGCCACATCCTGCTTACCATGTGCGGAAGGCGGATGTTGGCAAGACTTTGGATGAGGGCCTGGCTCAGGCCCGACAGCTCCAGAAACAGGGCTTCATTCTGCTCCTCGATGAGCTTGTTCTCCTCCTCGATGTTCTTTAGGCTCTTCTCCATGGAGGAGATCTGCACCAGACCGAGAAGGAAAATGCCTCCTGCCATGGGAGTCCCATGGACCACATCCCTCAGGTCCTCCTAGGACACACCCAGCAGGCTAACTGTGCCACACTTCAGGTCTCTCTGGGAGAGGGTGAAGAGGCAGGGACCCTAGTCCCTGGATGGAAGAAGGGATGCAGTGACTGAGCCAGGGGCTGTGTGGGGTCATAGCCTTCTGTGCCACATCTGTCCTGCAGGGTCAGGGAGGAACACAGACTCCAAAGCACCCTGGGCTCAAATCCCAGCCCACTACTAGCTGTGCAGTTAAGTTCACCATGTTTCTTCTTCCTTGTCTGTAATGGGAATACTGCATCCACTTTGTGGGGTGTCTGGCCACCTTTGGGTCTTCCCCCCATCAGAAAGACCAACAAAATACCTTAATAAAGCTATGGAAGGCAAGCAGAACAGGCAACTGCTTCTCCCTCTGCAACTCCTAGCTGAGTGGAGCCAGTCGATGACCCCTCCAGCACACCCTCACAGTGACAGTGACAACAGGGCTGACGGTCATGGGCAGTCCTGAATGCTCTGGGCAGCTCAGGTGATCAGAGAGGTGAGTCTCAGGGTCAGCACAATCCTATGCAGAGGTTCACAGCCAGTGTGGGGAAGGTGGGGAGCCTGCCCTGGGGCCCGCTCTGGAGAAAACTTGCTTGGGAGGGCAGCTCCCAACCTGACTGCGTCTCAAGGGAGCCTTGGGCTGCGGCAAGCTCACACAATGTGTGTGACTCATTGAGCCATCCCCTAGGTGCAGAAAGGTGAGCTGCCTTTTAGGGGGCAATGCGTGGGGTGGAGTGCTTTCTTCCAACCACATGGCTGGGAAACATCATGCTTCATCACCTGGTGACAAGTCTTTGGCTTAAAACAGTTTGAATAGGAGTTAGGGGCCAGCCTTCTCTTTGCCTGAGCCCTTCTGCAGAGCACAGGACTCAAAACTCCCTCTAGAAGAAAGGGGGCTCTGAGTCAGTCCAAAAAGATGCTAGTGAATAAAAAGATGGAAATCAGCAAAAAAAAAGAAAGAAAGAAAGAAAGAAGAAAGAAAAAGGCAAAGAAAGAAAGGATTAAAAAAGAAAAGAAAAGAAATCAGAGGTGCTGTCCCAAGGTTACTTCGGGAAGAGAGAGAGCAGTGAGAGACAGAGGGTGGCGGTCACCCAGTGATGCGTCTCGGCACCCAGAGATGCCCCGGTACTCCTCTGCTTCTACTGCCTGTGAGCCTGGGGAAGATGGTGCATGGCAGACGAAGACCCTTCCTGTTCTCTACAGGCGAGTGCTATTTTTATCGAGGCTTCCAAGTCACAGGAGGTCAGCATAAAAGCCTCTTGGCCAGTGGAGGAAGGGACAGCATAACAAGACACGTGGGGCCCTAATGTGTCACACTGCAGCCTCTGGGAAGAGGTCTCCCCACCTTCCCATCTGCCCTTTCTGCCCTCAGATCCTGCAGGGCCTGGGCACCTCTTCGTCCCTCTGTCCCTCCAGCCGGAGGGGCCAGAGCCATGTGTGGCCACTCCTACTGTGCCCCCAGCTCTTGCTCTGGCCCCTACTCAACAGCTAAAGACAGGGCTTCTCTTCAAAATAAGGCCCTCATTGCATTTTTTTTTTCCTGATGACCAATGTTCATTTGGGGGAAATCAGAGAGATATGACACGTATACTTAAAGTAATTTCTAACCCTATTCCACAACAATAGTGACTCTTTTGGGGTCAGACACTTTCCCATAGAAATACGTTTATCTTACAACCACCTCACAGAGTTGATTCCTATTATCATCACCATTCTACCAGTAAGGACGTCAGGGTACAGACTGATAACAGGTTTGCCGGGTTACTAAGCTGCTATACGGCAGCTCTGGGGTAGAATCAGGCTCCAGCCAGGCCCTCAGAACCTACCCTGTGATACTACTCCTACTGACAGGGCCAGCAGTCAACCCTGACGGGACCACTAACCCTGATGGGACCCCCAGCATGGGCACCTCAGGACCCCTACTGCTAGAAGAACTACCAAAGCTGGCAGGTGTGGCTTGTTCTGAGTGTCCCTGAGCACTGCACGGTCAGCTCAGCCTAACAGCAACCTTGACGAGCTCAGCTCTCCTGCCTCATGGAAGAGGAGGCTGAGGACAAGGACCCCCTTGGGTTGGGTGGCACCCACCTGGGACTGCACCTGGGACTGCAGCTGCGCCACCCACCTG
>NW_027397151.1:64616-185011 GCF_003265705.2 Callorhinus ursinus
CCTGGGACTGCAGCTGCGCCACCCACCTGGGCCTGCACCTGGGACTGCAGCTGCACCACCCATCTGGGACTGCAGCTGGGCCACCCACCTGGGACTGCACCTGGGACTACAGTTGTGCCACCCACCTGGGACTGCAGCTGCACCATGGCGGCCTCCATCTCAGAGTTGGACTCATTCAGGTCACGAATCTCCTGGTTCAGCTGCTTGATCTCCTCATCATTCTCCAATACTGCTCCAGAGAAAAACCTTGGTTGTGGCTCTTGGCTTTACGCCCAGGCCAGCATGTGGGGGTGCAGTGGAGGCCTATTTTCTAGGTGGAACAAAGGACCCTTTCCAAACAGAGGTAACTGGCCTGGCATGCTGGACAGCTCATATCCCACATGTCATGCTGGAACAGTTGGGCTCGGAGACTAGTAGCCCTATGTCTACATCTGCCTCCTGACCCTGGGTGATAGGAGGATATAAATCTCTCTGGCAGGTATTAATCGCTAAAATAAAGATGGAAGTTTTCCAGGTGGTGCTGAATTTCCTCAGCTTCCCTCTTCCTTGAAACTGAATTCACAACTCCACAAACCCCGAGAACGTGGCTTCTGATGCTGCCAGCAGGGTTCTCTGACACCAACACTTACCAATACCTAAGTTAGAGCAAGCATGGCCACTTGAGGGCCAGGAGCCCAGACTCCAGGCAACCAGGGGTTCAGAGCTGAGGCTGGGAGACCTGTCGGCTCAGGCCAGGGGTCTGTCTCCACCATGACCCAGTCCAGGAGGGACTCTGCTTCCTTAACCCCTTCCACCAGCACTGCTCACTCACCCAGGTCAGAGAGATCACTTGGAGGAACTACAGGAACCTTACCATCACTCGTCTTGAACTTCGCGCTGAGAACCTCATCCCCTGAGACTTTTCCCTTCTTTCCAGCAAAGGTTGCTCTAGGACAGCCGGATAAGCTGGAAGCAAAGGTCACACACCAAAAACCAGTCCAAAGTCACACACCAAGGGCCAGGCCAAGATGACACATCATAATGAAACCAAGTCCTCACTGGCTGGCAGCCTGGTAGGATCCTGGCTTGGAACTTTCTCATTTATCTCCTTTTGCTCCCTGTTCCCTGGCCCCAGCCCCCAGGGCTTTCCCAGCTCGGGCCACTGCCCTAAAGGTTCATCCCCAGATGTTGTGGGGCCAGCGCCTTACCCCTTTCTCAGAGAGGCCTCCCTCACTCCTCCCTGCCACTATTCTGCCCACAGCATCTACCCCTTTGGCCATCCTAGGTACCTCACTCATTTGTTTGCTTATAGTCGGTGCCCCACCCGCCTGGCTGAGATCAACTCTTGTTCTCTGCTCTATCTCAGGGCCTGGTGTGTGGTGGACCCTCGGTAAAGGCTTGTGGAATGAATGAGCTAATTAATCTTGTAGGTGGAGAGACAAGGGCAGAACAAAAGAAAGACAAAGGAGGTTTCTGAAGGACTGTGTGGTAACCCCCTGCACCTCGGCCAACACCTCAGCTGCCTGGCACACAGAGGAAGAGAATGGGGGATCCAAGGCCCCCCCAGCCCTGGAGCAGGTATTGGGGGGCAAGCGAGAGCCCAGGCAGGGAGGGCTCTGGCCACCATGTCCCTTCCACAGCAGGCAGAGGCCTAGACCCAAAGGTCAAAGAAGAGGCCCCAGCGGGAGGGGCACGAGGTACGACAAAGCCTCTCCTGAGAAGCTGGCGGCCTGTCTCCGGAATGCACACACCAGACTCAGGGCTCTGCTCACTCCTGCTGGAGGGACTCTCCCGGGTTGTAGAAGGGGGCTCATGACAGCAGCCACATGGGCTGACACGTGTCACAAACACCATGATCTCGCCCCCACAGACTGTCTATGGCTTCCCCCCGTCGGCTACCATTCTGGGCCTTGCTTTTCCCTAGAGAAACCATAGGCCACGACAGAGCCCTAGCCTGGCCCCTCTTGAAGAAACTTGCTCACACGCCCAAGGCTGGGGTCCCGATGAAACGCAGGATGTGCTGGGCAGTTACCTCCTGTGAGTGAGGAAGCTACCGTTGGCGTGGCCAGAGCCATCACAGCCTGGAGTGGGGCAGGTCGGCCCCTCGTTCTTCAGAGATTTCCAGGAAAAGGGTGAGCCGTTAAGGGAACCCTCCTTCTGCCTCCGGGCGGCCAGTGGGCAGCCAGATGCACTTCGGTGGGAGGCGTATTTGCCGCTGATGTGACCAAGCCCCACACAGCCTGGAACAGGGCACCTGGCACAGAGAGGTCAGAGGTGAGCACAGGGCACTGCAGGAGGGAGGAGAAGCCCAGAGACTCTCCCAGGCCAGACACTGAGACTGCTGGGGGCTCCTGGATAAACTCCCACTGTCCGAGTGATTCCTGAAGCCTTCCCAACCAGACACAAAGGCAGCAGGGATCATGTTCCCTCTCCAGCCGCAGCCTCTCGCCCCCTGCATCCCTGGAAGGTCAGCAGCTACCCTCTGTCCCCACCCCTCAGGAGCCATGATGCCCCTGGGCCCTGGGCTAGCTCTCTGGAGCCTCTGGGTCTACACCTAGACCTTGCTGCCACATCACGTCTACATCGCCCCAGCAATGTGGAGGCCACACCCTAGGGACTGCACCAAGCAAAGTGCCGGGGGCCCTGGGGGTCACAGAAGGTCACAAGTGAACCTGCAGCCATGCAGTGTGGGGACAGCAGAGGCCCCATCACCCTACAGCATCCCAAAATGAGACTGTCAAGGCATGATGTCCATAGATGTCCCAGCTTCGCCACATCTGAAATGTGTGTTCTGGAAGGAAGAACCCAGGCCACAGGGCTCATGCAAGAAAGACTCAGTTCAGACATTCCATCATGCTTCCTGCCCGAGGCTGGGTTGGAGTGGCATTTTCCTTTGTTCAGGTTGTTCCAGGACAAGGAGAGAATCCCTTGAGGAAATAACACAAGCCCCAGGAACAGGTGAGGTAACTGGAGAAAGGTTCAGAGTGAATCCCCCTCATGCTGCCATTGGAATCCGTGCACCACAGAAAACTGGCTGATGCAGAGGGCTCCGGCCATCCACCTTCATGGCCTTCAGGACAGACCAGGACCAGGAACTCCTTGCAATACCTTCTGAGCACCAACATTTCAGGATCATGGGATCTGAGTTCAGGACCACCTAGGAACCAACAACTGACCGAGGATGAGATCCTGCACCTGCAAGTTCTCAGTTTTCTCCCTCCAGCAAATGAGACTCATATAATTTGCCATTTGTATTTACCCACTTTTTAGGGGCTGCAGGCCTGCCAAACACACAGGACCTTGAAAAGGGACATGTTGCCCCAGTTTAGAGAGAGGTCTCTGGGGTGGGGAAGTCAGAGGCAGGAAGTCTTTTGGAGGGCAAGGGCCGCCCGGGGGCTCCTGCTGCAGCCGGTGAGGGGACAGGGCCTTGCTGCCCAGAAGTTGCCCCTACACTGTGGCCTCGCCCCCAAGGTGGCCACTGCAGACATTTTCCTAGCCTCCTTGGCCTGGATCCGTCCTCACTTGTCTCCTCTCTTGGTGCCCATCCCTCTCTCTTCTTCATCCCACACACGTGGGCCTCAGACATGCAGGATGGCCCTGAGCCGGTCCAAGGTCATCTCGGCAATCAGTCCAGAGTGAAGATACTGCCACGGGCCCTGCAAGGGACTTGGGGAGGATCCGCTCTATGTCTGCCCCTCACACCTGGGTACCGCCCAGCTGTGGGGTCCCAGCGGACCCTGAAGCACGTCTGAACCCCCAACAGAACAAGATCAAAAGACCAAATGAGAGGCAGCTCTTCACAGTTACAGCACACAGTTGAATCTGAATTCCTTTTACTCACATTCTTTGCAAAACCCCTAACCCTCTTCATCAAGAATGACTCCCTGGAATTTATTCATAGGGGGTATTTCAGACACGTGGACAGCAACACTGCTTTTCTTCCCCTCCACACCCAGTGTCCAAATCTTCAGAGCTACCAGGTGACCTCACACTAAGAGTGTGTGGGGGGCCAAGTCAGTCAGCTTCTGTACCTCCGAGGTGAGCCAGGGGTGGGGCCACCAGGACCCCAAGGTCGGAGGCGCATCTCTTTTGTCAGATGTCAGTGTGGCTGGGGACCGTGGTGGGTGTGGGGGGCTCTCCACAGGCGACAGGCGTTGAGCTCCTAACCCCCACACTGGAACATCCACAAACTTTTATGGCCAGTTATTTCGTTTTGGCCAAAGGGATTTACCACAATGTACTGACATGACTTAATCTCAAATGGTGCAGACACAAGATGTCATAAAAGGGAACTCTTCCTCCCCCAGCCTTCCACAATCACAGCGAGCAAGCACATGCTCACAAAATCCCATCACTCGACAGGACCTGATGCACTGATTAAAGTTTCTGCTGCGGTCTGCACTTGTTTAAAGATGACAGTCAGTTATAAATACAGTTAAAGTTTATGGCTGGGGAGGAGGCCCTATAAAATGGAGGTGCTGAATGGGCGCCCCCCCCCCGCTGCCTTGCCATGGAGCCATTAGGAACTTCATCCATCCTGTAAATGCTGACCTGCTTCTAAGTTATATTCTCCACTTGGCCGCAAAAATCTTGTTTTTTAAAAAGCAAAGTTGACAGCACATTAGGAGGAAGAAAACCATTTTTCCCAGTTAACTTGAAAAATGCTGATCTTGATTTTAATCATTTGCAAATGCAACACAATTCACTTATCATAACCCTACAGCAGGATCCTTTCTACATCCATAGCAGCTTGTGTTTATATGGCTTCTCAGAAGGGTAAATGTTCTTCCTCCATTCTAGCATTTAGTGGGCTGCATTCATGACACCAACATCCACATACTTTGCATTTTTGAGTTAGCATTCATTATAGTTTTATTGTAAAAACTAAATTAAATAAACAAGCCACAGCCTTTTTACACCAAACAGCTGGTGGGGCCAGCCCCTTGGAAGGATGTGATGCTGGTCAATCAGGTATCTCCTCTGTAGCCAAGCAGATGTTTAGGCGCAGCTGGGGTGAGCTCCAAGGAGGAGCTACTGACTCTTGGTCCAGGCTGCTCCCCTCAGCAGGGGTGAGCATCCAGCTACTCTTGGCCCAAACGCAACGCAGTCAGGGCAGCCGGGCTTTCTGTGCACCTGCCTGGCTATGCCCTGACCAAGCCAGCCTTAAGGCTTGCTCCACGACGCAGCCAGAACCCTTCCCTTCCACTCCTCAGCTGGCAAGAGGACCCAGTGTTCTGTTCGCTGTCAGCTCTGAAAGTCCTGGGAAAATTGCATGGTGGGTCACTCTGTTTGCCCCTGTGGCCCAGCCTTGCCCCTACCGGCAAGTAGGGGGTTCAGGGGCAAGTTCCCTTCTGGAAGCATAAACTTGCAATGATGCAACCCCTACCAAGTGGGGCACTCACAGGGTCAGAGTTCACACACAATCCCCCTGATGACATGTTAGGCACCCCCCATGAGACGGTCAGTGGTGGGTATCAAGGACTTCAATCATGTAAGGCCCAGGATGTCGTTGCTCCTCCCCACAGCAGTGTCGAGGTCCCAGTTGAGGGTGACCCTCCGGGGCTCCCCCTTTCCATACCATCTCCCTGCAACGGTATGTGACTGTGCAGACACACACAATTCAAAAACTGATCATCTTTCTAACCATCCTCTCCTCCTTGACTCCTGCAACTGTCCTTTCCCATCAGACCACAGCTGTGCAGGTTTCAATACCCATGAGCACCCTGTGGGGCTGCTCCATGCCCTGAGCCCTCACCCAGGTGACCCCCCCAGGTGCACAGGCAGCAGGGCCCTTTGCCTCTCCTGGCCCCATCAAATACCCCCAGATCTGAGGAGCCCAGACAGAAGCCAGTGCCTGTGCGTGCCCTTGATACAACACACATGGCTCACAGCTTCATAGGTGTCCACATGCACAGTAGGAGAATTTTGGTAAAAATGGGCATGGTCATTGACCAGCTGTGTTAATGAAAAAGAAGTCTAGAAGGAGCTTTTTTAAAATTATAACATACAGGAGCATCCCAATTCTGCAAAACAACCACAGGAGTCAGCAAGACACCAACTTACTTCATCAGCTCGGGGTCTTCCTTGTCGTCCTTGGTGGGTGTCACCCTGGCTCCACTTTTCTTGGCACGAGGGCAGCCTGACAAGCTAGTTTTGAAAAAGGGAAAAAAAGCCACTGTGGTCCCAGAACAGCAACTTTTCACACCCATCTGCTCCACCCATCCCTTCCAGCTCTGTGGCCAGCCGCCCCCAGGGGATCCCAAGGGAACTTCTGTCCTGGAGCACTCTCGAGGGCAGGAGGGCGATGGCAGGAGGTGTCACCACGAGCCCTTTAGGTCTGGTGGCAGAGGGCGACCTGATCGGGCTTCAGGAACATCAATTCAGATGACAGATGAATCAGGCTCCAGTTGCCAGCAACATTACTGTCTTATTTGGGGCACTGCAACTTTGTCTGAGGAAGAGACCCATCCCACTCCGTCTGGCCTGGTAACCCGGGGCACGGGAGGCTCACCTTCGGTGTGAGGCGTAGTTCCCCGTTATGTGGCCAGAGCCGTCACAGCCGGGTGTGGGGCACCTGTGGAGGACAGCGGAGCTGGAACCAGAGCCAGGGAAGACACTTGACCAGAAAGGTCCCCCTCTGTGCCCAGCCCCCAAGTGGTCCCACCCGCCTCCTCAGCACTGGTCTCAGAAATGGCGTGCATGTCCTGGCCAGCCTGCTGCCATGACGCCTGGCCTTCAGAAAGTTGCCACCCGGTCTCCCCAAGGGGTCCGAGAAGGCCAAGACAAGAGCACATCTCCACTGCAGGAATCATGGGCTCCCATTTCAGCCTTCGATGGGGTTCTAGGCTGGACTAGAAGGTTCCAGAACACATATGGGCCTTTAAACAGCATTCAGAAAGGCAACCCTAACATCTAAGATGGGCTCCTCTTCCTTGACATGATTAGGAGGAAGAGGGGTTGTTTTCATGGAGGGTCGCCACCATCTGAGCGAATGAACTGATGTCTACCGAGCACGCATGACACACCGTCCACAGCGCCGTCACCTAGAGATGGATTTCTCAGTGAGTGCCGAAGTCCCACATCCAGGGGCTGTTCAGCGGTGGCAGGCACTGGCCAAGGGTGAGGAGGGGGACACAAAACACAGAAGCCCAACTTGATGCGTCCAAAATGTTTGACAAACATATCCCATAGAAGGTGAAAATTACACTTTAATACACAAGTATGGGTTTTCTTAAATTATTCTTCCCTGAATGTCCATGGCGGAAGAGTGCGTGAGTTCCTGCTGGTACCAGAATGGGGAGGTGTGCCTGATTCTGCAGGTGGATCCACCAGAAACCTCTGGAGCAGGTCTGCCACTCTGTACTTTGTTCCATGGAAGGGCGCAGCTCCAACCCCGGGGGACTGGCAGGACCTTGGTGTTTGCATCTGGGATCTCACAGAACACTCATCTGCCAGTTCTGGTTTCATCCTCACACAGAGAAGAAACCGTGGCAGCCGAGGCCCAAGAGGGTTATGGGGACTCACATCGGCTGAAACAGGACACAGGTCGCTGCCTCTCAATCAATAGAGTTCTCTAAGGCCCTTAGGCCCCTGTGCTGTGCCCACGGCCCTTCCTCAGCACCCTCTTCCACCGGCCAATGCAGCCTCTGGCGTTTGCAGCAGGAAGCTGCAGAGGAAGCCGGCACAGCCAAAGGACCCCCCACAGCTCTTCGGCTGCCTGCTAGAACTCAGCAGGCCAGGACTGCCTGTCCCCATCAGAGGAAGCGCAAAGCTGGTGTGGCAACAGGGGAGGGGTCAATGCCCATCCCACCAGCTTCTTCTCCAATCCCACGTCTTTCTCGAGGCTGTCCCCTTCATCCCTGTCCTGCGGGCCACACATGGGAAGCCTCCCTGGGCTGCCAGCAGGGCTGCCAGCAGGCCCGCCGGTCCAATCGCCCTCCTGTCGGATTTAGGGATAACTCAAACCCTGTGAGATTAGGATGGCTCCTACTCTGGTCATGTGTGGTCACATTTCAACCCACACACGTCTAGGGCAAGAAGGTTTTTGCATTTTAATAGAAACCACACACCACCTGCTTCTACATGAGCTTCACTCCTTTCACACAAACCCCCAACCCCTACAAAGGTCCTGCTGGGACACTTTGTGCCTCTGCATCATCCAGGGTCCCAGTGTGTGAGCTGCAGTGGTTGGCCCCTTGCTGTGGGCACCAAGTCCTTCAGGCATGTCGTGGTATGCCTCACACTACTCTCCGCTGAGGCCAAGGCCCTGTTGATGCCTCACTGCCCCCGCCTCAGCTCAGAGTGCCCTGCCAAGCATTCTCATGGCCCGCGCTAGCAGGAGCCCTGTTCCTGCTCTCTGGAAGGCTAAGTGCAGAGACTGAGGAGGGTGCTTCTCCTTCCCGGGTTTGCAGGTGCTCAGGTGGCCGCCTGGGGCTCCACTCTTTCTCGGCTTCGGGAAAACATGACAGAACTCAGGTTCAGTGCTGCAGGTGGTGGGCAGGGCATCAGCAGCCCCAGGCCTTGATGCCTGTAAGTGCAGGTCTGGTCTCTGGTGCAGCCCCCGTGGCACCTGTGAGTAAGGCTGGCAGGAGAGAGCATGCACATGGGGATGGTCCCTGCCAGGCCCCAGCACAAGGGGGTGCACTGAGGCACACCTTCTCCAGACCGGGGCGGAGGCGGGGGGGGGTGCGGGCACATGTACTCCTTGCCAAGGCCCAATTCAATGGCTTTTCCCGAAAGACGTGGCCAGTAGAAGATGACGTTCATGTGGCTAGAGAAGCAGGTATCCATGCTGGGCACTGGCTGTGTCAGCCACTCTCATGCCCCTGAGGACCCACAGGGTCAGTTGCAGGAACCCTCCCACCATCTGCTTCTGAGTGCATTGTCTGGGCAAGAGGAAGAATCCTGTGTCTAAAGGACACACTATAGCTTGATGGCACACACCAGGTCTCGTCTCAGAGCCCCATCCGTGTCCCATGGTGAGTCTGCCACCCCCACCTGTCAGAGTCCCCATCACACCCCTTGCAGGGTACACACCCTGCACCTCAACTCCCCACACACAGACTGGGCTGAGTGGCCCGAGGCAGCCGTGTCCCCAGCCCCTGACCACACTGGGCACTTGGTAGGGAAGAGCAAATGCCCTTGGGATTCGATTAAAGCACAGAAAACACACGATCTGAGGCTGTCACTGCACCCAGTTATTGATAGGGAGGCCACCAAAGGAGCCCTGTTTGCAAGGCAGTGATGTAGGTGTCTTTTCCTCTCTGGGGACAGGTCACCTTCCCCCATCACCGCCACAAGGCTGGTCAGGAGCAGCCTCTAGAAGATGCCCACTGGACAGGAGGAGGGAGGAGGAAGCCGGCTTCCTCACCAGCACGCCAGGACCATGTTGGAGGCCTGCCCGCATCCACCCCGAGCCCTCGCTGTGGCCCGAGAGGACAGAGTTGACTCCCACAGAAAGACCTCTGGGGCCAGAGAAGAGCTTGGGGGTAGTCTGGGCACCTTCCCGGACCTTGCCAGAGCGGATGAGTGACTTATTTCCACACAAGACCTTCTGTTGTTATTTCTAAACCAGTTTGGGTTAAGGTTCCTCACAGGCTCTTAGCTGTAGACGAGCACTAACCCTCCCAGATGGCCATGTTTCCAGACCCAGACCAGGCCCTGAGCACCTGCTCTGCAGGAAGAAAGGTCTGAGAGCTCTAAAATCATTCCGGCCCTCAAACTGGAAAACCATGAAAACTGATTACAGTTAAAATGCAAGTTGAGTTGGAAAAGGAAATAGGAAAAAAGAACATGGGAAAGACGTTACGAGAAGAGAGGAAGGAAAGGGACGGGAGGTTGGGGAAGAGGGTCCTGAGCCTGCAGGACGGATGGTTTCACCTGGATGTCTGGGGCCGGACACAGGAGTGGTTGGGTGAGCGTGTGAATCTGCCATGATGAGCTGAGCCTCAGAAAATGTTCACGTTAAAGCTGTTAGCTCCTAGAAGGATGATTCTGGTGGTGGACCTTGCCCAGAACAGAGGGCCCCATTGGTAACAAGGGGCAATGACACGCTTCTGGCTGCTGGGACCAGAACAGCCTCCCCAGAGTGACAAAGAGGAAGCTGGCAGGATGGGGGCACTCTAGAGATCTAGAGCTTTCTGCCCTGTTTCTAAATCAGCTCAGGCCCCTTTGGCAGCAACAGCTCCTCATCTTAGAGGCCCTAGGGCCCTGGCTCCTGTCTGGCCCCAGACGGAATGAGCCTAGATTCCGTGGCACCCAGTAGGGAGGCTCAAGGCAGGGACGAACACCCCTGGAGAGGGAGTGAGCTGAGAGGGCAGAGTTAGGACCTCCTTCCCGAGCCTCTGCTCAGCCTGGGAGCCCAGGGTCAGCACTGCATGGCTCAGGGTCACAGTGGCTCAACCGAATGCATAAAAACCAAAGGCAATGACAGTCCCCAGCTCCAGCCCCAAGAGGACACTGATAACCTGGGAAACCTCTGGGTGCTTCCATCACATTTGAGCAGGGTGGTCAGGCAGGCTAGCTGATGCCCACAAGGCCTGGCCTGCCTGTGTGTTAGGGACAGGGAGGAAAAGCAGAAAGAGGGGATGCTCCGCAAAGAGAAGGGATGAGCATGGAGAGGCATATCTGGGAGGATCACCAGGGGCCAAGACAGAAGCAGCTGCAGGGGTCGTAGGAGAAGGGCAGGGCAAAGAGTTTTCTCTTGCATTGTCAGCACCCAGATCCCTTAGCGAGAGCCGCGCAGCCTGAAGCCCGCTGAACCACAGCAAGACTTAGAAGCCAAGGCCAGCTCTGGGCTTCTCCCACACCGCAAGGGCAGTGACAGAAGCAGGCCCAGACAACCCCATACTGGGTCCTCGGGAGAGGGAGGGTGGGCTGGGCCATCAGCAACTAGAGGCGGGTCCTCCGGCCCTCTGTCCTCAGAGTAGTCGGCAGGGCCAAGGGCAGCACAGGGGCCTGCAGCAAGGGACAGGCAGACAGCAACACTCAGAGCAGAGACACACAGGCGGCAGCAGCAGGAGCCCCCGGCAAGCAGGTCGGCCCCTCCATGGCCTGTCTCTCTGCCCCATCCTGCTGGGAGGGGCTCCCCTGGGGCTGGAGCCCTGGAGAAGGCCGACTTTGGCTGGGGCCTCATGGAAGGAGAGAACAGAGCAAGGGAGCCACCCAAGAGACGGGAGGCCAGGAGGGCAGACATACTTGAGGTCAGCAGAATGGGCAGCCATGAGGTTTCTGAGGCTCTTGTCAGCAAGAGGGCAACCAGAGAGGCTGAAAGAGAAGAGATGGGACACTGGGGTGAGCCAGAGAGGGAGCAGAGGAGGGGAGGGGAAGACCCACCACACAGCACCCAGGCCAGGCTGGACCCGAGCAGGGACGAACCTGCGGTGAGAGGCATAGTTCCCGGTGATGTGGCCACTGCCATCACAGCCAGGGGTGGGGCAGCTGAACAAAGGAAAAATAGTGTCAGAACAGAGAGCAAGGCACACCTGCCAGGCCTGCCCCCCGGGCGGAACCCGCTCGGGGAGAGTGGCTGACGCTTGTTCTTGACTCACCCACGAGCCAAGGGGCGATTCCTCCCCCCTTGGTCCTCGGACTGCAAGCTTCTCCCACACAACTTAACTCAAGGAGGAAGAAGGAACCAAATTCAAGCTCAGCTCGAAGCTAGGATGCCTCTGCATGCACACGTGTGTGCACCCATGAACGTGTAGACAGGCAGTTCTTTCCTAAAGCGGCATGACCCTCCCTGAGGATAAGGTCCCAGACCAGAGCCTGAGAAGAGTCAGCTATAGGTTTGGTTCATAGCAAGGAGAATGGAACCCCAGGGACAAACTGAGCACAGGGGAAGGCTGGGTCCCCGGCGGTGCATGTGCCAGATACAGCCTCCCACAGTCCTATAGAAGAAGCAGTTCTCCAAGGAGGTTTGACCAAAAGGCTGTGGGGTGGCATCCAACCATGGGGTGACTCCTATCTACCAGCAGCTTCCCCAGTCTGCAATGGCATCTGCTTGGACCCCATGGAGACCAACTCAAAGGGGCTGGCTGGGCTGCCAGAGCCGAGGGCACTGAGTGCACGTCAGACCTGGGCTCTGAGAGCCAGGGCAGACGGCTGTGGCTCAGGAGAGGGTCAGCTTCCCTCGGCCCTCGTCCTGTTGTGGCCCGAACAGCGGCTCTTCCTTGCTCTTACACTTTAGAAGGTTGTGTTAGATCCAAGTGCAGCGCAGAGGTGACGGGAAACCTGTCACCCATTGCCGGGCTCAAGAGGGTCGTCGTGCAGGACGCCCAACCTCTCCGGCCAAGAGGACGGTTGGAGCTGAGCTGGGGCAGGGACGAGGCCTGGGGCTGAGCAGATCCGGTCATCAGGGACTCAGACCAGGGCGCACTTTCTTCCAGACAATGAAGGTTCTCGGGGAGCCCTCTTGGCCCAGGTGGGCACTTACGTGAGCAGCTCCTTCTTTATGTCCTTGGAGAGAAACTTCATCTTAAAGTTGGTCAGGGTAACTTCCCCAGGATACTTCCGCTCCTCAAAACTCTCTTCCGACACTTCCTGGTCATCTGCTTCAGAAGAAGCAAAAGAATGGGCTGCTGGCTCTGACTGCAAAAAACCAGCAGGGAGACGTTTTAACCGGCTGGCGGGGGGCCGGGCGCCCGACCCGGGGGCTGAGGGAGAGGGACCCTTCAGAACAGTGTTCGCAGAGACATTTTCTGGAGTCTCCTGCCTTCTGGATGAGGGAGGAAGCCTTACACGCCCCCCAAAAAGAAAGCACAGAAAACAGCACCCCTGAGGGGCTAGAGTGCTCCCCCACCTCGGCCAGAGCTGCTCAGCTGCCCCAGGGATGAGGAGGCCTGGGTGCTGCCCAGTGCAGCCGGCTGCACCACCCTCCCACGGCCTCGGGCGTGTGGGTCACCTCCACCTAACAGCCACTGGGCCACCTTCTAGACACAAGAACCTACACACGGTGCAGCTCCTCGGGGCTCAACAGACAGTAGCACCAAACAAGGGTTTGTTGAGATGCTATGACAATGAGAGCACAAGACGATAACATAGAAAATGTGACCTTGTGACCCCTGCACCTTCTCAGCCAGTGCCAGGCCCCGACCGCAGCAGGCCCTTCATAAGCTCAAGTTCTAGGTCTGGAGGGGATCAGACCAAAATCCAGGGAAAGGGTAAAATCGCTAGCATGGATTTTTGCCTCTACAATTGCAGGCTGGGGACATTGAGGTGGATGAGAGGGCATCCACCTCAGGGTGGAGATACTATGGACACAGGGTTGAACAAGGACAAAAGTAGAGAAGGTCAACACCCTGCAAGTGGGTCTGTGCTGGTCCCTGGTCCGCATCCCAGTGCTAGCATGTGTGTGTGTCTCAGCAAGGTGTTCAACCTCTCTGGGCCCAGATGGTACACTTTCAAACTTGAGATAATGGCAGCCCCTTACGGGATTTCTGGGGATCCAAAGTGCAGAGCCCAGCGCAGCGGAGGCTCTTGGGAACTGACAATGAATCTCGTCATTGTCGGGGGGTGTGCGATTCCTGCCGCTGATACTATTACTGCACAAGACAGGGGAAGTGGGTCCTTCCCCTGAGCAAGTTGGCCCTAGCTGGGTCTTTAGGGTAGATGGCAGCTTCCCAGAAACACAGGGAGGGGGCTGTTCCAGTGCAGGGAGAGCAACTCAGAGGCCCATGGACACCGCCCTGACTGCTGCCAGAGGATGGGATGGGAGATGAGGCTGAGGGTGGGGGCACAGCCTTACACAGGATGGATCAAGGAGCCTCAGGCAGAGCTGGAGAGTCTGAGTCAGGGGTCCATGGCCACGGTAGAGGGGCCAGGAAGGCCTGGATGAGGGAGGCGTCTCTGGGGGTGACCCACCTGTGCCCAGAAGGGGGCTGGAGGAGAGGAAGGGACTGGGAGTGAGCTGAGGCTCTAGGGTGGAGAATGACGGTGGGGAGGAGTGTGGGGGCAGGCTTCTGTGGGCAAGGGAGTCTCAACCTCTGAGACTGATGACATGAGTCTTGGGGTGCTCAGAGGGTGTGTGAAAGGGGAAGGGGAGGGGCAAGGCAGCCAGGGATGTCAGCCTGAGCTGGGGGTCATGGAAAGGGGCAGGGAGGGGCCTAGCGAGGGGCTGCAGTCACCAGGAAGGGGGCTTAAACGTGGGGGCAGGACCGGAACAAGGTAAGAGCACACGGTACTGGTGGCTCCCCCATAGGAGGGCCCCACCTGGCCTCAGACTGGGCTCCCAGTGACCAGGGAGAAAACCACCCACACAGACCCAGGAGACCATGTCCCGGGCCAGCCCCTTCCACTCGGGGCTCAGTCTGAGAGGTGTCCCCCTTCTGGGGCCTAACCCTAAGTTATAGCCACACCACTGCGCCAAGTGACCTCAGCCTGGGGCCCAGTCTGCTCCTTTATAATGTGGAGACACACGCGAGGTATGTAGAGGGAGCTGGGGGAGGGAGGGTTGGACTGCAGGATGGTGGTTTCCCAGAGAGGGATCTTCCACAGGGACCGGCCCTCCTGCCCTTCTGGGGTTGGTGGGTGGGGTGCTGGCAGGGATGGGGAGGGAGGGAGAAGGGAGGGGACCTGCAGGCCTGCCCACACTGTGTGGAGGCTCCCCGGAGTCTGTGCCATCTCACAGCTGGGCTCTGCTACTCGGGATGCACACCTCTCTGGGGAAGAGCCTTCAATCAGTCCCATTCTCAGGAGGGTAGAGTGGTTAGAAAGGGATGTCCCCCGTCCCCAAACTGCAGCTCCAACAAAGACACCTGGCTTGTTGCTCTTTACCAGGTGGTGCTAGTCTTGGGACTCAGGCCACTGCCCACCACAGGGGGTCCTCTGTCCAAGGAGCCAGCTGGCTGGCTTGTCCTGTGGATGCTGAGCAGGGACTGCTGCCAGAACTCAGGATGTCCCTATCTGGACAGCAGGTTGCAGGGAGGCCACAAAACCCAGGAATTTGGAGCCATTCCCAAATATTTCCCATGAGATGTGAAAGAAGCCCTCTTCTCCCCATGTTTTCCAAGGGCCCACGATGGTGATGATCACCAAATCCTTGGAAGTGAGAAGACAACTTCTCTCTTAGACAGGACAAGACCACAGCATGGCCCAAGGGTGAAAAACTCCCCAGGAGGGCAGGCCGATTCCTAGCTTCCTAGAGGTGGCAAGGCCCCATGAGGACAGGGACAGGACCCTGGAAGCTCTTCCTGGAGAAGCAAGCACTTTTTACACCAGCCCTCAGACCCCACACCCACCTCCTCGGGCTCCTCTTCTCGTTGGCGGCTGGGTTTGGTGTAGTCCAGAGGTCGATCCCACTCGTCCTGGCGGGAAGCCTGGCTGGACTGGGGCGAGGTCATGGAGCTGCTCGGGGCGCTGGTACTGCTCTGGCGCTGGGAGGCTTCGGGAGACTTCACACCAGGGCTGCTGCTGCTGGGGAAAGCACTTTCTCGCTTGCGGTGTTTGTGCATGCTCAAGTCTAGGGTTCCGTTCTCATCCACCTCAATGTCCCCAGCCTGCAATTGTAGAGGCAAAAATCCATGCTAGCGATTTTACCCTTTCCCAGGTGTGCCTTCTGGTACATTAAATCAGCATTACAGAAAGCCCAGAACAGTGTTTCCCTTGGAAGGAAGCAGAGCCAAACAAGAATAGAAGAACCTCTGAGAAGCAAGAATCTTGACTTGCCACTTCCTGAAATTCATGTGGAGGGCCTCCACTCTCTCTCAGGTCTTGCAAACATCACAAAACCTTGAGACGTGCTGACCATGATCACACAAGGACATGTGCTCGACCCTCAGATTCAGGGGAAGATGAGGTCACACGTGTGTGCGTGACCCTCAGACTCAGGGGAACACGTGGGAACGTGTGTGCACGTGACCCTCAGACTCAGGGGAACACGTGGGAACGTGTGTGGGCATGACCGTCAGACTCAGGAGAACACATGGGAACGTGTGTGGGCGTGACCGTCAGACTCAGGAGAACACAAGGAAACTGGACCCTCAGACTTAGGAGAACATGAAGGAATATGCGTGTGCACAGCCATTTGGTCCTCCTTAGGCACAGCACACAGAGCTCTCAGAGGGGACTCGTCATCATGAGCCATGACCAAGAGGAAGAAAAGGTAAGAATGATAATTGTCAAGTGGACACTGAGTGTCCCTAAGCACATTTTACGCAGGGGCATGTGGTCCTGACTCTAAGTCCCACCAGCCTGTCTCTGCCTCAGAGGGGCTCCTTGTAGCAGACACACCAACCTTGCTGGGCAGGTCCTGTGGCTTCGTGCTGAGGTTCTCGGGCATTTCCCAGCAGCGCGTGGAGAGGTTCAGGATGGCTGTGGCGGCCATGTGTGCAGCCTCGGCATCATGCGCGTAGTCGAAGCCTGCAGAGGAGGATGAAGTGCAGGGGCTGTGCCTGGGGGAAGAGGCCTTTGGGAAAGGTTTGGCTGCAAAAAGGGAACAACACCAGGCTGATATACAACTTGAATGAGAAGTGGCCACACAGACACAGTGGGGAACTTTGGGATGGCTGGGAGTGCACAGGGCACAGCTATATGGAGGGTGGGCTAGGGGCAGGGTCATTCATCCCAGTCACAGGTGCCCACAGCACACTCCTACTCACCCTCTCATAGGGCATTCAGGAGGCCATTTCTGGCTCATTTAAAATTTGGGCAGAGAGAGCAAAACCCTCCAAAGATATTCCAGCATCTCTGATATATCAAACAAATACAAGTTGTCTATTGGTGAATGCTAACTGAGAGAGTAAAGAATTCTGTAAATAGGAGTGGGTAGAATATTATTCAAGTAGGAAAGCTTTTGTCACAACATCTCGAAAGGCTACTTTTGGTGTCCCCATAATACCACTTCAATAAAGTCATGTTATTATTCAAACAAACATGACCAATGAAGGCATAAAATGTTATCTTTTCTAGTAATTATATTGTAGTCATAAACTAACGCTCAGGCATGACATTTCCGATATCATGGTATCACTAGTAAATTTCCAGATCTACGAAGAGCTTCTTGTGAGTGTTACATGGTGCCTGTGCATAATGGCACCGAACAAGTGGGACAGATGTCCACGCTATAGCTGGCGACTGCGTGATCACTTAGTGTTTCCATTATTAACATGACAGAAACTCCTCACTGCTGCATTTGAGGGCCAAACACTCACTGGGAGAGGCCAGTTCCTATCTCATGGGTAAACTGGGGTGCTTTTCCATTTCATATGTGTTTCCAGGGCTAATGGGCTTGCAACCCACAGACTGGTATATATTCAGTGACCAAAACAGGCAAGGAAGGGTTGTTCTCGGAATGCATTTTGTTAGTAACAAGTACCCAGAGAACTTGTGCTTAATATCACAACACACTGTATCCAGCAAAGATGGTCCACGTGCAGGAAGGCAAATAGCTTCTGTCAGGGTAACCAGGCTCAGCATAGTGGTTGTCTGAGCCCCCACAGGGTGGACCACATCAGGGAAGCTATTCTTAAGCCTTTGAACATGCACACCATAAAGGACCTAGGTTTTGTTTCACAAATAGTGAAGAGATACATCATGCTTGATGGGGAACATGGCAGCAGTAACGTGGGCAAGATATAGACTCTGGGAAAGCCACCATGGTAAACATGGGGATGGCCAGGCACCCCCGGGGCAGAGATTCCCTACATGCTTCTGGCGAGGGGGGTCCTTCCTCCCCCATCTCTCAAACCCTACACCTCCCAGGAGTAGATCTCCCCAACTTACATTTAAAGGCTTTAGGTGAGGTTTCGCTGGTCTGAATCTTTGGGGCAAGCATGCGTTTGCCAAAAACCTGAGCGTCAAAACTTGCGTAGTCAAAGGTGACCTTGGAGAACTTCTCCAGCTCCTTGGCCAGGTTGGCCCTGGGTGTGGCAGGGGCCACACTAGGGCGGTAGCTTCCATACGGAGGGACTTCAAGCTGCTTCACGAAGCACATAGGCCTGAGGTGCAGGACAGAGGTGCAGAACCATGAGGACAAGGCCCAGGGATCCCAAGCCCCATCCTAGAGCCTGGGCAGGAAACCCTCAGAGCCCTGTGTGCACAGAGACCCTCCCCCGTATCCCACCACTAATGGGTGTCTGGGGCCTGCTCAGTATGAGAAAGAACTGCCTGCAGGCAATAGAGGCCTTGAAGAAATAATGGCATGTGTCTTTGCAGACCAGAAGAAGAGGGAGGGCCTAAGATGTTCCCCCAGAACTTAGGAGGGCATGTTTCAGACACCTCTGCTACCAGCAGTGTGAGCCTTTAGCAAGCAAGCCTACAGGAGCATCCCTCGGAAAGTGGCCAGCCATCCCTAGACAGAATTTTCCTGGTGCAATAACACAGCTGCCCAGTGAGGAAGGAGATGGGGCATCCAGAGGGGACATGGGTACTTCCGAGAACCAGGCTCAGGGAGGGCCCGACTCAGCTCTTCATGGGCCAGGGGCTCAGCCCTCCACTATCCTCTGCTTGAAGTCGGTGGAGAAGAGCCCCAGAGGGGCTGAAAGAGTTGAGGGCAGGGATGAAGAGGCCACTGCAAGCATTCGTTCACTGTCACTGAAGCCCTTGGAAGAGCTCAGCATTGTAAATGCACAAGAGGTAGCATAGGGACACCAGCCCAGACGGCACAGGGGCCAGGGCAGGAAGACCAGCCAGGTGGGGAATGGCCCCCACACAAGGTGTGGACAGGCTTCTGTGATGGTCAGCTCAGAAACAAGGGAAGGAGGAGGAGAGGCTGGGAGGACCCTCTGCACCCCCAGCTCTCTTAACTCCTGACTCTGAACCAAGCAATGACTGCAGCCTGGAATTAAGAAGGAGTGGTTGGTAAGGTCTCCAAGATGCCAAGTGCTGTAAGAACAGGAGCCCAGTGACAGACCCCGCAACCATGAGGAAATCAGCTCTGAGCCTGGACCTTGGAAAAGCAGATGCCCCCAAGCACAGGCACATTCTCCCCCCAAGGAGGGCCAAGCAGCATCTGAAGAAGTTCCGGAACAGTGCTCAGGCACCGCCCAGGGGAGAAAAGAACCCTGAACTTAATATTGGTGCCACGTTTCATTGGCTTCCTTGACCAGGGCTCCATCCCGCAGCAGACTTAGCATCTGTGATGCCAACAGAGGTTTGCAAAGACTCACCCCACACCCCAGGGCATGACCCTCAGGAACGTGGTCACACCGAATAAACAGAACCTGAACACAAGGCTCCTGCATCCTGGCCTCAATCGCTACCATTTGAGGCTCGTCACCAAGGGCCTGGGGAGGCAAAATGTCACAATCTTGTTCAAGCCTCATGAGATATTTGTGAAGTCCACAAGATAACGCTGTTGTCCACTTTCACAGGCAAACAAATGGAGGTCAAATTCCCAGGAGCACAGCCACCATGTTGGAGCCTCTTTGCCCCCAACCCTGGGCTCAGGGGGCCTCACCTGCCTGCTGGTTTGACATTTTACAGTGACTTAGATCAAGTCAGTAAAAGACCTGGATTAGTAATGGACAGGAAGCTAGAAGGAACAGTTATAGGGTAGAAGCAAGAAGCAGCTTCCAAACATCCCAATAGCCAGCAGGTGGAAAGGAGCCAACTGGACATACAGGGCTGAAGGCACCCGTGGATGGGAGTGCAGGAGGGTTAGGCCCCGGCTCTGGCCCCACCCAGAGGCCCCTCACAGGGGACCCGCAGAGCAAACCCAGGTGGGTGGCTGGGTTCTCTGGTTGAGACCTTGGCAGGCACACGCCAGGGAAGGGACAGGGGGTTGGGTGGGCCGTGAAAGGAGGTGGGCCTCCCTCCAGACCAGGGTCTGTGCTATTGCCCATATTTGTGACTGCCTGACAAGGGGAGGCCCTTGCCTCCCACATTCTCCTTTGAGAGGCAGACATGGGACTGGGGTCTGGAAAACTGGGGAAGGGGAAGACTTATGTGAGTCCTAGTCCCTGAGCGAGAGACGGGAAGCAGATTGTCCACCGAGTGAGGGCAGTAGGTAGGGAGTCACTCCACTTGTCAGGAACAAGACTCGGAGGGTGGGCTGGCCAGGGGCCAGTGCCAGGTCCCCCAGCCGATAACTGCAGCCTTGGGCAAGCTCCTGAGGCTCGGGCCTTCATTGTGGTACCCACCTCAGAGACTCACATGGGTGGCAGGAACGCTAAGCAGATGCGTTCTGTACGACCTTTCGGGAGCCCCCTTATTGCTGACATATGTCTACACACATGCGTGCCTACAGCTGCCTCAGAACCTCTGGGGCCACAAGCAGGCAATGCTCTGAAGGGCACCCCACGTACCCACTCCTCTCCCTCGGTTTAGGGACCTTCCTCGGGGTGAGGGAGGGGTAGATATAGGACAGCCAGGAAGGAGCAGCTCCTGGTGCATCTGGACGGCAGTGGCCCTCAGCTGGTGTAGTCTGCTCTCTTGAGACAGGACAAGCATCTCCACAAACAAACCCCTGAGCAATCTCAAGCGGTGAGATCAGATGCCTTTGGGGAGAGCAAGGCAGGGGCGGCCTCGTGGGTGTCTGTGCCACAACTGAAACACTGGTGAGTGCAGCTCATGTCAGACTCTGTTCTGTGTGCCCCAGAAACTACCCTCCAGCTCCGCCCCTGGGAGGTTCCCAGGGCAACTCAGGGCATCAGCCCACGCGCGCGCACACACACACGCACACGGGCACATGCAGTCCCAGAGACACTGGGAAGACCCCTGCAGGATTTTGGGAGGCAGGTGCCTTCAGTTCTGTGGCTCATTTCACTCACCTGAGGATCCTGTCTGAATTGGAGCTATTCTTGGAAGGATCTCCCGTTTGAGGCTGTTGCTTCTCATGAGATTTGGCTAATTTTTCAGCAGCAGCAATGGGACACCCAGACAAACTAGAGAAAAGGCAGAGAGGACAGCTAAGCCCTCTCCTCCAGACCCTGCCTGTCCAAGCCGGGGACCCCGGAAGCACCAGCCAGAGTGTCTCTCTCACTCTGTCCTCGAGCCCACAAACAGCAGCTGCACAGTCAGTTTCTGTCTGGGGAAACTCCAAGCAATGACACACAAAGACCAAGTATATCCTAAATGCCTTCACAGCTTTGGGCAAAGGCACCTCCTCTGGGCAGGTCTGGGCAATGGGCCTGCGGGTCACCTCCCTGCCCTCCCCTCACGGCTGACCAGAGCTGCCCTCGGGACCTGTCTCTGGCTCTCGCTCCATCAGCCAACTCAGGGAAGCCCAGGGCCCCACAGGCCACACAACCTGGGTGCTGACCCTGGAGGCCCAGGCCCCTCCCAGGAAAGGACCCCGTCTAAGACATCAGGGGAGCAACTTCATCCGTCAGAATTAGGCTGACTGACTGCTGGTGAGGTGACAGTCGCAACCCCACTCAGGAATCTAGCCTCTTCTCAATGAAGGGGCCTCAAAACTCTAGCAGCCTTTGCAAGGACACATCCCATCACAGTCACGCTACCCAAGGGACTCCGGGCAAGCGTGGGGAATATGGTCACCTCTCACTGTGCAAGATGGCAGAGAGCTAAACCCTGAGTGCCTCCCAGGAGTCTCACGTCTACCTGGGCCGCGGCACCCACAGTCTAGCCCAGAGCTTGGTCCTGGCCGGCGGAGGCCCGCCATGAGCAAAAGTCAGTGTGCAGAGGCTCCCCAAACATCCGCAGGACACACAGGCTGCACCTGGCTTTCCCCAAGGCTAGGAGGCCTCTCTGAAGGACATATACCCATCCCTCCAGCTGCCCTCTGGTCTCTAAGGACCCCCCCACAGGGACCACACCTCTGACCCCCCCACCAAGAGGCCTGCCCTGACCTGGCACCCGTCCCAAGCCAGGGCACACACACGAGGCCCAGCCCACCCCACCACGGCCCTCGCCATGCCTGGCTCCCCTCAGTACCTTCTGTGCGTGTTGCGGTTGCTATTCACGTGGCCTTGGCCAGTACAGCCAGGAGTCGGGCACTTGAGCACATTCTCATGCATAGCCAAGACTGTAACAGAACCAGAGGGAGGGACAGGTGAGCCCAAACAAGGAAGACGTAGGGGCCCCATCTGAAGTCTGCAACTTTGTAAGGAGGACGGCAGCTTCGAGCAGCAACCCGGGAGGGCCCGCAAGCCTCAGCCCCGTCAGGCTGTGCTCCCTCCCACTATGGCCCCCTGCATCCCTGGGGGCAGAAACCCACTTGGCCTCAAACCCTCTGGTTGTTCTGTGATTTGCCTTTGAAATGCACGTTCACAAGTACTGCCTCTAGCCTAGACGTGAGGACAGGCTCTCCCCTTGTGCCCTTCGGAGCACAGGAGGCTGGCTCTTCCCTCGCAGGCCTCCTGGGGGCCCTGACACGGGCTGCTGTCTCAAGGTGGGTAACTGGGCACACTCCACGTCCCCAGGCTTGTAGGACTCAAGTTTGGGCATCTGCCAATCAGAAAGGGACAGGGCCCTGGGTGACTCCTCCTCCGTGTGAACACCATCCAAGCAGCAGAGGTGACCTGCGCAGCTACTCACTCTCCGGGGGGATCCTATCCTTGTGGGGGCAACCAGACAGGCTTCGGTGGTGAGGGTACAGCCCTGTAACGTGGCCAGTGCCGTCACAGCCTGGTGTTGGACACTTGATCTCGCGCTTCTCGGCTCTTGAGGGATCTAAATACACAAGACGCATCGGTTAGAGTAGCCAGAAGGCAGCGTTGTGGGTGGCGAGTTGGGAGGAGGACGGGACAGCCATGGTTCTTCATTCACACCGTCCAGAGGAGAGTGGCCAGACTGTCCAAGAGCCCGGGAGGGACCGGGGCTGGATCGTTCTCGGGAAGCTGGTCTACATCAGCCATCCTCATGGAAAATTGTCCCATGTAACAGGATGTGCGGCATTTGAAAGAGGAGGACCCAGGTGGCAGCCGGCGCCCTCTATCCCTGCTCCTGTTGATATTGTGTGAATCCTGCTGGCTTCAGTGTGGGGGTCATGCCTCCAAGAGCCCCCACGCCTAGAGGTCCAGCCTCTACACAGAGTCGCAAAAAATGGGACAAGTTCCTTGCCGGGACATGTCCTTTGGATTTGACAAAGCGAGGAGGACAAGAAGTTAACTGGCCAACAGCCGCGGGACCAATAAATGCATGGGCAGAGATTTCTACTCAAATCTCAGTTGCTGACCTCATCTAGCCTCCTGCGCCAGGAGACGTCACTACGGGGTGTGGAGCCGTCCCCTCTGGGAGAATGCAGAAGTCACACAGCCACACTCAGAACTCCCACCCCAGGCAAGGCACAAACCCAAGGGGGTTCTGAAGTGCAGGACCCCTGGCTCTGCATCTCCACGTTCAAATGGGCAGGAAGTTGGACGTTCACCAACCCTTCCCCAGCGCCTGCTTCCTGAACTGCTGTTGCCACCACACGGACTCTGTCTAGGGCTCACGCTGCATCAGTCCCTCGGTGTGAGCCCTGTCTCTCCCACTGCCCGGTGCTTCCAGCGCGGCCGTCTGCCTCACCCTGAGGCTCTGTCCCCTGGGTCCATGCCCTCAACTCTATCCCTAAAGGCAGGTCCCCCAACGTCTGTTCCCACAGGTTCGAGTTACCCAAACACCTGGGCCTGGGGCTGTCACTCTGCCTTTGTCCCCCAGCCATGCACTCCTCAACAGTGTCCCGCCAATGTCTGCCCTGATCTGTGAGCCCCAAGCCCACCACCTGCAGACTGATACCCTACACAGGCCGCAACACCTGTTCCTAAATTGTGTCACCTTTACTTGGGTCTCTGTGCACCTATGTCCCCTCAAGACCTTGCCGGTCTGAATCGAACTCTCAAGCAGCTGTCCCCCACATCTGTGCCACCCTAAAAGGGGGTCCCCTTGACAGCTATCCTCCAGGTTGAAACAATGTCCTCAGCTGTGTCCCTCAGTATCTGCCCCAAGCCTGTCTCATGTGAGTATCCCCAGGAAATCTGTGCCCTGTGTCCCCACCTACCTACCAACTGGGGTTCCGCAGAGCTCACTCAAGTCTCTCCACGACCCGGATATGTCCTCCCAGGGTCTGCCTGTGTCTCTCCATGACCAAGGCAGACCCCCCCCCCCCCCCCGGCTGTGGCTGTGCTGCTGGAGCCAGCTCACTGTCCCTCCCACCCTCCTCCGACCTGGAGCTCTGCTTCTCTCTCTGGATCACCCTATGTGAGCAGTGTGAGCCCATCTCCTCAGCAGCAGCAGCCAGTCTGTGGCTATGTGTATGTTTGTCCTTTGTCTGCACCTGCCAGCCCTGCCTCCAGCCTGTAAGGGCCTCTGGCTGTGCCTCTCACTCAGCCTGCTTCTCCATGCCCAGTGGGGACAGGGAGGCGCCCCCCGTCTCTGGATGCAGGGCGGAAGGGTGGGTGTGCAGGGCCCAGCCGCCAGCCCTACCTTTGCTGCAGAAGTTCTTCCGGGCAGCGTCCAGGGGCCTCACCGCCTTCCCAGGCTCACCGGGGCCCAGCTGGCCCTGCTCGGTGGGTGGGCAGCCTGGCTCGCAGACGGCTTGTACCTGCTCAGCCTTCAGGGCAATAGCCTGCTCCAGGAGGCCCAGGTTCCCACGCGTCATCATGTCGTACATCTCCGACTCGTCCGTGACCGCAGACTTCTGGGAGCGCGCGTCTTCGTCCCTGCCGTCATCAGAGTGCACCTCCACTATGACAGAGTACTCGGGCTTGGGGCTGGGAGAGGCCGGATGCCGCAGTTCGGGGGCCTTCTGGGTGGGGGCGAGGGGGGCGTCCTCCTGGCAGATGACCTCAGGAGCGGCTACCTCCTCCTCCTCCTCCTCCTCCTCCTCCTCCTCCTCCTCGTCCTCCTCTTCCTCCTCTTCCTCTTCCTCCTCCTCCTCCTCCTCCTCCTCCTCCTCCTCCTCCTCACCCAGGGCGACTTTCATCTTGCGGGACTCCTCACTGGCCACACCCTCCACGGCCTGGGGACAGAGCTCCTGGGAGCGCTCCCTGGCGACTCCCGCGACTCCCTCCGCATCCTCTAGGGGGAGGAACGCGTCCCTCTCCCCCTCGTCGCTGGTGGCCCCTTCCTCGGCCTCCTCCTGAACCAGGTGCACAACACCTGGGCCCGGCGTGGCCACCTGGCCCAAGTCCTCCCCAACTAGGGTCTCTACAGCAATTTGGCCCAAGTTTAGGAGAGAAGTGGCGATGATCTCCTGGTAGCTGCTGTAGCTGCCCTTGGCGGGGCCCGCGGAGCTGCCGATGGGCTTGGGTCCGAAGTGGGACTTGGCAGGGGCCCTTCCTGCACGGAATCAGAAAGATGTGGGAAGAGCACAAGGGCACCCTGGCCCGACACATCCTGGGGAACACAAAACCCCCCGGACAGGGAAATGTGTCGGCTGTGCCAGCCCCTCCGCCTGGAACTTGGAGACGCAGGGAACTTGTTTTAGGGGGAGGAGTAGAGCCGCTACTGTGTTTGAAGCTGAGAAATACTCTGATATTTGTCATTAATGGTCCTCCCCTTTAGGGCTACTTTCTCAAATCAGGTAAACCTGCATTTCATAAAATGGAACTTAAAGAATAAAACGGATTTTAAAAATTGCTTCACAAACACAAAGCAGAAAACGAAGTTATGCTTTTAAAAGACACAAATTTATACCTCTTAACTGCCATGACTATGTTGTAGTGGGTGCTTACCGCACACAGGCCCTGTGGGATGGTCGACAAGGGTGCCCTAGGGTGCAGGAGCCAGCCTTGCCATCCGCCCATTCCAGGAGGGGACCAGCCAGGGCTGGTGCCCAAACCCCAAACTCCCTCCTCTGTAAGAAAGCAGGCAAGCTAGTCCTTTCTCCCTAGAGCCCATGGGGCCACACACCACTTCAAGCATAACCAGAGACCCCCCAGGAGGGAAGCAAGTGTGAGGACTCTCCCTAAGGATTGGCTCCTAAATAAAATAAAAATCCATCTCAGACCCTGCAAGGTCAAAAGACACAAGCACCTTGGGGGTCCTGGGGGTTTGGGACCTCAGGTCTCAGTCCCACCCTCAGGACTCTGAAGTCTGCCAGACTGGGGGGCACATGGACACTTCCCTCCAGAACCTGGGGCCACTTTTACACCAGCATTTGCCAAAGTTTGGGTGCCCCCCCCAGGGAAGAAAGTGCATCAGGGAATCCCTTCGGTTCCCCATCCCACCCCAGGCTTCCCTGGACGCTCCCAAACAGTCTCACCTGTTTGATGCCTGATGCCAAGCAGACCCCTCACCCTCACCCCCACCCTCAGCTGCTCTTCCCTGGGGCCAAGTGGGGGGGAGGTCTGTCTGAGACCCCCTCCCCCGACGCACGGACGCACAGCCCATGTCCATCTGTCCATCCATCTTTCCCATGCACACAGACACACATCCACACTCACACACACAGTGTTCACAGAGATGCGCCCACAGGCCCCTCAAACGCCCTGTACCAGCCCCTCTCCAGGAAGCCCCAACAAATGTCAGGACAAGACCGCGCTTGTTCTCAGGAAGGGCTTCCTCGGCGGCCCTTTCACTGACTCGGAATGGGGCCCCCTCCCCACTCACAGGCTGCGATTCTCCAGGGCCACACTAAGCGCCCTTTATTTCGGGGGAGAAAGAGCCACAAAGCACCTTCAGCTGGCTCAGGACGATGAATCTCCTCCTGTCCTGACATTTCAGCCTCGTCCTCCAGAGTTCCTTCCGATTCATCTGAAACAGAGGCGTCCTTCACCTCGGCGTCCTCGCTGCCATCGGTGTCCACGCTGTAACCCTCGTCCAGAGCCAGCTTCAGGGGGTGGGACTTCCGCGTGGATGCCAGGTGCTCGGCCTGGGCCCCCTCCAGCTTCCTCTTCTTGGCCAGGGGGCAGCTCTGCAAACTGGGAGGAAGGGGCCCAGGGCCACCCTGTCAACACTCCCTGGGGGTCCTCCCGCCCACTCTCCACCCTCGGCAGCCGCGTTCCCTGTTGTGAAAGCTTGTCTTTACCTCTCATCACTATCCCTCAGTTAAAAGCCCCACATTCATGACAGGCAGGTTTTTGTGCCTAACATTTTACATGAACTGTCCACATTAAAAACGCGTGATGTGCTTTAAATTGCATTTTGTTCTTCTCTCCTAAGACCTAACGTCAGAGGCTCTGTCCACACCAGTCCCCCCTGTGGGGAAGAGGAGGGCACTGGCGCTCCGTCAGACCCAGCCCACTTCCTCCCACCAAGCAGGTCATCAGGATGCCCTGGGCCTTCCTTCTCCACCTCCAGACCCTGCACACCCTCACCCACCCGCAGTCAAGCTAAACCGCCACCACCACCACCCCCCCAGGATGAAAACAGTGATGACCAGATGGCAGATGGTTGGGGCCACCCCAATGTGCGGCAGGTCTGCTCTGAGCTCTCCCTCACGGACTCATCCGGCCTTGCAGCCCCCAACAGAGAGACCCCCGACATGACACACCATGGCCATGTTGGCCTCAGCAGCCTCAGGCAAAGTTGAAAGGTTCTAGATCTACAAAAGGGCCCAGAGAGGAAGAGGGGCTCCCACACCTCACAGCCCAACCTCTCTCCCAGGAACCTCCTTACCTGCGGTGCCTGGAGTACTTGCCCCGGATGTGTCCTGAGCCAGTACATCCTGGGGTGGGGCAGCTGGGGGGAGGCAAGCAGGGGTGGTCACTTGGGGGAAGGACCCACCCACCCCAGACCCTCACCCTGGGGAGCAGGAGATTGTCTCCAAACAGTGCATCTCAGAATGGCTGCTTGCAATTCACTAAAAACTAATGAAATATCTTACCCCATTTAAATAAACGAATGACTCATTACAATTTTATGAGTGTGTTTAATTAAAGATCTGTATGTATGAGATCAAGACTTCCAACATCGGTGTCTCCTAGATGGCTTCTTTTCTCTGTGGATAAGTCTTTCCTAGTGCCAGCAAACTGCCGTCAGGCTTCCAAGCAGCTGGGAAACAGGAGGCTCTGTGGAGCCCCCAGAACAAGCACCTGAGGCTGGCCCGAGGGCAAAACAGACCATCTCTGGTGCTTTGAGGCCTGCAGCCCCTGCCAGGCACACCCTTGGCCTGGCAGAGTGAGCAGGTGCCTCCAGGCAGGAACAGCTCAATGTAGACACGCAGGCCTGGCCCAAGCTACAGGCCCCCCGCTACAACCCTCCTCCAGAACCGACAGCCTGGTACAGGGAAGTGAGGCCAGGTGAGCTGATGACCCAAGGGCCACCCATAGACGTGGCTGGGGGCGCTGCACGGGGATGCAGGCGAGGCCCCCAGGAGTTCCTCACCCTCCACTGTCATCTGTCTCCCCACTGAACCAAACCACAGAAAGCTCTGGAAACTTCTGATCATAGGCACAGGGCATGCCACCCAACCCACTCATCCTGCAGTCAGCTCCATGCAAGGCCAAGATCCTGTGGGCTGCTGGGCACGTCCACAGACCACAGACGGCAAGAAGCGGACATCACCTCCTGTTCCGGAGTGGCAAGCTAATGCCCAGAGAAATGGGAGAACACATGGGAACCTCTTCCCATCACTGGTGCCCCCTCTTTGGAGGGGCCATCCAAGGTGCCCAAGATGGGAAGACCTCGTTTTTAACAGGACTGGCATCACAGGGTCTGAGCTCCCCACCTCAGATCAGGCTCTCCCAGATCCTGCGAGGGAAGAACAGGGTGGGCCCCAGGAGGGGCAAGGCCCTTGACCTCTGTGTAGACACGCCTGATGGTTTCTAATTTAATTGATCACGGGCCTGACTGCAGTGCACTGTGGGGCTCATCTGACTCATGGACGGGTCAGAGAGAAACAGGACAGTCGATGGGGGCAGAGCCCCACCCACCCTGAGCTCGACAGCAGCTTTTGGGGGGGGAGCAGTGGTCTCCCTGCAGCCCTCCAAGCTGGGGCCACCATGGCTGATCTTAGGGCTGGTTTTCATGAGTTTAAAAGGAAGAAAGGAAAGGAGGAAGGGAAGAGAGAAAAGAAAGGGAGGGAGGAAGGGGGGAGGGAGGAAGGGGGGAGGGAGGGAAGACATGCCACATTTTATTGTGGATTTCCTTTCCAGACAGACAGGACTTACTGCTATCCCGGGCCTGTCTATATTCTAAAATCGATGCCCCACGCTTGCTTTCTCTCTCTCAAGAGCTAGCTTTGAGACTCTTCACAAAAGGTCCTTGTTACTGGGGGTTTGAAGCTGAGGTCCAATTAGCCGATTAATCACTGAGTTAACCAGGCAATTACGTAACAGCTGCTGTGGAGCCCTGTAGGCCATGGGCACTGCCCCTAAACACGTCACCAGCTCCAAGCCACACCTCCAGCCACCAGTTCACAAGAGTCCTGGCCTCCAGCCCAGATGGCAGCAGGACAGGCCGAGAGCCCACACGTCTGGAGCAGGTGAGGACCACTGTGAGAAAAGAAGCTGGAGCTCCCGCACTCCTGCTCTCCACGCCGCGGCGACGGGAGACCTGGCCAAATGCCCCACGGTTCGCACCGTTTCCCCCACAAGCGCGCCCAGGGTGACATCACTGGTGCCCCCAGGGTCCTCAGGGCCAAAGTGAAGAAGCAGCACCAGCTCCAGGCCTCAGGAGCCTCTTCCCAGCCTGGGGGAGGAGGCAGATGCAGCCAGACTTCTCCCTGAACTCCCCGGTGTGGTTCCCTGAGTGTGGCAGAGACAGGAACATAGGCAGGGAGGCTTGCAGAGGGCCTGCTCACAGTCAGCACGGAGCAGGGTCCTGTTGACAGCTTTGGGGCATCTAACCATAAACAGCAGGTGTCAAGGGAAGTCAAGGCTGAGGCCAGGAAGAACCAAATCCCGGCCAGAGCCCTGCACTCAGCTACCACCCCTCAAAGGGACTGACTTCCCTCCAGCCCACCAGAGGCAGGTGGAGCACCCTCCTCCATTCCCATCTGTGCCCTAGGCAGGAGCTGGTCACTGGCTCAGAGGAGGCCCTCAGGTGAGGGAAACCGGATGCTGGTGTGACAGATGGGCAACTCTCCTCAAACTTGGAGACAGCCCTGAAGATGCTCTGCAAGGGGTCCGGAGGCTTGCATCTGCAGAGGAAGCAGGTGCCTCACCTTCCCACTAGCCAACACCTCTGAAAGAGCCACTCCAAGGTTGTGTGGCAGCAGATGGGCCCAGACTAAGATACAAATGGAAGTGTCTACTGGTTATTCACTGATGCAAAGGAAAAACCACCAGGTCCGTTTGCTTTCTTTTGGGCACTCGGTGTTAAATCCAGGGCACAGAGAAGCAACGTGGGCTCCAGAGGTGGGAGAAGGCAATCAGAGCCCTGATTACTCCTGGTCAGCCTCCTGCTCAGCGCAGCTCAGCTCCTAACAACCACCATGCCACTACCCCAAGAGCAAGCAGCTTCCTGGGAGCCTGCTCGAGCTGGGGAAAAGACAAACTGGGGCAGGGGACAGTGGCCAAATTCTGGGACAGGGAGGCAACCGTCCCTCATCCATGGTGCGAGTCCCACAGGAGAGCTTCACCCTAACTCGGCTCTCCCTTCCGGTGATTGTGCATAAGTTTATCTAACATCATGACATCCTGTTCCAGGTCATGTTCTCCCCGCACTGGCATCCACAGTGTAAGCCTCACCGGGACAGGGCAGAGCCACCGGTGAGCTGGGGAAGACGTCCTGGCTTGCGGTGTCTGCCCATTCTCACGGCATAAAGGTGCCCCTGTGGCCGATGTGCACAGTTAAGGAGTGAGAACCACGAGCGCACCGCAGATCACAGCCCTGGGTGTAGCTCACGGCCAGTGAGCGAAGGGGACACAGGAGTGACCAGCACCTTTCAGGCAGGACATGTGCGATTCTTTGGCATACACTGCTCCACTCAACTCCAAGCAGCCATTCCCCAAAACTTGAGGAATTGTTGAAGACCTTGTTGCTAAAACGTTAGACGTCAATGCATTCGTCCCTAGTTTCTCCATTAAAAACTGTAACAGTCTCACTATTACCGAGGAAGCAGGTTGAAACCACACGATTACTGAAGGTGCACACATAATCCTCTCATGGCTGGATCCTATCTGAGAGTATTTCAAAACAATTCTGTCTTCAGAGTCATTTTTGCTTCTGCTATTTCAAACTTATGAGAACAAGCTCTTTGGATCTGCCTTTGCAAGTTCCTCCATAACTTTATCTGTTGCCAAAATTAATTGCTGTTACCAAAACCCAGAGCTTCCTGGAGTCCTATGCCCAGCCTCCTCCCCTTCACTGTCCTGAAGATGTCCTCTGCGGAACATCACATGCCCAGGGGAAGTGGCGCCTCCTCCTGGAAGCCTTCCCTCCCCTCCTGGTGTCCCCGGCCCCTTTGAGCATCCACTGGTCCACCCGTCAGAAGGCGCCTCCCTTCCAGGGACCATGTTCTGCAGAGCTTCCAACTGGCCTTTCCACCCTCACCCTCTCGCCCTCTGACCTGGGCTGGGGCTTTGAGCAGTACATGTATGATCCAGCTCTTCTGTTCAAACTTGGGCCCTCCGAGCCTCGGTTTCCCCACTTCACCAATGGGGTAATAATACCACCAGGCGGTGCCTCCTGAGAGCAAAACTGGGCTGTACAGCCATTGTAGAACCCGTCACAAGCCCGGGCATCCAGCCTCCCTCTGTGCCCCTTCCCTTCTGTCCCCAACTTACAGCCTCAAAGGTTAGAGGGACGCGGGGACACTCTGCGGTCCTCTCATTGTCCTGATTGGCAAAAAAAACGCCATCAACAACTCTGGTGAAAAATGAGACAGCCCTGGCCCCAGACTTGTTCAGTTTGGTGAGAATCTTTCCCCCTGAGAATTAGGAAGCCCTGAAGCTCCAGCTGCGTGCAGTGTCACAGGAAAGGTTACTCCAGGCTGGGGGCAGAGAGCCCTCAGAAACTGGGATGTTCTGTGTGTCCCCAGCTTGGAGTCCGGAAGCTCACAGAAACCCCACTGAGGTGTGGTTGCTGCTCTTGGCCCCTCCACAGGGGCAGAGCGCCACACCGACGCAGCCCTTGCCAGCTGTCTTGGGGTGCTGGGGGCTGAGGGTTCTGTGGTGTGCTCGGTGGGAAAGAAGGTGGGCTTAGAGCCCTTCTGTCCTCCAAGGACAAGCCTCTGGCAGGTCAGCTCTGCTGCAGTCCAAGCCTGGCTTCGTCTTGTGGGGAATTTGTGACAATTAAAGGGGGCCCCTGATGCCCACCTGACACGCTGGGACCCTCCACGAGCACCACTTCCCTTTCTCCTTTCCTGTTAGAGCCAGAATACACTGGCACAGGGGGATCTGAGGCTGGTTTTCCTTGTTGGTTACTCACATCATCAGCACTGTCCAAGCAAAACAGCACCAAGAGCCCAGGCCCACAGAGTCTGAAGTTCGAAGGTCATGTGGGTGGTTCTTGGACAGCCTTGACACACCAGCCTGGGTGGACTTTCTCTCTGGCCATCCCCCTGCTCCAATCCCAGGGGCCAATCCCAGGACAGAAGCCAGCAGGTGAGGGCAAGTTGACCTGGCCCAGCAAATCCCTGCAGTGGGCTGTCCTCCCTTCCTCCTCAGGATGTTCATCCCCGGTGAGATGTGACCTAGATCTGGAAGGTCACAGAGCTCAGCCATTGCCAAGATCACCAACACACCAACCACTGTCAGCACCTGGAGTCCATGGACGACTGGGACCTCGGCAGCCTGTTCTCTCATCTCTGGCCAAATGGGGCCTCTGGCCACCAGACACGGAAGTCTTTGTGAGAGCCCCCTAATACAGCACCTTGTTGTTGGCTGGGGACCATGGTGACAAGCAGGTCCTGGTGGTGACCAGGGGCCAGCACATCTGTGCCGCTGTCTCAAGGCTGGCTGCGTGGTGGGGCCGGGACAGAGGTGGGAGAGGGCAGAGGCAAGGTGAAGACAGTGGGACTCATGGCAAGGAGAGAAGGGGTTCAGGAGTACAGTTGGGCAACACAAAGTGCCCCGTGTGGGACATTTGGGGTGTTCGGGGGTCACAGGCATGCGCAATGCTGGGTGCTAGCAGAAAGCCTTTCTTACCTGAGGTCGGCACCTGTGGGCTCTGGGGGCACTGGGTGAGAGAAAGAGAGAAACAGGGAAACACATGTGGGAGTCTGAACTGAAAAGGCACATTGTCCTCATGGCACAGATGGAAAAAAGCGGAGGCAATCCCAGTGAAAACTGAACCCCATCCTTTCCTGACCTCCTGGAATGTCCTGCAGAGTCCAGTGGAGTGAGCTGCCACCTCTCCCCCGATTCTTGCACCAGACTCCCCGGAGAGGCTGGTGGTTCTGCAGAGTGGGTCAGGCGCCCCCACCTAATGCCGGCTCTATGAGCCTTCAGGGCCAGAACAGTATCTCGTTCTCTAATTGCAGCTGGAAGTCAGCTTCCGACAGGAAACTTGACCCAGCAGATAAAGCTGGACAGAGAGAACCAAGGAGCTGGTCCCTGGTGATGGGGCCACTGGGGGCAAAAATGCACAGGGGTCCAACTGAGCAGCTCACCCGAGAAGTTCAGCGTTCTGGCCACTCCGTGCACGGGACAGGCAGCCGCGGTCCTGTGTGTGCTTACAGTGTCAGGGAGGGGAGCCGGCCAAGGGATCCACCCACCCCACTGCCAGTTCCCTCCAGCACCAAGACTGACATCCTGGGAGGGCAGGAGTCTGGCAGAAGCCTGGCAGCATTGGAGCACCGTGCTGGTGTCTCCTGACTGAGCTTTGCCTTCCCCACTCTGTGGAGCCGTCTGCCTCCTCACCTCCACCCAGGCAGGTCTGTCTGGACCCCACAGCAGACCTCTCAGGCACCAGACACCATGGGCCCCAAGTGCGCAGGAGGCAGGAAGGGAGGAGGGCCCAGGGCCTGGTCATCACTGTGGGGTTCTGCTTTCCTGAGCAACGCAGCATTTGCTGCTTTAGGACCTGGGACTCACGACTGGGAGGGGGCGGCACTCACCTCGGAGGGCCTTGGAGCGCGTACGAGCCCGCTTATCCTCATTTTCTAAGCTCATCTGCAAGCAAGAACAACTGCGATGTTAACGGAGGCCAAACACAGAACCACCCCCAGAGGGCTGCGCGGGGCCTGCAGCTGAGCTGGCCACAGTGAATCTGTGACACAGAAAGACAAGGGGTGGGCTCGCAGGAGGAAAAGACCTGAGACCCGGGGCAACAGGCCTGGGGCAGGCGCTTCAGGGGGGAGACCACGGCTCCTGGCCCTATTCCCCGCCCTGCTCTCGGCCCTCGCACTGCCCCCACGTTTCCACCCCCACAGGAACCTCAAGCAAGAGCCCTGCCCCACCTGCCGGATCCTCGTGGATGGTAGGATTCTTGGCACAGGGTCTCCTGGTTGAGGAGCACCACCCACTGCTCCCTTGGGGGTGCCAACCGCTCAGGCTTCATGGCAGGTCACCCGCTGGGCCCCAGAGCCTGGCTTCCCATTGGAGTGAGTGCCCCACCACACTAGGATCATCCTCTTAGAAACAGACGGACGGGACCCGAACGGGCCTCCACAGAGTGTCCAGAAAAGGAATGACTTCAATTTCTACCATGTGCCATCCTGGAGGGAGCCGAGGGACAGGCGGCCTGAGCTCGGGCACCAGACCGTCCCGAACATGAGACGGGACGTGCTCACGGAGTGTGTGTTCCCAGAAGGGAGGCACCACCACCCAGTGGGAACAGAGAGCAAGTCAGCACAGTGCTTTCAATGTCCTGACAGCCACATTACAAATGTAAAAGGACACGTGACGTGGATTTCAATACTAACCCTTACCTAGCCCAATCTACCCAAAACATTATCATTTCAACGGTAATCAATAGAAAAAACTGTGAGTGGGATGCTGTTTTGTGCTAACTCATGGAGACCTTGCATGGCTCCTGGACTCACAGCACATCTGAGATCAGCTGGCCACAGGCCACGGGCCTGTGGCCATTGTGCTGGACAGTGTGGCTCTAGACATGGGAAGCAGTCTCAAGTGGAGGCCAGCTTCGGGCAAGAATGCAAGCCAAGGGGCTTGCAGGACCCACGGGCCACCCTCCCAGGGATGTCACTTCTCCCAGGAGTGGGTGAGTGGGTTGTCCCGAGGGGGACAGGGCACCCCACAGAGTGCAGACCCCTTACATCCTCTGGCCACCCCACCTGAGCCCATCAGTGCACCCCCACATTCCCTGCCCCTGACCAGCTTCCATGGGGAACACTGTCCACCAAGTCCCATGAGGGAGTCAGAGAAGGGCCCTCAGAAGGGTGAAGCCTGGGGCCAAGAGTCACAGGGAGAAGCCCAAGGACGGGATGCCCCCTGGGGCTACAGATCATCACACAGAATCTTGGACCTATGTCACCCATGACAAATCTGGGCAGATAGGTAATGAAGAGGTAGGAGGTAGGTGGGACCCCTGAAGTGCTCCTTGTCTCTGAGGCCAGGTGGGGGGGGGGGCCTCTTTCTGGCAGGGTGTGTCCTGTGCATCACATGAGCCCCACAGGGCTCACCACCTGTGTCCGTGGTCAGGAAGGGGAGGGAACAATTCCATCTGGCCCAGGCCATAACCAAGGCTTGTCAAAGGCGAGGCCAGGCAGCAGAAGAAAGGAAGGAAGGGCAACAGAAATGGGCTTTAGAGCCCAGAGACCTGCAAGAGACAAGTCTGAGCCCTGAGGTACAGAGACCCACCAAGGAGAGGAAGGGAATCCCCCCAATTAGGAAGACAAAATTTGCAAAGTGAACCTCCCCCACAGGCGGCACTAACATACAACGATTTATGTGATGTGTTAAGGAAGAAAAATCAAAACCTGGGGTAATTTATGCAACCTGTCGACCCCAGGCTGCAGAGCACAGTGTCAGGAGCTGTGCGTTTATTACAGCCTTCCAATAGCACGGAAGACAATTACTATAATCTCTATTTTTAAAGCAGAGGTTCCCCGTGGACCAATGACTCACATTTAAAGTGAAGAGAGGGGCAGGTGTCAAAGGGACTTCATTACATTTATGAGCCTTCAAATGTCATCTGCACTGAGCCCAAGCGCAATGCCTTCCCATGCAGGCCGCACAATGGAGCTAATGCGTCTGATTGCCGGGCGCCTGCTTTCAGCTGAAATGCAATCTACAGCCTTTTTTTTTTTTTTTTTGTCAGTTTTCCCAAGGAAATTGGCAATCATTCTGCTAGGTTAAAGCGTGCCTTGGCAATTTGGATTTCCTGCAGATAAATTATTCAGAGAGCACAGAATAGAGAGGGTTGCAGGGATGCGTAATGGGCGCTGCTTGCAAACTACGAGCTCCCATTGATGAAGCTAACAGCTGTGACATTCATTTTGCTGAGCACCTTTCCATTTGCAATTTATCTGCATCAAATGGTCAATAAGTGAGAAGTTCTCTTCAGTGCATGTAGCTTTGATTTTAAAAGTGGGAGGGAGCTCAACCACAGGAGGCAAAACAGGTTAGCTCTTTAATATGAGAATGAATCTGTGAGAGGGTGATGTAGGACATCAACAAGGAAGCGGGGAGACTTTGATTTCTGGGCTGTTTGAAAGGAGCAGTGATGGCTGCCTCAGAAGCATCTGGGCAGAGCTGTGGAAAAACCAGCTCCACTCGATGTCCGTCGTTTTCCTGCCCAGAGAGCTGAGAGTTCTTCAGAGGTGGGTTCCCTGATGGCCTCCCTCCCTGTGTTGTAGGTGGAGAACCAATGTCCATACAGCCCAGCATCACCTGGGATCATGCTACTACTTGGCTTCCTAGCAGCTCCCCAGGGCCTTCTGCCCCTCACCACACAAAGACAGGCCACTCATCGGTGCAAAGATGAGACACATCCCAGTGTTTCACTGATATATTTTTAAGAACCCTTCACTTGTTCCGAGCACAAGCCAATCACGTGTTTATTTTTGTACAGCCCAGAAATAACGGAATGGTCTCTCACCTGCAGGGCGAAAAGGCCCCCTTGTCACAGCCAAGCCAACCTCAATCCCCACTCTCACTGTGGGGCAGTGATCTCTCTCAAGAGCATCGTCTGTGCTCTGTCTCTGTGAGCCACCTTCATTCTGCCACCAGGAGCCTGTCTTACAGCTTCCCTGTGCTCCTTAAACCATCACTTCACTCTAATTAATATTTCAATAGTTCTGTCTTCAATAGGAAAACTATGGGGAGGAGAATCATTTACAAATGCAAATACATCCTGTTTTGCCACATCCATTAACCAGAGAGAATTGTCTTTTCAACCTTCCTTTTAACTTGCTTTGTTAGTGCCATATAATGGGTCTCACTCAAGAAGGTGTTACTATTTTGTTCTGTTTTGTATTTTTTATAAAGTCAAGATTCATCATGTAAGCTCTTTTTAAATATAAATGGTTCTCACAACATCATTCTACAAAGACCAGCCCCTTTTCAGATCCATCTGCGTAGCACCCTTGCCAAAACTGAGTTCCTAAGTTGGACATTTACAAACTTGGGGACCAAAAAAGCAAATGCAGTAATTATGAGGCCTTGAAACCCGGCAATTTGTCTGGATTCTCAGAAACGCGCCCAGAAGCCAGACACGCAGTCAGGAAGAAAGCAGAGAGGATAGACTCTCAATGTCCAAGAATGCCCAGTCCGAGATTTTTCACAAGGTGTGTGATGAGGCCCAACAGACTTTGTGCCAATCTTTGCCTTTACCCTCAAAGGCTGGCTCTGCTTCCTGACCCCCCAACCCACCCCCAAGTTCAGGAACATCCGTGGTGGTCTCTGGAGGGGTCCCCCTCCCCTCTCTCTCATACATTCTCCCTCTCTCCCTCCCTCACATCTTCTGGGTTCTTCCCAGGTCCTCACAGCTCCTCTCCACCCTGTGTGTCCCTGCTCTTCTGCATGGACGGCTAAGGGTGGGGCAGAGATCAGAATTCATGCTGAAATTGTCTTGCCTTTACAGCCCCTGCAAGTGTCCCGGCAGGAGGCGTGCAGGCCTCAGCAGCCAGGTGGCAGGGTCCTCCCCCTAAGGGAGAGCTCAGGAGGGAGGGCATTGTTCAGACTTGGGAGCCTGGGTGGGAGTGAGGAGGCTCAGGGAGTCAGTGAGGACCTGAGTGTCTTAGGGGTGATGGCCTCAGAGTGGGAGGTGCTCCAGTCCTGGGAAGCAGGAAACGTCCCTGGGCGGCCTCTCAAAAGTCAGGCCTGTGCCTCCCGTTTCCCACCTTCTCCCCCTCACTCTCCATTCTGTGCCTGTTCATTTCCCTTGTGGTCTTCATCTCAATGTGAAGACCCAGGCATGCTTTCAAGGTCACTGCCTCTCCTACAGGGCTTCATTCGCTGCCCAGCACATCTTCTGTAAGGACAGACAGCAGACCAACAGACAAATGGCGATACTTGGAAATGTCTCTGAGTTCCTGGAACTGGGGAATATGGCCAGGAGCAGTCAGAAGGGACTGAACAAATACCAGAGCCTGAAGCTGGGTGGGGGTTCCAGGCCCCCTGACCATGGGGGTCATTCATCTCAGCGCTGGGCTGGAGGAGGAGACAGGTTAGTGTTCCATTTTATTTAGAATGTGTTCCAACAGCTAGCAAAGCTGGAAAATTAGAATGAACCTAGGACAATTTTTTAAATCCACAAGATTATATGGATTATAGTGTCCCTGTGGGCGGGTTTCAGTGTTTTCCCTCCTGGAAGACCTAGACAAAGAGAGGGAGGCATCCACTGACTCCCAGGAGACCGCAGGCAAACCTGCCTAGAAGGAAGGGGTGAGGTGGGATGAGGAGGGCAGAGGAACATAACAGGAGTGGAAGCGAACTGGCTGTTACCCACCCCGTTGGCAGCAACAGCATCTGCCAGTGTCCCCTTTCTCCAGGGGAGGGAAGGGTGGGGGAGGAGCAGCAACCTGGGTTTGTTGTATTGTCTTGAGTGTGCATAGCCAAGGGCAATGCCCACTCGCACACTACCACTAGGAAGCCCTTCCAGCAGACCCATGTTCCCACCACTGAAGGATTTAGCAGCAGCATTAAAGTGTGTTCCTTGCTGCTTCTCCCCACCAAGCATTCCAGTGGAATCCTTCAGAGCCTCACATCTCCAGTCTCATATGCTGCCTGCCTGCACAACCTTCCTGGCTTCCCGTTCTTTTGAGCACATACCTGCACGCCGGATCAAGGTCAGCCTGAAGAGCAGCCTTCTTCTTCGAAGATGTACGAGTCCTACCACCTCAGGAACCCTCTGCACACATTCAGTTTTCCATTCCCTGATCTGTGAGGCTAAACCGCATGCCCACAGCCCTGCCCCCCACCCATTGCCATCACAGCACCCTTGGCTCCTTGAAATGATAGTTCTGTCCCCCTTTGGGGGGCATCCCACTGTGTCTCTGAAATTCTGCTGACATTCCACCCATTGTTTGACCTACTGGCAGCTGAATAGAGCAGGCTTTTCCTTGGTTTGTAGAAAGGACACCCCAGGGAGCATTATTTAACACATGTCTTGGGAGGGGTTATCCTAACATCTCTGAGCAGGGGATTGGGGCTCACACAAACCCCGAAATTAAAAATTATAGTTATATGGGGACAAACAAACAAAAAACCCAGAATCTTAACTATAGAGAACAAACTGGTTTTTGCCAGAGGGAACATAGTTGGGGGGATGGGTGAAACAGGTGATGGAGATGAAGAACACACTTACTGTGATGAGAACTGAGTAATGTATAGAATTATTGAATCACTGTATTGTACACCTGAAACTAATATAACGCTGTATGTTAATTGTACTGGAAATTTAAAATTAATTAATTAATTAATTTTTAAAAATTACAGCTATAGGGGCACCTGGGTGGTTCAGTCGGTTGAGCATCTGACTCTTGGTTTCAGCTCAGGTCATGGTCTCAGGGGTCCTGGGATTGAGCCTTAAGTCGGGGGGACGGTCCATGCTCAGCGGGGAGTCTGCTTGAGGATTCTCCCTCTCTCTCTCTCTCTCTCTGCCTCTGCCCCTCCCCCCACTCGTGTGCACTCTCTCCCTCAAATAAATAAATCTTTTTTAAAAATTACAGCTATATTGTAGACACCCTGATAAAGCAGCTATGTGTGGGTCCATCTGTTTAAAACTCCAACATAAATGTAATTTCTACCTACTCAAGGGTAGAAATCTAGTCACATCCAGTGAAGCAGGCCAGAAAGGTCACGCACAGTGGTACCCCCTCCCTTGTCAGGAAGGACTGCTAGATCTCCATGCAATCAGCCTTCTCCTGGATTCATATCCAGAGTTCTCCATTGATTACGTGATTGGAGCCCAAATGTTTCATTCTTAAGGTCAAGAAGTGCTTTAAGGATCTACCATCAATGCCTACTCCTTTTCTCAAGTTAAAAAGTAAAAATAAACAGCTCAATGCCCAGCACTTTCCCCAAACACACAAGCACCTCCTAACAGCCCGTCTCTGAGCTGTCCACGTGCCTGGTGCTGAAGCAGTAGGTAGTAAGCACTGTGCTCCCATCACCCTCCAGACCCGGAGGTCCACATCACCCACCAACCCCCATATAAAGTCAGTCCCCCTGGCTGTGTGATGTTCTGCTCTCCCATGGCCACCACTGGCCCCCTGCTTCGGCCTCCCCTAGCCTGCTCAGTGAGCACATACCACCTGGACCAGCCCTGCAGTCCTTCTGGAAACCCACCCTGTCAAAGGTATATCCTCCCTCCTTCTCTGGCCTTTTAGCTTCTCTGCTCAGGACAGTAACTCAGGCCCTCTCTGCCCAAACTAGAGGGAAGACTGTAACGGAGCAGTTGTTCCCGGGAAAGCCTGAGCACAGGCCACCAGGCGGCTCACAGCAGGTCCTGCATCCTCTGAGCTTGTCAGTCAGCGCTGTCCCTCACACACCTCCCACAATTGTCAAGACATGTCATCCAGAGCCCCTGACCTCAGACCAGATAACTCTTTCAGTCACAAAGTCTCTGTTTGAATGCTCAGCCCTGGGAAGAGATGAATGAGGCGTTCACCCAGGTGTAAATTTAAGGTGGGAAACAAAAACTCAGTGATTGAGATAACGGTTTAATGCAATATTTCAAAATAACAAAATTAATGCCAAAAATCCATGATGAACAAAATACCCAAAATTTAAATAAAGATAGGATTGGTACTACCGACTTTTCCTTTTGCCTCAGGCTCCAACACGGCAGAACACTGACAAGCCTACAGGAATAAAAGTGGGAGTGGAAGTGCTTAACAAGGTGCCAGGAGAGACCCATTAAAAAGAATATCCTAGTCACCAGGTTCAAAGGAAACTACAAACATCCTCAAATAAACTTGCTGCCTCAAACTTCCTAGCCCTTCCTGTCCACACCCTGGGCCATCACATCTGGGTGGCCATGCCCTGCCTCATGGCTAGGATCCTTGATGGGGACCATCTCCACATGAAGGAAATGAGAGACTGGAATCTGAGGTCTGGAAAGGAATGCCCAAAGGCCTGTTTTCATCCCTACTTCCACCTCTGAGGGTCACCAGACCCTGGGAAGCCGGGGTCACCCAGAGTGCATCCTGGGAGGTTCTAGAATTGGAGGTTGGGTGTGGCTGTAAGCACATGGCATGCCCTGGGTTTGGGAGCACCTCTGGCGAGGCCATCAGTGAGTTCTAGGCCTGTATGAGAGGGCATGTGCCATTTGCCTCCACTTGGGAAGATGAAAATAAACAAAGTCAACAGACCTCATGAGCTCCTGCAGCCAAGGCTACCAAGGATTCTCAGCTATGGAGGCAGCCCAGGTGTGACCAGACCCAGAGCAGGGACTTGCCCTGAGGTGACACTCTGCTGTCACATTGACTCTATCCAGAGTCATTTTTCTTCCTTTAAGTTTACCGTGACCAGATGACTGATGGTCCTAGCCCCCACTTAACCCTCTACCTACTCAAGAATAATGGTGACCAGACCAAAATCACCTCTGGGCCCCATGCCTGGAAGTGAGAAGGACCCCTGCCCAGACCCTGGTGGGGGGGGCGGCAAATGGCAGGAAAGGGGCTGCCTTCCAAGCACCTCACCTTGCCGCGTCTGCCCAGGAGGAGCCTCGAGGTCCTGCAGTTGCTGGCTTTGTCTCCTTGTGTCCACCTCTGACTCAGCAGCTCACCCCGGAACTCATTTTCTGAGGGGTCAGAAAAAGAAAACCTAATGAAGGCAGCTCAAGGGAGGAAGATGGAGAAACTTGGACTGCTCTTTTCCACAGGATTTGTGCAATGCCCCCTTTCTGGAATCCACCAGAAAGATGTGCAAGGTTGTGGCCCCATGGCTGTTCCAGGGACAAGGGACAGGAGCTCTCTAAGGAGAACCGGTCTCTGATTTGGACGCTCCTCAGAGGCTCCTAGCACCCTGCACCCCTGCACCATCTTCCTGCCTCAGAGTGGGTGCAGTTTCCACTAACAGCCGCTCCAAGAGGGGACTGGTGCAAGTCAGGTGAGGTCGGACACTTTGCCTCCCCTCTGCCCTGGTTCCTGCCATCTTTCCTCTCCCTGTTTCTGCCTCTCTCCAGGGCAATGTCTCCAGTTAATATTTAATTCTGCACATAAATTCACATGTCTAAGCAGAAGCTGAAGGCATCAGCTGGACATGACAAAGAAATGCCTATTCCCTGCATGGCACTCCCTGTTTCCATGACAACTAGCTTTCTACAACTGCAGCGTTTCAAAGGAAGGTCATTAAGTAACCAACAATAAAAACAGGAAATGAGTGTTCCTGCATTCTGCTCTCTGCTACTCTTTAGAAGTGAGTTTGGATTCTGCTGAAGGTAGGTCAGCACAGTGCTGTCATACCCATTATCTTTCTTCCCCTCATGCTTCTGACATGCACTCCAAATGCTGTTTTTCTAAAATTCCACCATTCCTGCCCCAGGCAGCCCTGTAGCTCCAGCCAGAGCATCCTCTTGTCTGAAAACATCTCCATCCCATTAAAGGGCCTCCTGTGACCTCAAGGAGCACAAACACAGAAGGAAGCAAATTGGTTGTCAAGGAGATGGCCTAATGCAAGGTCTTCAAAGGAATGAGTAAAACCACCAGGATTTGACACCTACTGTGTGCACCTACTGTGTGCCTCCCTCTCACTGAGCTGTGGGTCACCTGCAGGGGACCCTGTGAGGACTGGCCTCCACTAAGGAAGTGTGAGCAGTGTGGCTCTTCCTGGGTGGGTGCCCAGCAGTCAACAGCATGCTCCAAATGGGACCAGGCACCCACTGGGTATTCACACTCCCAAACCTATGCTGGGAATGTGGGGAATTGCCCTGAACTCACAAGGAGGATGCTGCAAACAGCGTGAGGTTGGAAGACAAAGGGTCCCACAGAGGTGGGAGGGAGGAGATTCAGGAGGTGAGCCAACAAAAATCACCCATCACACTGGATAGGGGGATGAGAGTTTCCCTTGCAACTCTGGTGACAGTGGAAGCTGGGAGACCCCAGGCCGCAAAGTACATGGGGTTGACTTTCTACACATACCTCCCAGGAAGAACCCTGCACATGAGGCTGAGCTGCAGGGCCCAGGCAGGGTTTCTTGTCAGGGTAACACCTGTAAATCTATGAGGTAACTGGAGCACAGCTCACTAACAGCTGGAGGGAAGGACATAAGACCCTAAGATCTTGGCAGGAGCAGGACTGTTCCCTCCTCCTCACACCCCAGCGGGGTGCCCTAGAAGCTGAGGGGGGACAAGCTCTTTCTGCCCTCAGTCTCTTCTGCTTCCCAGGGAAGCCAGCCAAGGTGAATGGCAAGTCTCTGGGAAGGGACCTCTGGTTTTCTGTGTGATACTCTCACCTGCCCAGGGGGTCTGCAAGTAGACCTGAGCATCAGCTCAGGCAAAGCACTAGGGCCTTCCAAACATCTGCTCCACATCGCCACCTCTAAATAGCAGCTCCTGCCTCCTCTGGCCAAAGGAGCCTAACAGCACCCTAGTGATGCATTTAGTGCCATGCCCCTGGGATGTAGAGCCAAGTGAAAGAAGGCACACACCCCATTTATGAGGACCCAGCTTTACCTTAATGCAATTTCCTCCTTTTCCTGGGAAGTTTTTGGCAGCAAACTATAGTGTCACTATTAGAAGCCCAGTAAAGTGCAGCTGTGCTTCTCGCTGCTGGGAAACCCCCACGGGGACCTCTTTGTCCCCCCTGGGTAGTGCGTGTGGCCAGGCCCCACCACAGGCAAGACCACTCCTGTCTGGATGTACTGAGCAACTAGCACCCCAGCTTGCACAGTGGCAGCCCCCACACACCAGACAACTATAGAGTTCCCAGGCCAGAGGAAGGCCCTGAACAGAGACACGGGGGTCCCATCAAGATGCCGCTTCTAGAAGTCATGCTGCCAGCCAACACTCAGAGGGTGGCAGAGAGGCAGAGGGTAAGGCAGATCTGGTTCCTGGTCCCACACCTGACCTGCAAGTCACCTTCTTCATCCACACATAAAGTGGGAGGAAAGAACCATTTGGGGATTTAGAGCACGTGCAGAAAGTGACCTGCCCATGCCTGGTGCGTAGTGAAGGCATGAGAATATCACTTCCTTTATTATCAGGAGGTGCAAGTGAAGAGCACATTTTCCTCAAGACAGGTTCCTTCCTTGGATTCTTATGTCTCCAATGAGTTCTTCTGAAACCCTGCTCATAGACACAAACAGCAAACAAGCCGCTCAGGACCAGGTGGCAAGGACAGTGACACCTCTGCACCCTGCCTGCTCCATACTGCCCAGCATCTGTCCCCACAGAGGCCCCAAACTCACTTTTACAGGATACTAGTGGACAGATAAGCTCCAAAAAGCAACCAGGGCCTATTAGCAGATACATGTGGGTCTCGGGGAGGGGACTCTCCTGAGAGATCAGTTGGCATCTCCCTCCACTGGGTCAGAGCCATGACCCCGGCTAGAACCAGGTCTGTCTACTAATGACACCCACCCTCCCCACCTCAGAACACTGCAGACCTGCAACCAGCCCAGCCAGACCCCTGGAAAGGCAGCATGAAGCCCTCCTTCCCATACCTGGGGAGACCCCCCAGGCGGCCATCTGGAAACCCTTGGACCCACAGTTGGCATCCATTTCTCCCTCCAGACACGGGTGTTTTGTGCCCACTCCCAGCCCCACAAACTCTTGGAGGGCCCAACACAGAATGATATGTGCTCCTAGTGGGTTCCTAGACCACTCTCCCTCTAGCCCTGCCTCAGCACTGACAGCCTAACACCTTCCTCAGTTCAAAACCTCCCCCACCTCCCCCAAAATAAGAACAGAGGACAAGAAGCTTGAGCAAGGGGTCAGGTGGTGATTGCAAAAAGTCAAAATGTTTTCAGAGTCTTCACTAGGTCTTTTGTCTCTGGTGACCACGGCCTGCCTCTGGAGCCAGAGGCTGTTATCCCCTGCCCCTCACCCAGCATGCAAAGGGGGAATGGTCTTCACGCAGAGTGAGCCCACATCTGGGCTCTCCCATGCTCCCCCCGCACCAATACACAGTTATCAGAAGTTCTCACCACACTTAGTAGGAAATGTCAGCCCCTCAGCCCCAGCCCTTCTCTGTCCCTGTTCTGTCCCCAGCATAAGGAGGGAGGTCTTGCATGCCAGCTGAGCCAACCTCTCCATCTGGGCTCTATATCTCCTCCTTCCCACTACTGATTAAATGGTGCCTAGGGTATCAACATATTCTTCTCAAATATTTGATCACTCCTTCTAAACTGAACCCTTCCTGGGGCTTTTCAATTCTTCAACAAGCTTGAGGCAGCCACGTTTAAAGAACACAAACCATCTGGACTCCACACCACAGCCCTGCTACCACTCCATCTTCACCCCCTGCATAACCATGTTTCTTAAGGAACTCAAATTTGCTAACTTTATTCCACACTCCCCACTCCAACTGGCCTCCGCCTACAGTTCTCCACCAAAACGGTGGGTGGAAGATCATCACTAATGTCTATGCCACATCCCCCATTGTGCACCATTACACACTGACTCCCTCCTTGGCTGCTGGGTGCTCCCCCGCTTCCCCTTGCACCCCGAGCCTCTCCTCCATCACTGTGCAGGCTCCTTCTGCTCCACTCGCTCTCCCCACTGCCATCTCACAGACTCCTCTTCCAACCCCATCCCTGCTAATAACATCAGCCTCTCATAAGACTCCAGCTTTTCCTTCCCCAAGCTCAGCCATCAGCTCCTCGAGCATGAACACTGGGGATTGTCCCAGGTCCCAAATCCTGCCATTGTCATTTGCTGCATCTCTCCAGAATCTGACCACTTCTGACCTCTCCAGCTGTTGTTCTGTTTTCAGAGATTGACACACTGATTCTAAAATTCATATAGCAATTCAAGGAACAGAGGATAACCAAAAACAATGAAGTTGGGCCCCTCTCACACCATACACAAAAATTAACACACAATGAATCACAGATCTAAATGTAAAAGTTAAAAATCTTACATAACATTGGAGTAAATCTTCCTGACTTTAGGTTAGGCAGTGGTTTTTTACATGTGACACCAAAAGCATAAGCAATAAAAGAAAAAATGGGTAAATTTCATCAAGGTTTAAAACTTTTGCATGACAAACAACACCATCAATAAGGTGAAACTACAACTCATAGACTGGGAGAAAATATTTGCAAATCATATATCTAATCATATATCTAATTCATTTGCAAATATATAATAAACTCTTAAAACTTCATAAGACAAATAACCCACTTTAAAAATGGGCAAAATATTTGAATAGACACTTCTCCAAAGACAACATGTAAATGGCCAATATGCACATGAAAAGATGCTCAACATCTAGTCATTAGGGACATGCTAAACAAAACCACAATGAGATATGACTTCACACCCACTGAAATGGCTATAATTAAAAAAAAAAAAAACCAGACAACAACAAGTACTGGGGAGAATATGGAGAAACTGAAATCCTCATACATTGCCAACGGGAACACAAAACGGCACAACTACTTTGGGAAAGAGTCTGACAGTTCTTCAAAATATTAAACAGAATTACCATATGACCACTCCTAGATACAGACCCAAGAGAAATGAAAACATACGTCCACTCAAAGTCTTGTACACAACTATTTATCGAAGCTTTATTCGAACTAGTCCAAAAACGGAAAAAGCCCAAAAGTGCGCATCCAATGCTGAATAGATGATACAAAATGCCACTGGCTAGTGTTTGGCAACAAAAAAGCATTAAAGTGCTCATACATGGTACAATGTGATGAACCTCAAAGTCAGACACAAGGACCACATATTGTACAATTCCATATTTATGGAATGGAATTTGCAAAATTCCCGGAAATGGGAAATCCACAGAGACTGAAAGTAGGTTAGGAGATTCGCTGCCAGGGGAGGGGGGCAAGTGGAGAGCCATGGTTAATAGGCACAAGTTTTCATTCTGGGGTAACGAAAATGTTCTGAAATTAGATGTGGTGACAGATGCACAGCCATCAATATGCTAAGACCACTGAACTGTGTACTTCCAATGGGTGAATTATATGACGTGTGAATTATATTTCAATAATGCTCTCTGTGGCATACACAAAGGAGCCTCAGTGTGAGTCTCCAGACCCACTGGAGCTCTCACTCACCAGAGCTCACCAACCGGGCTTCGATGACCAACTCGATGGAGGAGAGAGGCCTGCATAAGTCAGATGCCCTCTGCAGTGTCCCCCCTCAGCCCAGAGGAGTGAACCATGAAGATGGCAAGGGAGAGCAGGTGCTCCGGCAAACACCAGGTCACGGAGGAAACCGGAGCTCAGGGTGGGTGAGGGCTGCTCCCCACATCAGGGGCCATGCACAGAGGATTCTGTGTGTTCCGGGTAGCTTTAGGAGGGCCATCAAGTGGATGCTCAGATCAGAAAATAATTTACTGACAAGAGCTGCCTTACAAGAGATGAATTGCCTCCCACTGTGATGTGCGAGCCCCTGGCCCGGAGGCAAGTGACAGGCAAGTGACGGGTCAGTGAAGAGACTCTTACACAGGGCAGGAGGTCTGAGTGGGTTGTCTTTGGTTCTCCCAGCCTGGGTTCTGTGAGCCTGTGTCTTGGTCTGGCCTGGACTACCCACACCACTCCTTACCTTACCCTGGAGGCCGTGGAGGGCACCCGCCAGCTGCTTGGTGAGCGCGACCTGAGTTTCTGTGCTGCTCGATCAGCATAGATACCACACAAATACACCTCTGCCGTCAGGATGCATAGGCAGCTTTATGGCTCGGCTGATCTCTCGCCAACCTCGGCCAGTAACTAACCAACCACAGGGCCCCCCGTCCTGCCTCTGCCTGCGTGTCACTGGGGCCACCATGCTGGGCAAGCTCCAGCCACCCCTGCCTGGGGCCCTGCTGTCCTGAAGAGGGCAGGCCTCCTCGGCTTCCCTGGGCCCTTATGCAGAGCAAAACTTTGAAAGTGTATATCCCTATCTATCCCACATCGCCTCAAAGCCATGAATTGAATGTATCCACTGAAAAGCTGGGCCCTGGAACTGAGTACCAACAAATCTTGCCATTTAAAAGGAAAAACATTTTTTTCTGCTTTTCATCTCAGTCTTCATCTGTCCCCTCAGCTCCCAGGCCTTCTCGCCTGCTGCTCAGACTTAAGGGAAAGCCCAGAAAGTCAACAAGAAAAGAGAATAGAAATGTAAAAATAATTTAAGGCCCACACAAAACCAACCACGTGTCACAGTAGATACTTGGGGGACCACAGCCCAGAATTCCACCCTCCAGACCCAGAGAATCTCTGAACCCAAAACCCTGAGGTCCAGACGGTACCTCCGGAGGCAGGAAGACAAGGCCCTCAGAGGGCAGAGGCCCATGTCACGCAGCTCCCAGGGACCACAGAAGGCAGTCTAGCACCTCTCCGAGTTCAAAGTAAGATCCCCATCCCAGATCCCTGTTCCCAAGACCTTCCCTACATCTGTGGGCCGGAACCTTGGGGTGGGGGAGGGGGTGCCTCTAGGAGCCTCTGCCAAATGGACATGTCCACGTCTTAGCAAGCTCCCTCCTCCACAGGGTGGACAAACAAGCAGGAGCTAGGACAGAGCCCAGAACAGTGAGAGAGCAGACGTGGCCTGGCCCAGCCAGTGATGGGAGCTGGAGACGGATTGGGAGTCGTGTGGGAAGGCTCCACACCGCTGTGTCTGTCTTTCCCAATTTAGAAATAAAGTGTAAAACCCACATGAAGAATCCAGTCCAAGACCTGGTAGGTAGAGGGCTCCTGGGTGGCTCAGTCATTAAGCGTCTGCCTTGGGCTCAGGTCATGATCCCTGGGTCCTGGGATGGAGCCCCGCATCGGGCTCCCTGCTCAGCGGTCTCTCTCCCTCCGCCACTCCCCCTGCTTGTGTTCCCTCTCTAGCTGTCTCTTTCTGTCAAATAAATAAATAAAATCTTAAAAAAAAAAAGACCTCGTCGGTAGAGTTGAAGATGTATTCTAGAAAAGTTAATAAGGAGACAGGAATAAGGAGGGAAACTAGGTGAGACCTAACACCTGACTCCAGAGTTCCAGAAAAGGAGAACCCAAAAAAATGGGAGGGAAAAGTATGAATTAACTAATAAAAAATAATTTCCCGGAACTAAAGGAAATTATATTTTTAGATTAAAAGACCCATTAAGTACCCAGCAGCTAACGAAACAAAGATCCGCTCCAACCAAGCTGAGCACAGTAAAATTCTAAAATACCAGGAATACCAAGAGGATCCTAGAAGCTTCCACGGGGAGAGGTCACAAGCAAAAGATATCGGAAAGGCATCAGGTTTCTCAACAAGGAAGCGAGAACTCCAAAACTGTAAGGTTGAAAATCAACCTGTGTGCTGTCTATGCCCAGGCAAAATATCAAGCAAGGGAAATAGTAGAATAAAAATACTTCAGGAGGGCGCCTGAGTGGCTCAGTTGGTTAAGCGACTGCCTTCGGCTCGGGTCATGATCCTGGAGTCCCGGGATCGAGTCCCATGTCGGGCTCCCTGCTCGGCGGGGAGTCTGCCTCTCCCTCTGACCCTCTTCCCTCCCGTGCTATTTCTCATTCTCTCTCTCTCGAATAAATAAATGAAGTCTTTAAAAAAAACAAAAAAAACAAAGAAGATTCTTTAAAAAAAAAAATACTTCAGGAGACACATAGTCACTAAAGCATACCACCCACTGGACACGAAGGAAGCCAGGGGGTGAGGGGCAGGGATGATTATCTACAAGAAAAACAAAAACTTGTATAAGAAATAATCCTGGCGCATACTACTTGGCCCAACGGTGAAAATAAATGAACAAAGATGCTATTCAACATAAGAAGGTTGCTCAGAGGGAAAATAGCAGAAGAATCCAGTCCTGAGGCTATCCATCACATCTGGTCTGTCCTGGAGCACACCCCACAGACCCACAGTCCTGGGCAAACTGGGCCCGTGAGTCCCCCTAGTGTCAGATCTCAGGCAGGAGGAGAAGGCATCCCCTGGAAGGCCTGGCCTGGAGTGGAGTGCGGGGCTGTCCCACGAAGGGTGGGTGAGGAGGGAAACGGGATTGATAAATAAGTATATATTTTAAGGACGACGGAAACCAGGTTTCTCGCTGTTGGGGGAAAAGAAGTTACACAAAGACAAAAGCAGAACCTAAAATATACCCTGTGGGGGAATTAGTATTGGAGGTATCTGTGTGGACTTGCGGTTTTTGATATCTAGAGAAAATGGAGAAATAAATACAGATGTAGGTGCAAGGCTGCATGTGTGTAACTGTGTGTGTGTGTGTGTGTGTGCGCACGTGTCCACTCAGAGGCTGCAGGCCCAGCCAGCACCCCGTCCTCCCATGGAAAAGTACTGTGGGGTGGACTCTAGGCTCTGGCCAGGAAGGCACCCCAGGGGTCTGGGGTGAGCAAGGGTGCATTCAAAAGTGTTAGGGATGCATCGGGATGTACAGCCAGTTTGGGTGGCCTCATTGGCCCACAGCAACAAGCATTGAAATAACAATTATAACCCAGTGGATAAAATAAATCATGAGTCAATACAGGTATCAATAAAAATAAGTAAATTGGTAGCTTGATGGGGAATGAGGTATTTCCATGGCTTCAAAGTACCTTCCCAAATAATTAATTGCAAAGGGACCAAGAGTGTCATTGCAGCGAGAAATGTTGGGAAAAGCGCCATCTAACCCAGTGATCAAAGTAACAGCACCAATGCAGGGAGAAGAGCCTGACTCCTGGGTAGTGTCCCCACATAAGCCAAGTCCAGTCACGGGGAACAGCCACCAAACCCAAACTGAGGGGTGTTCTACAAAAAAAAAACTGACGAGCATTCTTCCAAAAGGTGAATGTCGTGATGAAGACCAAACACATAGTTTGATTCTGAGCCCATCCTTTGAGACAGCTGGAGGAGTCTGAACACCGTCTGAGGACCAGACATCCACACAGGTGACCGTGATTCTGGAGGAAAAGCCCTTCTTTGTTGGAAACACCCGAACAAGTGTTCTGGGTGATGGGCATAGACTTGGCAAACGTACTCTCAAGTGGCTCAGGAAAAATGGTTTTTGTCTTATATTTGAAATGTGCCCATGAGCTTGAGCTTGTTTTAAAATATATTTTAAAAAATAACGGGGTGTGGGGTGTGATTTCAGTAACAGGTGGTCAGTGGAGGCCTCTGTGAGGAGGGGTTGAAGCCAGAACCCAGGAGGGGGAATCCTCAGGTCCCTCCAGAGGCATGTCTCCACCTCCCACAGTCCCGAACACTGCTCCTGGAAGCCTGCAAGGGCTAAAATGTTTCTGGGCCCAAAGGGCTCCAACTCCCTCACCCCCCCCACCCCCGGCCTGGCTTCCCCCTGGAGAGCCCAGGGACAGTGGGGCAGGGTGGGCCCTCGGGAGAGTCTAACAACCCTGAAAATCCAAAAGGAAGTGGCACCTGGGCCCTCAAAATCTCAGGAAGGGGCTGCAGGGAAGGTGGGGGCACCCTCGAGACCCCTCATTTCCCACCCGCCAGCAGCTCCCAGGCCTGAGCAACCTTGGCCCCCACCTGCCCGGGGCAAGACACATGGGCCTGGGGGCCTTCTCAGCTCCACGCCGTGCCGGGGAAGAAAGCACAACTGCAGTGGGGCTTCTGTCCTGGGTTTTGGGAGTCTTGGAAGCAGTGTCAGCACCCCACCCCCTGGACCACCTTCTGGTAGGAAACACAATCAGGGCCCAGGAAAACGAGGGCAAGTTTTCCTCTCTTTCTTTCCTCTTTTTTTTAAGCTGGAATTCAGAGAGAAGTAAAATGGAGACTTGCTGAGTGGAGCAAAGCAGACCTGCTTTTGCTGAGTTTAGGTGAAAATGAGAGAAGGGGGAGGTGGGGGCAGGGGAGTCGGCAATTCTATAGCTTTGCACATTTCTCTCATTATTTTGCTTCTAAATCAGCCTCACTGGTACTTTCTCTATTCTATAAAAGCCAAATCCAAGCCATGTCCCTTAATCTCTCCAACAGCAGCTCACTGCTGAGAAAATAATACAGATGTAACTTTCAGCTTCATACACTTTCTCTTCCATTTATATGCAAATAGTGACCTTTCACCCAGGCTGTCTCAAAGAAGTGTTTCCTTAAAAAATGCAAATAGTATGTTGCAGGCAGTGACTGTGGCTGAGTCTTTCTTATATTATTATTATTATTATTTCTTTTAACCTTACCAACGCTGTAAAAACAACAGCTACACTGCTCCGCGGTAATAATGACTTTCCAAATCACAGGACAGCTCTCGGGGCGGCCTGTCAGTGAGCCTGCCAGGAGGGGAGGGAGGGGCTCAGGATCGAGGGGAGGGTGTTCAGCCCCAGGGTGCCCAGTGTCCCGGGAGAGGCACAATGGGTGGTGGCCGGAGCCAAGAACGAAGGCAGCAGGATGAAACCACTCTGCTCACCCCCTGCTCCACGAGGGTGCTCACAGGATTTCATCAAGAACCTTCCCACCCCAAGTGGGGTTCACTAGTGACCCCAATCCCCACCTCCATCCAGGCTGGCAAGACAGGCAACAAATTCGGAGCCCAGAGGCTCGGCACACACGCTCTGCCCCCAGATGAGGAGCCAGGCAGCTTCCAGGAGCCCCGTGTGTTTCCCCCTCCCCACACCAGGAGGACAGAACAACAGGAAAAACGGAAAAACAGACAGAACAGGAGACTAGCCCGAAGGAAATGGGTGCAGGTACTGTGTCCACGAAGGCACTGGGGTGAGGGGCTCCCTCCCACTTCCCTTGACCCACCCAATGACCAAGCCAGGCTGCAGGCCAGAAGAGGTGCTGGGGGAGGGGTCCCCTTATTTCCTTGCACCCACTCACAGCTCCCAGGCCCCCACAATTCCCCCCACAGGACCCAACCACCCATCATAGGTCCGTCCTACTGCTCTCCAAGATCTGGAGCCTGGGCCACGCCAAGGGCTCAGGAAACGAGGGTGTGGATGGTGAGGCTGACCCGTGCACCTGCCTCACTGAGCCAAATTCACAGACACCTTTCAGACCAGGTACATCTAGAGTGGCCTGCCTCAGTCCTGGGGTGCACGGGGAGGTCCACAGAGGGAAACAATGCAGTGGGAAAGGACAGGGATGGTTCTGACCTTATCCAACAGGCTGGGAACCAAGAGGGCTAGTTTCTGGGCACCTTCCTTGTAGGTCTCCAGGGTCTTCCGGGTACACACTGGCCTCCCAGGATCAGGAGGGGCCTTCTCTGGAATTCTGTTCCTGTGTGGCTCGTCCCTGAGTCCCAGAAACCCCTTCCTTAGTCAGAACTGTCCAGCCCAGGGAGTGGAGAAAGGGCCACTTCCATCTTCCTGGAAACCACACTTTATTTAGGCTCCTGAAGGTGACCCAACTAGAACGGGCTCTCTTGTACAAACAAATAAAATTAATCTGCTCAGCACTCCCTTTAGGGTCTATCCATTACCCTTGCTCATGTCCATCCCAGTGAGGAGAAGGCTCTCAGGCACCCAACCTGGGAATCCAGACAGGAAACCAGGGAGAGCACGGTCCAGCCAGGCACAGGTAGCCCTGGGGGTGGGGGAGATGGTTTTGACAACAGTGCTCTTTTCCTTCCCCCACTCCCCCCCCCCCCCCCCCCAACCCCCCACCCCCATCCCTCTGCAGGAAATGGAAGCATTCCTGTTTAGGGGAAGAAGGGTGAGCCCTAGGTATTTGATGGGAGGCAGCTGCTCCCCAGGGAGTTTAACTGTAGCCCCAGCTCCCGGGCTCAGAGTTGCCCCCAATTTTTGGGTGGGGGAGGGGGGACCCACCTGTCATCCTCCTAGTGCTGCCCAGCAACAGCCCACCCTCCCACCTTTTAGGCTCAGAAATGTTGGGGTGTTGCACGTGCTGATTTCCCAGTCTGGATGGACAGTGCCCAGCACACCGAGAACCAGCACTCAACAGAATTTGGAGAAAACCTAAACACTTCACACAGACCACAGGTGACTGGCCTCCGAGGGACTTGGGGCAAGAAGGGGGCCCTCACTGGGAAGGCACAGAGCAGAACAGGGCTGGGAAGAACCAGCCCCCTATGCTAACACACATGCTTGTGAGAGTGCTCTCCAGGAACACATCCTGATCACAAGAACAGACTCTAGAGTACATTCGGGTCCTCCAGATGCCGGAGGTGCAGCCTGCATGAAGGGGACTCCACACCCAGCAGCAGGTTCTGAACTTAGGAGCTGAACACGGGATTTGCAGCCAGGCAAGCAAAGCCAGGGCCCAGCCGTCGACAGCTGACCCCTTGTGACATGCTCCAGCAGCCTTCCAGGGGAGACAAAGCTTCGCCAAATGCAATTCCAATAACAAATCCACCTCTCTTCTCCCTCTGGGCTGATGTGCTGAGCACTTAGACCCCTGACTTCAGTACTTCAGGGCCTCTGTGAGCTTTTCCAATGGCCCCGGTGGCCTTCCTAGGAAGCATCAAAACTGCTGGATGAGAGAAGGCATCAGGCACACAGCCCTTCACAGATGGTGGAAACTGCTGGTTTGTGTGTGTTGTGGGGAGGAGAACCCTCCCCATTAGCCTGCTTCAGTGCTCAATGAGGCCTCAAGAAGCACCTGAGGCTGGAGTTGGGGCCTGGGCTACATGGACATAAAATAGATCACACAGAACCGAAACCATCTCACCAGAACAAAGTCAGACCATTAAAAAGTACTAACAAGGGGAGCCTGGGTGGCTCAGTCGGCTAAGCATTAGCCTTCGGCTCAGGTCATGGTCCCAGGATCCTGGGATTGAGCCCCATGTCAGGCTCCCTGCTCAACGGGGAGTCTGCTTCTCCCTCTGCCTCTGCCCCCCTGCTTGTGATCTCTCTCTCTCTCTCTCTCTCTTTCTGTCTCTCAAATAAATAAATAAAATCTTTGAAAATAAAAAAGTACTAACAAGAGGCACTCTTTAGTTTGGAAAACCAGAGTTTTCCATGTGCAAAACAACAATTGAACCAATTAACTGTTCAGTTTGCAGTCCCATGACTGAGCGGGTCACTTTGAAGCCCCAAGTCTGGGGAACCCTGGGACAGTCACTGCACCAGGAAACCCCCGTCCCCAAGCTCCTTATTTATGTCCCAGGCGATGCTCTGGGTCTACAAAAACCCTCTTGGAGAACAGGCTTCCCTTCCCATTGGGAACCACTGGGCACACGGAGCTTGACTGCTGAAGCCGTCTTCCTGCCAGGATTCAGCAGTCCTGTGGGTGTAGAGACTGAAGTGCTTTGGAATCAGGGATGCCCCTCGGGGCCCTCAGAGCTGCGGGTCTGGTGTGCTGAGACCCAGGGCCTTAACATCCGAGGCGTTTGCTGCTGTCAGTGTGAGGTCTTCTAAAGCAGGCACCGGGGCCCAGTGGGGCTCTAAGCTCCGGCCCAGCAGAGAGAACCTGAGACCCCCTCCCTCCCAGGCAGAGTTGGAGCAGCCCTGGAGCTCCGGAGACCCAAAATGGGAAAAAAGGAGAAGACCCAGATGGCTTCTGCCGGCACCCTCAGCCTGATGTCGAACGTGATCAAGGTGTGAAGCCAGGCGTGAGGGTGAGGTGGGAGCCTGGCAGGCTAATCTGTCAGCAACTCAGACCATATGGCACGTCCCCTTTTCCTCCCAACATCTAGGTCACACATACGTTCGCACCCTGCCCACCACCCTGAGCAACGCAGGAAGACCCTGCCAGCGGATCCTTCAAGGGCCTGTCCCTCGTGCACCCTCCACGCAACCCTGCTCCTAGGCCACAGCCCCTTCCAGAGCCCAGGGCTCATCTGAAGGCAGCCACAGGCCTGGGACACTTGTCCCCGCTTGCCGACCTCCAACTGTTGGGCTAAGCCCCACAGAGGCAGGGGTACTCAGTCAGGCTGGGGCAGATTGGAGCCATCCTCTGAGTTATTTTCATTCCATTTGATTGAAATAACACTGAATTTTTTTAAGTGCAAATTTTAAAGTGAAAGAGGGATGAAACAATGGGCAAGGAAAAGTGCCTTTGCTCCCAGCTGCATGAGCCCGCAGGGAAAGGTGTGCAAGCAGCACAAGGCCAGCCTCAGCAACACGAAGATAAAAAAGACACCGACTGCAAGTATTAATCTCTCCTCTGTGAAGCTTGATACAAGCCTGAGAGCAAAAGCATTTTAAGTCAGGTGAAAAACGTCCCCCTTGTTTCGTTTTGAAGGTTTTCCTAAGTGACATTCGGGAAAGACAAAGTATGCTGAGAACATGGAGACATTCCGCCCTGGAGCCTCCAGCAAGCGCTCTGGGCTGGGCAGCCGGTGGCCCCTGGTCAGGGGCTCCCAAGGAGGACAGACCCTGGGGTCTTCAGGGAGTACAAAGCCCACCTGGGAGGCAGGACCTGCGGCAGCTGTGCTAAGTCCTTCTGGGAAACACAGCATTTTTCGGGCTGACTAATCTCCAAATGTTGCTGGCTCCCAAAGACCATTTTCCTGTAAACTCACACCACAAAACTCCCGTTAAAATTACATCGGTAGACAAACAAATTCTGGTTTATTCATGAGTGAGTTCACAAGGGAAGAGCAGAGAGGGCAGCTCTAGAAGCTGGGGGAGCAGAGGGAGGGGCCCCCAGCCAGGCACCCCTCTGAAGCCAACAAAAACGAGATCTGGGGTGGGTCTTCCAGGGCCAGGACAGGAGCTGGGTTTATCTTTCCCACATGCCTGAGTAACGTGCAAGTTTGACTGGCTGCCCAGTGCCCTGCCTGCCCGAGGATCAGGTGACTACTGACAGTCCCCGCCTGCCTGGCAGACTCACCTCGGCCCTGCCAGCCAGGCCAGCTTCCTGCCTCCTGGTCCACTCCAGGTCCAGTGCTGACCAAGGGGTTCTGGTCGCTACTGGTCCCACCTTCCCCAGGCAGGTGGGGGTTGAGCAGCCCCAGGCCTTGCTCACTTTTCACCCAGCAGACACGCCTCTTGTACGGAGTCCATCCAGGAGGCGCTCAGCCCCACCAGCCTGCCCACTGCCATCCAGGCCATGGTAGGAGGCCCAGGGGGTATTTCTCTGCTACACTGTCAGTCTGCTATCTCTGCCCAGTGCTGGTCCATGCAAACCATCGCGCAGGTGTGGGCACCACCAGGAGCGTGGTCAGCCCAGCTCTGTGTTACACACACTCTCCACTCCCCGACCAGAATTGGCACAGATCCCCCCCCCACCCCACATGCTCACACAGAGCCACCCATGTCCTCATGCACCCACTCAGCGACCCCAGGCCAGAGGACAATGGGGCCCGCAGGGGAGGGGCCTGGGCTCTGGGCAGCACCAGGGAGAGTGCCCTCCACAGCCAGGCCCCGGCAGCTGACCAAACCGCAGCCAAAACCTGCACTGCCACAGGCCTGGGGCGGCTCTGAGTGCCCAGCGGCCTCTCCCTGATGCCTCCGGCCACTGACAGGGCTTCCTGGGAAATGCTGCTGTGACCCGCCGCCCCAGCTCAGAGACGGAGCAACTCTGCAGCCCTGAAGTCTCTGCCTGCAGGTTCCCTTCCCTCAGGCACAGGAACACTCAGGGCAGTGAGCCACAGCTGCCTTTCCCAGAATCTTCCAAGAGCGCCCAGAGCATTGGCTCCAAATATCTGGGACTGCTTCCAGACCTGCGGCCAATGCCTGAGGGTCACACAGGCCCACTGGGTTACACTTTAGACAGAAGCAGCTCCTCTGCCCTGGTGAGTTCCCAGGCCCACATCTGGGCCCTATGGTCCAAGGAAGTCAGAGCTCAGCTGGTTCCAGGATGGACAGGCCTCCACGTCAATCTCTTCACAGCCCCCGCTGAGCCCCCTAGATCCTTCAACATCCTGTGAGATCAGGGGGTTACCCAGGTGCCGGGGGCCTCAGTCTCCTGCTCCAGAGCACAGAAGGGGTCACGGAGCTGCAGCCTCCTCTTTGCAAACAAACTAACCTCTAAACCTGACCAATCTCCTCTGCACAGTGAATTCTGGGGAGACAGGCAGAGTCCTGCCCTGTTGGTGACACCTTCCCCACTGGCACCACAGAACTCCAATCTCTGTTCTCCCACTCTTTTGTTTACCATGAATTAACGGGGCCATATGGAAGGAGGTGATAATCACAGCCAAGGACCAATGGGAAGGGAGCCCTGGTGGCCAGGAGCCTGGGCCTCTCCCCAGCGCCCGCCCAGCCCCAGGCAAGGACACCCCGGCACGGGGCTGGAGTGAGGGCATGACAAGCTCCCTCAGCATCTCAAGGGGCAGGGTCCAAGCCTCTCAGCAAGACTGAGGCTCACCTCCTCCAGGTTGGTCCCGACATTCCTCCTGCCTTTTGTTCACTCAGCCACTAGCCCCAGAGATGTCCTCAGCTTTCTCTAATCTCTGGTTGTTGTGGTGGTGGTCGTTCTTGTTTAGACCCCTGGGGCAAAATCCCTCACTTCCCCCTCCCAAAAGGATAATAATAATAATAATAATCACTGTCATTAGCACCATCAGAATGACACAGGGAAAGCATTGCCCACTACCAGACACACCTCTCAGAGGTTTTGTTTCAGAAATTACATACCCAACGGGGCCAGGAATGAGGCCCCACTGACGCAAAGGTGGCAGTAAGACCACAACAGCCCTCCGTGATTCAGAGACAGTGAGCAGGACCCTCGTGGTGAGAACCCACCACCACGACACCAGAGCCACACGAGGCGTATTTATTTCCTGATTCACAAAGAAGAGGTGAATCCAAGGGACAGAGCAAAGTCCCCAGCCCCGGACACATCATCTCACAGGCCACGGCATTATGTTGCACAAAGCTCATACCATCTTCCTGGCCAACCCTGATTTCTAGTTTTAAATACACAAATCCAGTTACATTAACATTATAAACAACCACACTGCTGGCCCCCCTCGCCGCAGGAAAAGCAGCTGAGAAGAGCAGCCGGTATTTAGTTCTGTGCGCCTATCCCACAGACACATGCACCCTAAATGCTGTTTCTTAAGTTTAGAAATACGTGACTCGCAAAGACAAAATGCTCACATGACCATCTCTCTTCCGTGTCTTGGATGGGGGGCTCACACGAGGCAGCAACTCTGAGATCCCTGCTCCAGAGAGGTCTTCTGCTTAAGGAGGCAGCATTTTCCCCCACCACATAGCTGCTGGGTCCCACGGCTGCCGATATATCTGTGTTCCTCGTCCAGAAATGCACATCAAGTTTCTTGTCTTGGCACACAGCCCCCAGTGTCTTTTCTGTCAGACGCACTACATGTCCACTAGACTCTCGGAGAGGCCAAGCGCGTGAACAAGCAGGGGAGAAGGAAAACAGCCACGGGCAGACCCGGCAGGAGAAGAAAGGCTCAGTCCAACAGAGCAGCTTTAAAAAGCCATCCCCAGACCTGCTTTTCCTGCAAAGAACGCCTTCATCTTAGAAATTAACTCTGCTCGCGCGCCCTCTCCCTGTCTCGGTCGAGGGGAAGAGCCAAGCACTTGGATATCTGCCTTTGTCAGCGAAAGAGCATAACACGGACTTACCTTTCCCCACAGCTATTGTCCTCCTTCAAAATGACATCACGGAAAGCAATCATGAAATTTACATGGGGGGTGCAGGGTGGACGGGGGAGGAGAGGGGAGGCAGCTGCCTCCCTTACAGCGGTCACATGTGGGGAAGCCTGTGTGCGGGTTTCAATTAAATATCTTCTCCCCTTAGTGTGCGACTCCTAAGCCAGCTAAAGGCGACGTCTCATTTACTTAATGACCGCTCTCATTAGCAGCGGTGGCACGGGCTGGCGGAGAGGCTCCTTTGTAAATACGCTACCCATGAACCCTTGGGGCTCCAATATATCTGTTTACTCTCCGAGGTGAAATAAATTTACAGTATAGCATCAGAAAGATGGATCTGCTGACTTGGAAAGTGAGAGGTGCCCAGGCCGGCAGAGCCCCTGTCTCCTGCTCCAAACATCAGCCCACAGAAGGTGGCTGTGTTTGCCCACACTGTATCATAATTAATATGCAGCATGATTGGGTTTTTTTTATGCAGAACACACAGAAGGGCAGAGAGCGTCACAACCGCCATACTCACCCCCCTGTGCTGTCTCCACCAGTGGTTCAGTCCAATAATTCCTAATAGCAGCAACCGGAATGACAGATGCCCTGGGTTAGCACGGCTGCAGCGAAAGTACTTTACAATATTTATTGGTGGTTAGGAATATGACCTACCATCATAAAGAACGGACTGCAGAATTTATTACTCAGATGAACCAGGAGGGGTGCATACTGGTTCATCTGCATGTTCAAGTATCAGTGACTTCAAAGGATAGGTATGTATTTTTTAAAGTCCGTAAAAGGTGCCTATGGCCACAGACCCAAAACTAAAGTCATACACACAAAGAAAAGATCAGGAAAAAGATATTTTTCTTTTATCACACATTCTCTTTTTGGCTCAAATTTTAAAATAATAAAATGCTCTCAGTGAGATCTCGGGCACAAGTCCTCTATTGCCCAAAACCACTAAGTTAGTTTATCCCAGCCAGAGGGAAACACACGGCTCAAGTTCTCTGCTCTGTCTTTTTGAGTCTTTTTAAACTGCATCACAGACACAATGGAACTGCCCACCTACACTTCAAGCAACCAAATTGTTTTCCACTTTCAGGAATACATGTAGGAACCTCCTCAGCAAGAGTACCCAGGAGCCAGGGTGTTCTTGCTTAGTATCCAAACTTCCTTTTCCTCCCGATAGATCAGGCAAACCAGTGTCCGTGATCGTCATCAGGTTGTTAGAAACTGTGCCGTGAGACAGGACACAGGCTGGGTTTTAGATGCCCGTGACGAGCGGCTGTCTAAGACCAGCACAGAAGCAGGCCAGCCCCGCAAAGTTCAGGGCAGAGATTTCAACACAGTAAATATCATTTCCTGCTATGTTATCCAGGAGCACAAGCCCCCCAACTTAATCAGCACTAAATGGCTCAGGCCACCAGAAGCATGAATTAGGCTTAGAACATTTAGCTTCCTCTAAGAAAACATGTTTTGAAAATCAGCTGAAACTCACCACAAGCAATTATTTTTAACATGCAGTGCTACAGCCTACATTCCATGCAAACCAACGAGCTTCGTCCTAAAGGCAAGTATGTTCGGTTCTTGCACACACACACACACACACACACACACACACACACACACGTTCTTCTCAACAAACAAAATGTACAATGTGCCCAGGGCAATCTTTTAGATTGAGTAAAAGGAAATAAACTCAAGCGTTCACTGGTCAAACTGAGGATGAAATATTAATTAGCCAAATGAGAACAGTTTGAGGCTCCTACAATGACTGCCTACCATTGTTTTTATTCTTTTGTGAGCTCATATCCATTAGCATAGAAGGACATATTCAGTTGAGAGCTCTCCTGAAAAGCCATTTTCTGTCTCCTCCGGACACGCTGTGAGTGCTGGGATATTTTACATCCCAAACCTTTGGCATTCAGAAATTCTATTAAACTCTTATCGGCAGGCTGCAGGCTGAGGCAGCCCTGCACGCCATTGTTCTGCTAGGAAGATAGAATCAAAGGGAGGGCCGGTGCTGAATCAGCCGTATTCCCCAACAATACCCAGTGTTTCATGAAAGTATTTAATTCAGATATGTGACAGTCAAACTTACGGGACAACAACCAACAGAAGCGACAACAGGGAGAGATCAGTATGTGGACAACACACAGACCTGGTGCACATAATTAGCTTTCCAGGTAACATAAATCGTATTTGTGCAAACCTCTGCCTCTCAGCATTGCACACCTCCCCCATGGAGCAAGCACAGCGTCCTGAGGAGTGTAGCTCCGGTGGTTGGGATCGGGCTCCACCTGAGGCTGCTTGAGTGAGCATTTCTGAATGTGCTTGGAAATTTCAAATTGGTGCCTATTCCAAGAACCTGGAGAGAAGCCCCGGGAACTCCCACTGGGAGGTTACAGTTGAATGAGCCGTTTCAGAAGATGCGTTTTGATGAGTAAACGTTCAAAATCTTTAGCCGACTCCATCTAGGGAACAAAGAGGGGTTATAGGCAAGGAGCAGGGAAGGGACTGTGCTGGCAACTTGCTGGGGTCTGGCTTCTTGCTCCAGCCTGAGCAGTGGGTGCGGACGCGCCTGCGGTCTGATCAGCACTTTGGACAGCGCTCCCTCCCCCGGAGCTGGGCCCTTTGTTCTCCACACACTGACGTCTTGTCAGGACTCTGGGCTGGGAGAAGCGATTTTAAAACCCAGGCTCCCAGCCGTGCCGGCGAGTGACAACAGCAAGGTGTAAGCGAAAACTTTCTGATACAAGGTGAAAAGCTGTCAGGATTTTTTTAGTCATAAAATATTTTCTTTTCCATAACTAAGAATGGAGTACATTGTTCCTTTAAGCTTTATTTCATAAAAATCTGTGGGCAAGTTGCATGTGACTTTTAAGTTTGGGAGATGCACAGGGGAACAGCCTCTGACTAGAGGGTCCCCAGAACCCTGCACAGGAAGAAAAGGGGGAGATTTGCAAAACCAAACTTGTGCTGCGGCACTTGCTAAGGAATTGCTTTGTGGGAATTGGGGGAAGCAGGCTTCATGATTGCTTCGCTGGTAAGATCATTTCAAATAAAATGTAATTACTTGTGCAAATCTGCACACAGACATTCCAAGTGTCAGTTCATTTGCTTCATAAAAACTCTTTCAAGTAATTTTGGTCTAAACTTTCTGCATCTGTAATTGGCACCTTCTCCGGTGACCAGCTGGGGGTGAGAGTTTTCTTGTTTCCTCCTGAAAGCTTCCCTGCAGATGGGCGCCCGCCTTAAAGCTGCAGACGACAATTAGGGTCGTTGTGTGTGGAGCCGAGATGGTCAGCATTAATATTGTATAGGGACAGCTGAGTGCGAGGGGGCTGCTGCCCCAGGCAGGCTCTGGCAGATGGAGCAAACAAAACCGGGAGCCCCTTACCAACACCCTGGGCTGACTCTGTGTGCCTGTCTCACACTTGCTGGGTTGTGAGCCTTTCACATACACGCACACACACACACATGCTCTGGGCCCTATTGTGGGATGGTTTTATGCTGGGACGTCAAACATACCAGCCCTCTGACACTGTGTGAACACACATTCTCAGACACACACATGTTTGGGAGGATATTGTGGGGCTCACACACTAACTCTTGCCCTAACACTGTGTTAATGTTTCAAACACAGACGCACACGCACAGCAACTCTGCATGTGCTGGGAATGCAAACAGCAGTAGTCCCAGTCAAAGTCTCTCTACCACGGCTAGTCTCAGGTGCACATCGGTCATACACATGCCTTCTTTCCACCCCCAGAGCCTCATGGCCCCTGCATCGGGGCACAAACAGCCCCACCCACTGTCCTCACCTTCAACCTTTGAAGCCAAGCCCACAAACAGGGCAGCCTTGACAGTTCTGCAAGACACACAATCCGCTGGAAGGAGAGGCATCAGGCCAAAGACCCTGGCCTCACTCAGGAGGGAGCATATGTCTATCGCCTCCTCGGCTGCCCAGAAAAGAACGCTGAGTGCTGACGGACACACAGCTAATTAGTCCCCTTGGTGTCCTGGCAGAAATGTGTGAACAGGCCCAGGAAGGGGTGTGCAGGGCTGGGGTAAGGTACGCACCCAGGAAGGTCCCGCAGAGCGTCATCCTGGCTGGGCGGGCACACCTTCACTCCGAAGCCTGGACACACAGTCACATCATGCTGGAAAAAGTTGCTACACAAACTTCCGTGTCCCGGGCCCTGGGGAGGCTCCTTCTCATCCAGCCAATCAGGGCCAGGGAGCAGATAATCACAAACTGATGCCCTGCCAATGAGGCTCCCTTCCCCACACAATGGGCCTGGAGACCCCAGACAATGAGCCCCTCCTGCAGGTGGGGGAAAGCGTAGCCTCCTCTCACTGGGGGAAAAACAAATGAGGGAGGGGAGGGGCTCTTCCCAAAGATGCTTCCTCCTCCCCTCTCCCACTTCCCCCTCCTCCTGGATTCTTTCTCCCCTCCTCCCCCCTCCCCTTCCTCCTCCCACTTCCCCTTCTCTTTGCCGCACACTCCAGACAAAGTCGGGCCAGAAACCTGGTGGGAGACCAGTCTGGATGGGGTGGGGTGGGATCAGGTCTGGGGAGTCCTTGCCTCCACCTAACACGATGGCTGCCAAGGGGCCAGAACTCTGTGCCCTTGAACTATGGACTACCCACCACCCAGGTCGGGAGGCTTGGGGGCAGGGGTGGGGGAAGGTGAAGGGAGGTCCAGAAACTCACTCCCTCAGAGGTGGAGGGTTAGGAGGTGTGGAACTTGCAGGGACAAGGGGAAGAATTTGGCTTTGGACCTCCAGCTGCTCCCCAGACCAGGGGTGGGGAGGGCAGGGTGGCGGTTGGGGGTGGGGGTGGAGGGTGGAGGAGTCCTTTCTAGGATAACCTCTCTTGCCTCATTCCATGTCCATGTCCATGACCCTTCACTGCCCACCAGTGCCCTTTGGAAAAGTGACCGGACCTGGCTGGACATTCCCAGCTTCGAGCCTGGCCATGCCCTCCACCAGACTTCCCCAATGCTGGGAGGAAGCTCCCATTCACCCCCAAGGCAAGTCAGATCCCATCCTCAGCTCTGGGAGGTGTCTACCCCCTACAGGTAGAGGCCTGGGTGCACTGTGGGGCAGCTGAGGCCCACAACAGGGGTCTTACGTTCACTGACTCTAGGGCAGGCCTGGAAGCTAAGGCCAGGTGGGGCTCTCCAGGCCATGAAGGGCCCCAGGCATGGACCCTTGCAAGGAGAGAGGGTCAGATGAAACCCCATGCCTGCCAGAGCATTCCTCTAGAGCAGAAGGCCTCAGAGCTGGCCTTTCAGATGATAGGGTTGGAGAAAAGGAATTCCCAGTCTGTCCTCACAGACTCTCCCTTAAGCAAAGCCTGTTGGTGGTGAAGACCATCTATCTGCTCAGGCCAGCAGGGGTGCTGGGCACTCAGGGGCTGCCTTCCAAGCTGGAGGAATAGGTTGTGGGGTTAACCTTCACTGTCCTTGAGCCAGGCAGATCCCCTATCCCCTCACAGCCCTGTGACTGGTTGAACGTCTCCACAACTCCAGTGAAGCCTCCAGTAAGGTCAACGGGTGAGAAATGGACAGCCAGGTGGTCCAAGGGGAAGAGTGCCCAGGTGGGGCTGCTGAGGGTCTGGACGTAGAGTGGGACTCCAGGGTGCAGCCTGAGCCCCCGGGTGGGGGCGATGCATACTTACTGCGAGGGGGAACTGGTAGGGAGCAGGTTTGTGGGAATCGGCTGTTTTGCTGTCCCCAGGGCTCCAATCTGAGGCTCAGGGGCAAGATCAAGCTGGAAATAAAAGGTGAGTCATCTGGTTAGAGGTGGTGCTGAGAGAGTCTGGTGAGGGTGTGGGCAGGTGGGAGAGCAGAGGCAGATGCGGCAAATGCGCAGGTTGGAAGCAGAGCACAGGCACATAGGGGTGGCGGCTACAGATTCTGCTGGGACAGAGTGGGGGGTCCCCTAGAGGCTGTCCCTGTCCCTCATCTGCAGCGACGGATGTGCTTGCAGAGAGGTCACCTCAGGTAAGTTCTCCAACACTTCTGTGGCTCAGTTTACTCATCTGCAAAGGGGGAGCAATAGGGACACCTTCCCTGGGGGTCCTCCGATGGGGCCCACACACACTGGCTGGTGGTCATTGCTAATGATCCGCCATCCCCTCACACCCTCTGGCCTCTCAACCTTGGAGACCCCCCAGAAGCCTTAAAAGCCTCTTCCCAGCACCACAGATACCACCTGATTAGGACTCCCTAACTTTGGGAAAATGCATTCTTTGGATATAGTTAATTGAGACTGGTTATTTAAAGTCACAATGAGAGGGGTATGGGGACACTGGTGCTGTTCCAAACAGCGTCTGCCTTCGGCTCAGGTCATGGCCCCGGGGTCCCGGGATCGAGCCCCGCATCGGGCTCCCTGCTCCGGGGGGGGGGGGTCTGCTTCTCCTGCTTCTGCCGCTACCCCTGCTTGTGCTCTCGCTCGCTCTCTCTCTCTCTCTCTCTGACAAATCAATAAATAAAATCTTTTTAAAAATAAAATAAAATAAAACCAAGCAGCCTCATAATCCATCATATGAAGAAGCCACTTGGACAAGTTCCATGTGAGGTAAGACAAAGAATGTATTCTCTGAAGGCCTGAGGGGCTGCAAGGGGTAGTCCCTGAGGTTCCTCCACCCCCCACCTCAGCCCACCCCACTTAAAGTGTGCTCAGGGACCAGCACAAGAGCCCGCAGGGACTACAGTCTCCCTGGGAGAGGAGAGCTCCCTCGGCAGGATGTGGCTCTAGCTGTCCACAACACCTAGCTCTCCCAGGGGCCCTGTGCCACCACAGCACCTCCCTCCCTCTGACCAGAGTGCAACACTGAGCGCGGCTGCCCTAGCTGAAGAAAGACCTGACCCAGGTATAGTCCTAGTTGAGACTTCAGCATTGTATGCCTGAGGAACAGCAAGACTGGGGTCCGCCCGCTGGGGCCTGTCGGGGGCTCCAGGGGCCACAGGGTGCCCAGGCAGGGAAAGCATTTCAGATCACAGCCACTGGATGTCCAGGCTTGCACCAGTTTCCAGGGGCATTTTAATAGAGCCCCGTCCAATATGTATGCCCAAGAAGCCCCTCGGGTCTGCCCCTTTGGGTCCCCTGCCTGCCTGTCTCTGGGCAGCTCTCAGAAGACTTAGCAAGAGCTCAGGCCAGCAGGGAGAGGCCCACACACCACAGCACAAGCACTGAGAAAGAACTGCAGTGGTCCCAGAGAGGCTGGGTGCTGCCTGTCCAGACAGCGAGGGTCGTGGTGCCAGGTGTGGGCAGGCTCCCCAGGCTCCCCCAAACCCTGGGGGAGCCAGGAAGCTGAGAGCAGTGTCTGATGGTCCCCCACCCCGGCCGTCTGGGCCACAGGAGGGGAGGAAAGGGAGCATGCAGAGCAAACGTGTCCAGCCCCGAGGTGTGAGCAAGCCGCTGGCCCTGCCGAGCTGTTCTGGGCCCAACCTGGACAGGAAGCCTCCTGAGGACAGAGAAGGCAAAAAGAAGGGAGCAGCTGAGCTGCTGGGAGAGAGACAGAGGACAGCCCACTGAGGGAGAAGTGGGGAGGGGCTGGAGACCAGGGTCAAGGGGAGGGGACACAGAGACAGATGCAGACAAGCAAAAAAGGAGACCATGTGGGGACGAAGGAGAGACATAGGCAGAAATCTGGGGGGCTTGGACAGACAGACAGGTGAGGAGAGGAGAGAGAGGGGAGGGAGGGGCTATGAAGGAGACAGGCTGCCCAGGCCCAGGAGAAAGTAAGCACGGGGTGGAAGCCTCCCCTGACTTCGTCCTTCTGCTGTCCTTGCACCCTGCAGGGAACATGCCTCATCTGCCTGTGCGTGCACGTGCCTGTGTGTGGCGTAAGTGTGTGTGCTGTGTTCTGACATGTGCCTGTGTTCCTGAGTGTGTGCACACACGTGGGAGGGTAGAGGGCTCGGCTCCTTGCCCTGATCCAGGCTCTGTTTAAATGGCTCTGGAATTCTGCTCAGAACAGATGGCCTCAGAGATAAAGCTGCCCGGAGCCCGGACAGAGAGGGAGTCTGTGGGCGGTTGCCATGGCAGGCTGGGCTGGTGGCGTCTGCTTATTAGTGCCCACGAGAGCACAGCCCACAATGTCAAGGTGGGTTCTTGGAGAGGGGAGCACCCCAGCAGAGTGGAAACACCTTTGCCTGAATGTCCCAACCCCACCGCAGCAGGAATGGATCTTGGAGCCAGTGGGTACTGGCCACAGGCTGAGGTCTGAGAGTGGCCCTCTGGCCACCTCAGGAGAAGCCCTCCCTCCCAAGACTGTCCTGAGATGCCCAGGACAGACTGACCCTGGGGTGGTTCCAGCCACACCCAGTATTGCAGCCTGAGAGCCAGCCAGGGGCCAACACCACACTCCGGATGTGACAGCAACAGCTTCCTGAGTGACTAAAGGAGGGAAGGGACTGTCAACACCCAGTCTCACACACAGTGCCCTGGGGCGAGGGCCAGAGGTGACCAGAGCCCCCCACCCCAAACGGGGCCCCAGAGCCCAGCAGGGGGAAAGGGCAGCTGGGGACCTCAACAGAGCTTGTAGTGGGAGACAGATCCTGGTGCATGCTGTCCTGTCAACCCAACAAACACACCAACCCCACCAAAGGAGCCAGGCAGTATGTCCCCACTGGATACCTGATCCACAGGTCTAGCCCCTGAGAAGGAAGAACAGGAGACATTCCATCTATGCTAGGTACCATGCACCTGCATGCATGGAGCCCTACAAGGCCAGCATTGTTGTTCCTGACTTGCATTTGTGACTGAGAAGGGCTGAGGCTTCTTCACCACAAAGAGAGGCTTCAGTGGTGCCTTCCTCAAGTGGGAACTCACTAGGAAAGTGTTCTTAGTGAAAGCCTCTGGTGAGGAAGTATCTCACTAGAGGGGGTAAAGGGATGATGAGACTCAGCTGCTAGTCCCAGCCCTGGAGTGAGCAGGAAGCATCTGATGGGAACATGAGCAAAGCCAGAAGGACAGGAGGTCAGCAAGGACGTCTGAAGGGTCCCTGGGTGGATGCCTGAAGGACACATCCACAAGGACAACCACAGGGAACACAGGCCTCAGGGCTTGGGCCGAGTCAGCCCAGGGCTGCCTGAACCAGTCCAGACCTAGCAGCTCTGCCCAGAGCCCCAAGGCCTCACCTTTCCCTGGACCCCAACCCAATTCAATCTCTAGGTATCCTAGCCTTCACAGGTAAGAGCAGCTTGGAACCTTCCAAATTCTGTGCAGCCCTCCCACCCATCACACACACCAGAGTCCTGAACCTCCTGGATGAGACTACAATGAGCCCATCAATAGCCCTCACCCCTCAGAGCCCCAACGCTGCCATCCATGAGTGCATGGGTGGGTTGGAGGGTGGAGAGATGGATGGGTGAGTAGAGGGTGGGTGGGTGAGCAGATGGATGGATGGATGGATGGATGGGTCGGTAGGTGGATGGGTGGGGGATGGCGGTAGATGGATGGGTGGGTGGGTAGGTGGATAGATAGGGGGGTGGATGGGTGGGTAGATGAGTGGATGGGGATTAGTGGATGGATGGGTGAGTGGGGGGGGTTGTGAATAGGGGATAGGAGATGGATGCATCAGGTTTCCTAGTGCAGGTCAGTACATGTGGGAGAGGCTACACCCAGAGTTGGACACTAGGGACATGGCTCACTGAGGCCACCAGGAAAATAATCCACAATGCCCCTGAAGCCCAGAACCCTGTGTCGCCCTGCTTACTTGACCCCTAACATACACACACACACACACACACAGCCCTGAACACATCCAGGCAAGGCAACCCCATGCACAACCAGAGGCCTGAATAACAACATTGGCCCCAACCCAAATGCCAGGCATCGCTGAGTCTGGAAGGAGAGAGGTACAGGCCACCCTCCACCCCAGGAGCACAGGCTGAGGGAAGGAGATGTGGGAGAGGCTATGGGAGAGGGCCCAGAGGTCACCGGAAAGTGGGTACTGTGAGATGGGAACCTCCCAAACCTTCACCAAGGTGGTACCAGAACCTCATGAGACCAGGAGAGTTGGACTCCTGAAGCCATAAGGCTTCCAGGGTGCTAGAAAGCCAAGATTGCCAAAGCAGCACCACCAAAATTGGGATGTGGGTCCGACATTTACATTGTAAAATCCAACCCTTTTCACAGTTGGATGATTTGCTAGATAATTGCTGGATTCATATTAAAAACATTTCAGACAATCAGTGACCTCAAGGTCTATTGATGGATGTGCTGAGCCCCACCCCATGTGGGGGGAGCCCCAAAGTCTTCTTGCAAGTTCATACCTGGGCCACACCCTGTGCCCCTCAACCAACTCAATTATAAACAAGGAACTGAGCTCAGACAGTGACTAAGGAGAACAAGCCTCCAAGGGAGCTAACGGCAGAACAAGGGCTCCCCAGACGCTCCCAACACAAGAGCCCGCCTCCCACAACTGGCCCGGGAGCGAGGCCACAGCTCCGAGAAGGAGGCAGGGGAATAAAACCCACTTTGCTAGTGGCCATTGTCCCACCACCTGTGCTCCCTTTCCGCGGCCCTCCCAGCGAGGGCTGCTGAGCCCCACCCCCACCCCTTCAGCTGCACCAGACGGGGCACCTGTATGCAAATCCCACGGGGGGGGGGGGGGGCGGGCCCGGGGCGCAGGGGCAGGGAGAGAGGAGCGGACCAGACCCGAGCAGGGTGCCAGAGAGGAGGCAGGGAGGAGGGCAGCCTCAGGGGAACCTGGTGACCTTGTAGAGATGTCCATGTGCTAGGGGTAGCCATAGCCCCCCCCCCACCAAGGGATGAGCAGGATCATGGGAGGAGGGGCTGGGAGCCCTGTGCCTGAGGAGCGTGGGCTTGCGGTGGACCCTGCGTGAACCTGAAGCTACAGCCTGTCCATTCACGCAGCTTCACGCAGCTTCACACAGCTGTGGGATCTCCGTGGAAACACTGCAGGCTTGGGTTTGCAGAGAACAGTAATGAAGGTCAGGACAGTGGCTGAAAGAAGAGCAGTGACCATTAAGGGAACCCCTTGCAGGCACCTGTTCACCACAGTGAATCGTCCCTGCGTCTCAGGTAAGCGTGGTTCTACCTGTTCTGTGGGCTCAGAAAGCTAAAGGGCTTCTTTGGGGTCCACAGAATCAGGCCACAATGGAGGCCTGGGTGTGGTACCGCACTCTCCATCAGCCAAGATAGACTGGGAAGCCCGGAGCCGCACTGATGTTCCACAGACTTCACAGGAAGCACACAAACTCAGGGGACGGGCCCTCGCGTGCACACTGTGTACACACAGAGTCCTGGGGTCCGAGTCGAAGCAGCTGAGACAACTGGACGTCCACATGCCCCCACACGCCCCATCCTGCATCCTCACTGCTTGTCAAGGAGCCCCCCAACCAACTGGCCCTGACTCATATCCTAACCCTTGCTTCTAAACCAAAGAAGACTCCAGGCCCCACATTAGGCTCCAAATTAGACCCCACAAGGCAGCCGGCAAACTCATATCCTAACCCTTGCTTCTAAATCAAAGAAGACTCCAGACCCCACATTAGGCTCCAAATTAGACCCCACAAGGCAGCCGGCAAACTGCCACCATTCCCCTTTGTGCAACTAGACATTCATCTTCAGTGTTTGCAAAAACGCTGTTTTCTCCCAGTGCCAGGCAGAAGGGGAACACAAGTGGAAAACCAGCAGGAGGAGACTTACCTGTGACTGGCGCTTTTAGGTCCTAAGTGTCGCCTCTGTCGCCAGCTTCATCCTGGACGGACGATGGTTTGGAAGCCCCTGGCAGCCCACCAGCATCCTGTGGACAGAAGGGCGCAGACTGGGCAGCACAGCGGCCAAGCTCAGAGCCACACCTCCTCCAGGGCTGGGGCGGCCACATCCTCCTCTTGGCTCAACGCCAGAGCCCACTCTGGACCTGTCCTTAGCCTGGCCGGGTCACCTGGGGGCCCCGCCCGCCCCGCCCCCCCGCAGCCACACAAGCCTCCTGCCTGGGCATTCCTCCAAGTCCCCAGCAAGACCAGTTCTGACCAACCCAAGCTGCCTCGGATGTCCCAGCCCTGACTGCGGAACAGACCTAAGTGGTATGTGTGTGGGTGTGTGTGTTGCTGTCTTTCACGCACGGAGACTTGAGCTCCACAGGAGGATGGTTAGTGCTCCTGGAACCTCACGGGCACTCTTGAACACACACTGAGGGCCCACTGGGTCTCTACCTGAGCCAGGTCACATGATGTCCAGCTCAGGCCCTGCAGTGGCTGCCCACGGAGACCCTCACGCCTCACTCCAGCCATGGCACTGTGGCTCCTTGGGCCGCTCCCCTCCTCAGAGAAGCCTCGCTGACACATACCTCCCCCCAGCCACCCCAGGTACTTCGTACTTTCCCCAGTTTGGGTGACGTCGTGTGCATGTGTCAGCCTGACAGTTCTCCATGGCACCGCCTTTCCTCCAGCACCCCCAGGGAAGGGCCTGCCCACTCTCCCCACAGCGTCCAGACACCTAGCATGGTGCCTGCCCTGTTCTCCACAGTGGGGGCACTATGTGTTTCCTGAATGAGTGAATACAAAGACAAGAGTAAGAGAGGTACACAGCTTGCCTGCTCTGGAAAGAGTTGGCTTCCAGTTCGCTGTGGGCCATCTGGGTCTCTGTGCCCTTCATGGAGCTGAGAGAAGCAGCAAAGAAGCCATGACCCACAACAGGAAACTCTGTAGCCCCAAACCAAGTGGTTCCCTCACAGCCTGCTCCCAACTCCCCCCGGAGGTCTGCAGACCCACACTCGGGGTCACCCACATCTCAGCAGGAAAAGCCAAAACCATGACCCTGGGATCAGAAACAGGAGCACCCCACATCAGTGAGTCCCACCCACTCTGAGCCCCTGGGTCACAGAGTAGCCAGGTCAGGCCAGGCCAGGACATGGACAGCCGCCTTGCTGCTGTGCATGAGGATGCTGCACCCAGCGGGCTGGATGGGGGCCACGCCAGCTGCCAGGTCAGCAGTGGGCAGGGGCATGACCCTCCAGTGCTGACTCCTGCCCTGACACCACGGTGGCCTCAGCTGGCCACTCTAGAGGGGCAAGACAACAGAGCCACCTGTAGTGAATCCGTTGTCTCAGGGGCTTGGTGGGTAGGCTCCCAGAGCCCATCTGAGAGTGGTAGAACCCCTAACCCCAGCCAGATCTCCATGGGTCAGTAGATTTTGTCCTTGAACCAGGGTTCAGCTCACTGGGACCTCCTGACCCCACTCTGCCCAGTTACTTGGCTTTTTGACCAGAAGTTCTCCAAAAGTCCCTCAGAATATATAGGGTCTCGAGTGGGTTGGCCCAGCAGGGGCCTGGCTCCAAGGAGGATAGCATGGGAGGGGGCCATAGGTGTCACGCTCCAGTTGAGGCTGAACCCAGTACTGCCAACCCACTGCAGGGAAGGGATACCTGCCCTCCCATGAACCCCCACCACACACACGGACAGAGCTCCTCCCCTTCTTCAGGAGCCCACCCACCCCACGCCTGGGGCCCAGAGCACAGACACCAGGGTGGCACTGCTCCTACAGGAATAATTAACATTGCTGATGGCCCAGCACCAGCCCCTGGCCCATGCTAGCATACTGAATCCCTCCAGCAACCTGTGAGTGAGCTGCCAGTGTCCCTAGTCCACAGACAGGAAAACTAAGGCCCAGAGAAGAGAGTCATAATTCAAACCCAGGCCTCCAAAGACTGCACTCTCCTCCCTGAGCTCTGCTGCCTCGAAGTGAGAACCCACAGATGGGAGAAGTTGCTGCAAAAGCAGAGCCGCACAGAGGGGCTGCTGTGTGTGTGTTCTGTGTACACATGTGTGCACACCTGTGAGCACATCTGTGGTTACACGTCTGCCTGTGCGCATCTTGTACAGGTTCACTGCACATTTATGTGTGTGTGTGTACATGTGTGTGCACGGTGCACTGTGAGCACATCTGTGGTTTCATGTCTGCATTTGCACATCTTATACAGGTTTACTGCACAGTTATTCATGCATGTGTGTGTGTGTACATGTGTGTGTGCACGGTGCACTGTGAGCACATCTGTGGTTACATGTCTGCGTGTGCACATCTTGTACAGGTTCACTGCACATTTATGTGTGTGTGTGTGTGTACATGTGCGTGCACGGTGCACTGTGAGGACATCTGTGGTTACATGTCTGCATGTGCACATCTTGTACAGGTTTACTGCACAGTTATTCATGCATGTGTGTGTGTACATGTGTGTGTGCACGGTGCACTGTGAGCACATCTGTGGTTACATGTCTGCATGTGCATATCTTGTACAGGTTTACTGCACAGTTATTCATGCACGTGTGTGCGTGTGTACACGTGTGTGCACGCCTGTCTGTGCATGGGTCTATGTGTGCATGCATGTCTCTGTGTGTATCTGTACATCTGTGCGTGTGCACATTTGTGTGTTTGCACATCTGTATGTCTATGTGTGCACATATATGTGCACATCTTTGCATGCACGTGTATATCTGAGTCCGCACTCACATCTGTGTGACAGAACCCCTGGGGATGCTGGAGGGGCCTGGAGCTGGAGAAAGCATAAGAGCTACAGGCCCCTCACCCACCAGAAGGCAAAGCATGGACCAGCCCCCCAGCAGCTGCCATCTAGTTGGGTGTGCAGCGGACATGGACAAGGTCCAGGCCTCCCTGCCCATCCTCACCGTGGTCTACCTCTCTCTCAACCCAAGGCCCATCATGTTGCCCTACACGCCTCTTCTCAAGCTCAGAGGCATACCTTGAGGGGGTCAGTGTGCATCCTCCAGATCAAGGCCCTTTGGGTCCCCCACTCCCACGGGGGGCTCTCTTCGTGCTGGCCACAGCAAAGACACTCTCCAATTGTCCATCACCAAAGGAGCAGGCTGCATCCTCCCTCCAGGGGCTTGCCCTGCACCACACCCACCCTGGGGTCCCTCTCCTTTGCCCCCACCCCCGGCACCTTGTCCCATCCGTGGGTGCATAGGTGTGCCTCTGCTTGTGCCTCTCCCGTTGGGCAGGGAGCCTCCTGAGACAGGCGCCGGGTCTGGGGCAAGTGTCCTCCTTCAGACCTGAGCCTGAGGCATGGCCACAGACCACAACCACAAGTTGCCGGCAGCTACTTTGCCTTCTGCAGGTGGCATCCAAATGTCTTCATCCCCTTGACTGTCTTCGGCAGTTTTTCACATTTATCCTGCAGTGTGGGGCCGTTATGCTGTAAATTGCTTCAGGAAGTGAAAACTTGTAGCGGGAACAGTGAGCCCCGGGGAGAGAAAGTCCCGGCCATTAAGCATCACTTGAGGACCCCTCCACCTTCCTCTGGACTCATCCTGTGTCTGTGCAGAAGCCCTCGGTGGAGTGGGGGCTGGGGGGCACAGGAAGCAGCCCCTCTCTACTGGGAGACCCCCAAACCCAGGAACTGGCACACAAGGTTAGAAAGGAGGTTTTGATGAAGCAAACTGTCTCTAACTGTGAAAAGTCACCCTGGATTTGAGATGATGCCCTTTCAGGTGGGGGAACATCTAAAACATTTTCTGTTTTGACCTGATAATGACATGAATTAGTGGGTCACAGTGGCTCTGTGGGTGGTCCCACCATTTCTAATGGAATTTTACTAGATTGTGAGATCTGCAAGTCTGGAGCCCAGTGCCTTGTACACCTCAGCAACCCTTCCTTGGGGGGGCCTCCCCAGGTACACTCACTTGCTCAGTAGCAGCTGTGGGGACAGGGAGCATGGATACCTGCATGCACTGGAGCCAAGGGTGACTGAGCCCAGTGAAGGCCACCAGGAATGGCCAGAGCAAGACAAGGGTGACTAGACCCAAGTGTCAGTTTAACAAGTAGAGGTGAGCTGGTTCCCGTCACCTCCTGCCATCAAAGGGCAAATACCCGCAGAGACCTCCCCAGACCATTTCAGCTATCCACAGGGAACTGTGTGGGCCTGCCTCGCTTGGCCCTATGACATGTGAGGGCATGAGGTTATCCCTGCTGAGTCAGGCAGGCCCCTTCCCAGACTGGAGAACAGATGGGACCTCACACATACACACACACCCAGCACCTCCCTGCACCTCCCCAACAGCAGCAACCACCCAGTCCTTTGCTCCCCCCCCCCCTTCAGATCTCCACCTGCCAGCCAGACCCCCTTCAGGCCTCAGGCCTCTCTCCCCAGAGCTCAGCCACATTCAGCTTTGCTCCCTCCCACCTCCCAGGATTTGCCACACCCAGCTCCTCCCCTTGGATCCTCCTGCTGAGCCTTCCCTGGGAAGCTTCCAGATTAGGTCTGGTGTCCTTAGAGCTCTGCTGGTCCTCTCCTCCTGGCAGCCTTATCAGATGGACTGGCACAGTCATTGTACCACCATTTGCCTGGCATCCAACTCCTCAGGGAGAGGATGAGGGACAGTGTGGGGCTGCCTTACCCAGCGCCCAGCTCAGGGCCTGCTAAGAGTTTCAGAGCAGTATGGATGTGGGTGAAAGAAGGAAGGGCCCTGTTGAGGCCCACACACATCTCAGGGAGGCTGCACTGGTTTGGGGGGGGTTGTCTCCCAGAGGAGGCTTGGAGAACAGGCCTTCTTTGAGAGGCTGGGGGAGTGGGGAGGGGCAGGGCCGGAAGGCTTGGGGAGGGGTGGGTGGGTCCCAGTACAAAGGGTTCTGTCTGCAAAGTCGGGCCTGCACCTGGCCTGCTCCCGCTCCATCCGTCCTCCTGGAAGAGGGGCCCAGGCCTCCGACCAGAGGTTCTGCAGCACAGAGGAACCACCTCCCCCATGCTGTTCTGGAGCTAGCTCAGAAGGCCCTTGCCACACACAGGGTGACAGGGCTGGGCACCCACTCGCCCTGGTATGCAGAATGCAGACGCCAGAGCCCCAGACAGACGTTTCCTTCTGAGGCACAACTTCCTACCTGGCCAAGGAGTGCAAGGGGTCCCACCTGGGGTCCCCTGGAGGACACAGAGTGGAGGCAGAGCCTGGCACATCTCCCCCTCCCCAGAAAAGTGCTGCACACCCCTTTCTTCCTCTGAGATCACAAAAGTGGGAGCAGCTATCTGAGCAGGAGAGTCACAAACACCCAGTGCCCTCAGCACGGGGAGGGGGAGGGTTTAATCCTCTCCCTGCAAGAGAGGTCAAGGAGGTCAGTGAGTGGGAGGAAGGGAGGGGAGGAAGGAGGAAGAAGAGGGAGAAGTGGAGGGGAGGGAGGGGAGGTGCACAGAGGGGGGGCTGGCTCTGGTTGAATTTGCACTCAGCACCCTGGCTCAGCGGTTGAGCTCTGAACCCGTGTTCCCTCTTTGTCTTCTCTGAAAGCAACCCCATGGATTTTCATTTCCTTGTCCCCCTTACTTGTCCCACTTCTAGTGTCAGCACCCGTGTCTCTGCGTGTCTCCCCGGGGCTGCCTGCCCTCCCCTCTACAGACCCTGTAGAGAAGGTGAGGCCTGAGCTGGCTCTTGAGGAGAACCAGGGCAGCTGCCCAGCTGGGGACAAAGGGAGATGGGGCAGGTGGGGCCAGGGGTACATGCCTGCAGCAGCCCGGCTGCTAATTCTCTCTAATTGCTTTAAAGTTGTACTAATTGAACTGATTGAAAACAGAGTCTGGGGGTGAGGGGTATGAAGGAAGGAAAGGGTATTGTCCAAGAAGTCAGGAGCCCATCCCCCAGCCCAAGCTGACGCCTCTCAGCTGCCCAGGGCCTCAGCCCGGGCAGCCCTTTGTCTCCTGACCACAGGCCTAGCCTGAGCCCCCTGCCAGATTTGGAGCTGGGGCTGGTGGGCACAGGGAGAAAGGGCCAGACTCAGAGCCGGAGAGTGTCCAATCCCAGGACAAGACAGGGCCCACAGACTCCCCTACATGTGCAGATCCCACAGGCTGGTCCAAGGCATCCTGCCAGGCCCCTGGGCTGCACACAGCCCAACCCACTGGTCCGCTGATATACTTGACAAATACCAGTCCCCACGTACTATGCCCAGGCCTGAAGACAGAGTGTCCTGGGGCCCACCTGTCCCACTTTGATGTGGCTATGACAGATTTGTTCTCCACCTGACCAGGAGACCTGAAAAGCAGGCCTGGTCCAGATCCTCCCCTGGACCCCAAGAGAAGGGGTCAGGAAACATTTGAGAAGGTGAGTGGGGATAATGGTCCCTCACCAGCTCAAGATTCAAATCCAGATGTGGGCTTCTGTTTCGCTGATTTGTGTGCAATTAGTATTCAAACCCTCGATTAGCACAAAGTCCATGACTTCCTTCCTAAGCTTCCTCCTCCAACATGCATACTCAGTTGTCCAAACCTGCTGGGGGCATACTCAGCCCAAAGGGGGCCCCTCCTGCCCCTGGCCCTGGGAGAGACTCGGAGTCCCACCGCTGAGCAGGCAGTGCTGCTCCAGTCACGGCCACTAGGTACCACTGTGGAACCCGTGTCCTGCACAGGCCTGCAGCATGGTTCTCGCCTGGGGTAGGGGTGGGGCCCGCGGGGCGCTTGCAGCAGGCACCCAGGCACCCCAGGGCACTCCCTTCCTGCTGGTTGTCACCACTGTTCTTGCAGAGGGAAGCATGGACCAAGGAGCAAGCCCTGACCGGTTCAAACGGATCTGAGACAGGATAGTCACCAAATTTTACCTTTCCCAACTTTTCCCCTCATTTTAATGCCCAGCGGATGAAACCCACCATGTATGAAGAAATGCATTCTGTCGCTGTGCCTGTGCACCCACTTCCCTGGGGTTTCCCGCCCTATACATCACTCATTTCCCACCTCAGCCCCTTTAAAACTGTCCTTGGCTACTGTTCAGGGAGCTTGTCTGACACATTTGTCATGAACATGTGTCCCTTCAGCTGCAACTGTGACCCCAGTGAAACTTTGCCTGTGTCTTTAAGTTTTGGGTCGGGGCTCATTTCTACCAACGCTGGGCCTGGGACCCTGGTCGGGGAACACTGTGCCCTCTGCCGCCGCTCCCTGCAGGCTGCTGGGAGGCCAGGACGCCTGACTCTGATGAGCCCGAGGCTCCCCACATTATTGCCTGTGCACTGCCCACAAGTCCCCAGGCCCTTGTGTGGAACCTGGACTTGCCCTTCCCCCTTGGAGTGAGCCCCTGTGGGGAGGAGCCCTGATGGCCTTTCCTACCAGCAGGCTTTAGCCTGGACACTCAAACCCATCGGAGGGGCTCTAATAGTGTTGGATCTAAGAAAAGAAAGGGTTGGTCGGATGGGGTAGTTCTCTCTCCCTTTCCTCCCAAGAGGCTCCCATGCAAACATGTCCTCCTCCCAAGCTTGACCATGTGACATGGCTGGACCCCCAGCATAGAGGGGAGGCCCTCAGAATGATATCTCGGGAGGCTCTGACCACAGGAAGTGCTCAGCCCGTTTCTCTGTCCTGAGGGGGACTAGAGAGGACTCCAGAAATGCCACCCAGAAGAGTAACCAGTCACTCTCAGAAAGTTCAGAAGCCAAGGCCCTAGGCCTGCTGTCTGGCGGGGCAGGCATCAGGGAATCCAGAGTGCTGGGTGTAAAGTCTGTTCCATCCACTAGCCCAGGCTCCGCTGTGTGGGCTCACTCTGGGGCCAGCCTGCAGAGGGAACGTGGGGAGGAGGGGAGGAGGGCTTCTGCAATGCTGGGGGAAAGAGTTCCCAGCACATCCCATACACAAGAAGTGCTCAGTGTTGAGTGAGTGAACACAAAAAGGCATGAACAGGTGTGAGACCAGCCTCCCAGGAGATGAAGCCATCCTGGGCACCAACAAGCACACAGCAAGAGCTGGGTATTAGGGACACGGCTGGCTTAAGGACAGGAATGAACCTCAGGGATCCCAAGTTGCAGTTTTCTGTAATCCCCAGTGTTGTAGAGAGATGGCTGGAGACCTCCAAGCAAGCTGAGGGGCTGTGACAAAAGCAAGGAGAGAGACAAGGTAAGGCGTGTCGTGGGGGTTGCAAGGTTCAGGAGCCAGAGAAGGAGGACCAGCCAGTACCGGTCAGCAGGGCTGTCCACAGACGGGACGAGGCTTCTAGAGCAGGGGCAGCAGGACAGATGAGTGCCTGCCAAGCTGCAGAGGAGGGGTGACCTGCCAGGAAGTGGGTGGGCACAGCCTTGGAGCTGGGGCTAGAGGACAGCTGCAGGGGCAGTCATGACAAACAGCGGGATTTGGGAAGTGGGAATATCGGGAGCGCGGGGAAAGGTAGTTGGATAATGAGCTGATTGGCAAATGAGTAAACAGCAATTGCTTGATGAAAAATGTTTATGGTGCAATTAGCAGCTGTGCCGTAAATAAAAGTTTAACTGTGTTTATTACAAACTTGTTGAGCCACAGGAAACAGCTCCATGATTGAGCCAGCCTTTAATGCTCTGTGTGAGACGTTCTCTGTGTGATGCATGATTAAGCGTGCTCTCAGCCTCAGCGCAAGAGGCCATTCTTCAGCCCTCCAGCCCTCTCCACTCCATGCCTCCCTGCCCAGCCCTATTCTGACTGTCCACCTGACCCCAGAAGCCTGGATGGAGAGGACGTGACCCCTCCTTGGGCCGCACGTTGCCTCTACTGTTCGGATTCTGCGGTATGATGCATGTCTCCACCTGACCCCAGGTTCCCACAAGTGTCATTTTTTTAAAGGTTTATTTATTTATGTGAGAGAGACAGAGAGAGAGAAAGCGATAACAGAGGTAGGGGAGCAGCAGACTCCCCGTTGAGCAGGGAGCCCGATGTGGGGCTCGATCCCAGGGCCCGGAGATCATGACCTGAGCCGAAGGCAGACGGTCAACGACTGAGCCACCAGGCGCCCCTCAAGTGTCATTCTGAGACCACGTGACGTGCTTGGCACCAGCCCCCCCTGAGGCCAGAAACTGAGCACCGGCCTCACCCCTGACCCTCTCCAGATGCCTTTGTCCTGCACTCTTTCCCTTCTCTTCAGCTCCTCCTGCTACAAAATCCTGCCTGGAACACCCAGAGTCTCCGCCCAGCCCCACCTCCACCTGCTCACTCCTCCACCACCTGGGGGTAAATGCCCTTCGGCATGCTGCCTTTTCATCTCATCTCCCATAATATGTTTTAGGGGTTTTTTTAAGCATGAAAATTGTTCAAAAACAAAGACAATGAGAAACATTTGGGCCTTCACCATCCTTCCTAGAGGGAGCATCTCTAAAAGTGGTTTGCGTCATCTCTCTGCATGTTTACATACATATCCAAGAAAAATGCACAACCTTCTTTGCAGATTCCATTAATGTGATCACAAACAAAACCTTTTGCAGCTTCCTTTTATTGCTCAACATTATTTTTGAGGTGTTTCAGAGTTGATCCGGCTGGTTTTAACCCCTGTGTGGAATTATGATGAATGAGTACACCACATGTCTGGATTTTCCTCACCACGTGTGAGGGACACGCGGGCCCAGTATTTTGTCATGACATGTATATTGTCAGTGACCCTGTGTCCTCGCTGATCCTTGCTGCTACGGAGGACGCCGATGCCTCAAATCCGTTTCTCCATGGTTCATGCTGGTCGCTCTCTTGCCACCGCATAAAGTTCACCACCTCACCTCTACTCACCTGTCCTCAGAGTATCTGAGTTTTTGGTTTTGCCAGCTTCTTATGTTTTCTGGGTGACCAGGGAGGTTGGGTGTCTTTCATACTATTTGGGGCTGTAGTGACTCATGGACAAGCAGGAGGCACCACACACTCAAGTTCCCAATTTGGAAGCCAATGACACAGAACTTCAGGATGGTCTTCAAGGGCAGGAGAGGCTTCTCCTGGGTCTTGCTCCCGAGGACCTCTGAGCCTGGAACATTCTCCATGCCACACAGCTATTCATCATGCCCTTCACTCTCAGGAAACCCACTGCGGGCTGCCCCAGGACGGGTTGTGAGTACCCTGCTTCTCCTATGCAGCTCAGCACTGTAGGGCCACTGTTTTGGAGAGAGATGGAGGCAGCACACAGCATCCCCCAAACCATTTCCCCATTCCCACTCATGCACACCCCCTATTGCCCTTTGTTTCTGTTTGGCAGTGATTATTTTATTGATTTATAAACATTTCCATGTTTCTGGGAATAAACCTTGCTGGTTGCGAATGGTACAACCCTCCACATGCAGCTGGGGCTCCTCACTTTCCTTCGGCTATTGCCCCTTTGCACCTCAACCCCGGAACCTGCACAGCTTGCTGCCTGGGCCTGCTCCTGCTTTCCCTTGCCCACAGTGTGGGGTTCTGGGCCTCCGTCCAGGACCCACCCTCCTCCCCCAGCCTCCTCTCACGCCTTACAGCACTTTCCTGCTACGTGCTTGAAACATGTGTTGGGGGTTTTTTAGAATCCAACCTGGAAAATAAGGAAGAAAAGCCCCTTGTGGTGTCCTGAGTGTGATTTCCCATGGCTATCCTCCATGCAGAGGACCGCAGTACAAGATCTCTGTGTCTGCACCTGTCTGTCCCACTGGGCAGCCGTGCGGGTGGGGGGAGGCCGGCAGAAGACCCCAGGGTAGCAGCCTCTCCAGGGCCGTGAAGAGAGGGAGGTGGAGAGAGGCCTTGGGCTTGTATCTTAGTGACAGACTGCTGAGCGTGTCTGAGGTCCACAGGGCAGGACTTAGATGCCCACGGAGGAGAGAGGGAGTCCTGCAGGGAGGGCACCTCCTCCCCAGCCCAGCCACACACCCCCACACCTCCTCACTGACTCCTTGTAGACCTTCCCAAGTGCGGTTCCTTGCACCCGCACCAGCCCTTCCACACCCCCATTCCTGCTCTCCCTTCCCTTTTTGGGCCACAGACACGTCTTCCAGCCATGTCTGTCCCCCCAGAGTGTGGGCTCTGAACACAAACACTGCACCTGCTTGTAGGTAAATACATTTATCTCCGGTCCTGAATGGCTACCTGGCCCACAGGTGCACCTTGCCTTCCCTCTACATGGCATTTTCTGTGGGGCCGGAGGTGGGGACAATCTTGGGTATAAGGGCAGCCAAGGCCACGCCATCCCATGCCGTACCCAACCAAGGGTCAGAGGAAGGCCCCGCAGCACCCAGTCAGAGGGCCACCAAGCACAATCACCCAAGGAGCCTAAGAACGATGGTAGAAAGGTGAACTGTCCCTTTCATTTCTTCCCAGGCAAAGCCTCCAGACTACAAAACAACATTTTAATTTAAATTCTGATTCCACATTCATTCACCAAGCAGCTCTGAGCAGGGATTTCATTAAAGGCTTTAATAGATTTTATAGGACTTGTCACATCCGGAAAGGTGATGGAGCAAATGCATTTTCTCTGCCTCCAGAATTTCAACAACGGCTCAGAAAACAAATTTACCATGAAAATGCAGAGCAGTCCAGCCTTGTACAGACAAGGAGAAATGACCTCACTCCAGGTGAGCAGAGCCCTGGCAACCCTCCCTGTCTTCCACACATACTCGGGCCCTGGCCACCAAGGGAATCGCAGGATGGGCAAGATCCAGGGTGTACAGAGGATTTTGCCAGGAACAGGGAAACGAGGGGTCTCAGATGGCCCAAGTCCCAGCAGCACGCTGCAGGACCAGACTGGACACTTCGTGTGTGAGCTGGTAAGTGTGGTGAGCAGAGCTGCCCTCTACATCTATGGCTCCCTTGGTCTGGAGCAGGGGAAGCAGCTTGAAACTTTGACCTGGCTTCTTTCCCTCTTTCCTGCAGGGCTCCAGCCCCTCAGGTGCAGGGGCAGCTGCCTATTAGCTCAGCCACATCAAGAACAAAGACATACAAGCAGGGTGGCTGACTCGCCAAGGTTTTCCCAGACTGTCCTGATTTTAAAACCGAGAATCCTAGAAACCCCCTCATTCAAGCAAACCGGGTGGTGGGCCACAGGGTCAGGCAAGCAGCAGGTCAGCCCCTCAGCCCATTCCACACTGCACCTGCCTGGGCCCCTAGGGATTCCCCAAATTCAACTGCCATTAGTGGAGCCAGTCAGCCCTTGGGCTGGCAGCCTTGTGGGGCAGGACATCCTGTGGATCCTGGACCCCTTTTGCCAGGTGCCCCACGAGGAACATCCTGCCAGCTCTCCTGGTCTTCCCACCTTCCCCTTTGACCTGCCATGGACCGTGGGGCCACCCCTCGCACACCACAGCCCTGGTCTTTGGTGGCCTTGTGGCTCTGGCCCCTCCCACACCAGGGTGCAGTCGGCAGCGGCTCCTGCAGGACGACAGCCAATCCCCTTCCTGGGGCAGCCTGTGCTGGACCCAAACTCCCACTCCCCTCTCCTAGGTCTGCACAGTCCAGGCTCCACCCACAGGGACCCCACCTACCTGAGCACTGGATTTCTAACAGTCAAAGCGAGTGTTTAAGGAACTATCAAAGCCAAGCACCAAAAACAACTGTTTTAAGAATTGGCTTTTTTTTTTAGGATTGTATTTGTTTATTTATTTGAGAGAGGGGGTGGAGGGGCAGAGGGAGAGGGAGAGAATCTCAAGCAGACTCTCTGCTGAGCGCTTAGCCTGACGCGGGGCTCAATCTCCTAAACCGGAGATCAGGGCCTGAGCTGAAACCAAGGGTCAGATGCTTAACTGACTGAGCCGCCAGGCGCCGCTTGGCTTTTTTTCCCCAAAAGTGTACAAACAGTCATCCTGAGGAAAATTATCAATGTTTTGGACTTTGCTACACCAATTTATAGTTTAATATTGTTTTAATATAGAATTTTAGGTCAAGAAACATAAATTTTGGCAAGGGCTTGACCTCTTGCTGAGTGGATGAATGAATGAGGGTGCAACACGATGCACTCGCTGGCCTGTGGGTCCTCGTCTGGGAGGAGGCTGGGGGTCCCTGTTCACACCAATGGTCTCCCCGGCACTGTCCATCCCCGCAGACTCTGCTCCACGCACAGTCCAGCATCACCCTCCCACCACCCCAGAGAGGCCCCGCGAGCTCAGCAGAGACAGCCCGGGGCTGGAGAGGCAGATCACGGCTCCGTCCAGAGGGCCGCCAGCCCATGGTCAGCTCATCCCACACAGACCCTTCCCCTTGGCCTCCAGAGCCTCCTAACCCCAGTCCCACCTTGTACCCTAGAGGCTCTGTCCAAGTCCCCTGGGGAGCGCCTCAAAAGCCCCCTTCCCAAGTCAATGTGTTGACTGAATACCTGGTTCACCATCTGTGGCTGGACGTGCCCAACCTCCAGCCTACCCGACACTTCGTCTCCCACCTCTGCCCAGAGCCATGGTGCACTTGCTAGCCACCTGCCTCCTGGCTGAGGAGCCCTGCAGGAGATTGGAACTGAGGTGTTTATTCTCACCCACAGGTCTCAGCTCCTGTAGGGTGGCCTTCTTTGGGCCCTCTTGGATCCAAGCGTGGACCCCACTTTACTCCGGGTGGTCCCTCTGCCCACATCTTAATCCCCTTATTCAGCTCTCCTCAGTTTCCCAGCTGGAGATGACGTGTGTCTCCTACCTGGACCCTAATTGACACAGATCTCTAACTTGGATTTTATACCAAAATAAATCCTAAATAGACCAAAGATACAGATATTTAAATATAACCAAAGAAGTACTAGAAGAAAGCATAAGAAGAATATTTTGAGCTTACAAAGCCCAAATTATAAAAAATTTTACTACTTCACGTAGTAAAAATATTTCTATAAGGCAAAACTACTATAAACAAAGACAAAAGTCAAATGACCAATGAAGAAAAATATTTGCAAGTACTTAGGGATAAAGATTTACTGTGCAAAACGGCTGTACAAATCAATAAGACAAAGTCCAACCACCCAATAAAAAAATGGGTCAAGGATTAAATAATTTATAGAAGAAGGAGAAATTATAATTTTTAAACATATAAAACGTTGTTCAACTTGACTGCTAGGGGAGAAATGTGATCTCTAACCATGGGGCTTCTCTTTCAAACCCCGTAGACTGGCCAAGATTCAAGGGCTTGTTAGCACAGACATGCGGGGAGAGTGCAGGCGGGGCACCTCACAGTGCTGCGGGGCCGGGGTCTAGGGCCAGCTCTGAGGAGGGCAGCTTGACAACAGATCTTTCAAAGTTACAATTGCACACTCTTGCCCAGGACTTCCAGGAACCCAGCCTAAGACAAGACATCACTGGCACCACTATCCAAGAGGAAAAGATCAGAAACAGCCTGAATATCCATCCACAATGGCTCGGCAGCTCTGTGGACCATGTGGGGCTTCTCGCAGACACTGGGCCACGTGGACAGGCTCCATGGAAGTGCTCACACGTGTGTGTGTGTGTGTGTGCGTAGCACAGATCTGCCCTGAAGGGCCCGTGAGAGACTGATGGCAGAACAGATCACTCTCTGTGGCTGAGAAGCAGGGGAGAGAGGGCTCCTCCTTACTGTGTCCCTCCCTTGTGCATTTTTCTGCTTGAACCATCTGCATGTATAACTTATTCCCCTCCTCCAAAAAGGAAAAAGAATGTATTAAAATATTTATATATACTTTTTAAGATTCCCAATCCTGTAGCCAATCCCAGAGGTTCTGACCCTGGGCCTAGGGTTGGGGACCACCCCCAAGTGATTCTGAGTGCTGGGAGATCACGGGCTGGGGCAACAGTCACCCCCTCCTTTTGATGCCAGCCCCTCTGAGAGTCTAATGGGAGCTTCTGGCACTCCCAGCACCCCACAGACGGGTTCTTCCCCCAAGAATGCCTGGAACCTGTCCGGGTGGGCAAACATGAGGAGACTCTGCCACCCTCTGGCAGATGATGGAGGAGACACAGGCTGGGGGCCCTATTAAACCTGGGGTGGGTTGCTCTGGGGCCACATTCTGTATGATCCAGGGCTCTCTGTGAAGGCCCACAGGGGCACACACTGGATCTGAATGCATCAATGTGTTTGTCAGGCTTCAGTTAAAAATAAAGAAAGAGGGGCACCTGGGTGGCTCAGTCAGTGAAGCATCTGCCTTCAGCTCAGGTCATGATCCCAGGGGCCTGCTTCTCCTTCTCCCTCTGCCCCTCCACCCCACTCGTGCTCTCTCTTTCTCTCTCAGATAAATAAATAAGATCTCTTAAAAAATAAAAATAAAGAAAACCCAGGTGCCAGTCCTGCCCTGACCTGCCTAGGCAGTGGGGTGCAGTCCTGAGGTTAATACAATTCCACAGAAGCTATTGAAGCAAGTGTCAGGGACTCTTTCCAACATGGCTGTGGACCAAGACCAATGACCCAATGACCCTGGGGAGAAACGTGGCCTGACACCCCCCTGCGGCTCCCGGGGCTCCACTGGGACAGACAGAGCTCAGGCCGAGGGGCCGTGAGGACAGATAGCGAGTGACAAGGGTCCCCGCAGCATGTCAGAGAGGACATGACCCCCACCAGGGCACACTGACCTGGGCTCAGGGTTGAGTTTCAGCCTCATCTGATGGGTAGCCCAGCCACAGCCCCAGCAGCCATCCTCACCCTGCCTCCTGGCCCAGCCAGATGCCTCAGAACAGCAGCGTACATAGTCGGCCCACACTGTCCACTCCCAGGGCTGCTTCTGCACCACAGAGTCTACACTGCAGAGGGTCCTCCCTGCACTACACCCAGTACATCCATCTTGCAGTGCACAGAGTAGAGTGTATCCACCCCCAATGTATTACACTGCGGTGCACCTGCAGTTCACCCTCCAGGGCATGGGTCCCAGGGAGCATCCACCTTGTGTCTACAAACACATGTGCACACAATGCACACACACATCTGGAGCCACGAGGCCAGAGCCACTTTCACTGTCATTTGTGGACTGATTGATAAAGTGTCAGCAAGCCAGGACAGACATGCTAGTGCTCCACCTTCAACACATGACCCCTGCCGTCCCGTGGGCTGGCCTCTGCCAGCATCATCTGCAGAAGCTGCACACCCTGTTCTCCGCCCCAGGAGTGAGAACTCATGAAAGTAAGACAAATTGGGCTCCTGGGTGGCTCAGTTGGTCAAGCGTCTGCCTTCGGCTCAGGTCATGATCCCAGGGTCCTGGGATCGAGCCCCACATCGGGCTCCCTGCTCAGCGGGGAGCCTGCTTCTCCCGCTGCCGCTCCCCCTGCTTGTGCTCTCTGTCTCTGTCTCTCTCTAATAAATAAATGAAATCTTTTTAAAAAAGAAAAGAAAACAAAATCTTGGACGTGAGAATCATGATCTTACCTGAAAAAGTTTATTCTTTAACATTTTTAGAATGATTTGGTTTTTGTCTTTTGAAATTTTTTTCCCAAACGCCTCCCACTGGCTTTAGGAAAAAGTACAAACTCATCTCCATGACCTCCCCTCCACCCACCTCATTTCCTGGAGTCCTGACCCCTGTATTTGGAGCTCCTGGAGAGAGCAAGCAGCATGGAAGTACTGCCGCAGACTGGGAGGGGTGGGCACGCACAGGGTACTTCAGTCAACAGAACTTTACTCTCTCACAGCTCTGGGAGGCAGAACTCCAAAACCGAAGTGTGAGCAAGGCCACACTCTCTCCAAAGCCTCCAGCTGAGCACACTTTCTTCCTTCTTACAGCTTCTGTGGCCTCCAGGGTTCCTTGGCTTATAGACACACATCACCCCAATCTCCGCCTCCATCATGCGCCACCTGGCACTCTTGCTGTATCTTCTGTGTTTGTGTGCAAATTTCCCTCTTCCAATAAGGATCTGACTCCCGTATGTCCTCACCTTAACTAATCACATCTGCAAAGACCTGATTTTCAAATAAGGTCACATTCACAGATGCTGGGCGTTAGGACTTCAACATTATCTTTTTAAGGGACACAGCTCAACCCACAACACTCACTGATGAAGAAACCAATAAAATGCTACAACCACAAACGTATATATAGGCAATCAATGAACTGTAGTAAGTAGATGCACCACTGGTCACTACCAAAGAGCAATCATCAGTTGCTTTCCACCAGACAAAATTAATTTGCATTTCAGTGAACAAGAAACGTTGGCATTACTATCAATTTTCTGCAATTATAGAGCTATAAGATAGTTCAAAGATAATGAAAGAAAATCTGGAAGGGAGAGCCAACAGGACACCCAGTAATTGTTTTGACATTGCAAAGTCTTTTTTTTTTTTTAGATTTCATTTATTTATTTGACAGAGAAAGACACAGCAAGAGAGGAAACACAAGCAGGGGGAGTGGAGAGGGAGAAGCAGGCTTCCCGCGGAGCAGGGAGCCCGATGCGGGGCTCGATCCCAGGATCCCGGGATCATGACCTGAGCCGAAGGCAGACGCTTAACGACCGAGCCCCCCAGGCGCCCCTCAAAGTCTTTTGACTTACAGTTTATCCTGACAAAATTTCATGCATACACCGAAGTAAAGAGAAGAACACAAGGATTGTCCATGCTTGTCACTGAGCTCTAACAAAGATCAGTTCCAGACCTCTCCCATTTTGTTTATTCTATGTCCACACTCACAAGATTATCTTGAAGCAAATCCCAAACATGATCACATCATTTCACTCATAAATATTTTAATGAGTAGTTTTTAAAGGATTTCAAAGAGAAATGACATAATCCTACTGGATTTTAGAAAAATCAGTCTGGTTGCCAAGTACAGAAGGACTGAAGAAACTAGCAGAAGCAGAAAAGAGAACTCCCAGACACCTCACATATGTGCACACACAACACACAGGCTGTGCACCACACATACACACATGCCACATGCCGTGTATGCACCACACGTGCGCACACGCCACACACGGTGTATGTACCACACATACGCACGTACTACGTGCAGTGTATGCACCAGACACACACACACGACATGCTATGTATAAACACCACACATGTGCACACGCCACACGCTGTGTATGCACCAGACACACACGCACGACATGCTATGTATAAACACCACACAGGTGCACACACAACACACAGTTTACACACGTGCTCACAACACTGCATATACACATGCATATTCTCTTGCCCATCACAGAAGCTCCACACCAATGTAGGGATGACACTTTCACACAGATCACACAGAAATGTCAAGTCCCCAGGGACCCCGGGTGGCTCAGTCGGTTAAGCGTCCGACTCTTGGTTTTGGCTCAGGTCATGAGATCAGCCCCGTGTCAAGGTCCGCATCTGGTTGGGCACCCAGTGCTGGGTCTGCCTAAGGATCCTCTCTCTCTCCCTCTGCCCCTTCCCCCTCTCACATGCACTCTCCCCTCCCCTCTCTCAAACAAATAAAGAAGTCATCTTTAAAAAGGGAAAAGAAAAGAAACATCAAGTCCCCAAAGCCCCTCTGGACACCTCTGGAGGCTTTCAAGCTGCTAAGTCCCTGATCAGGCCCCCAGGCCCCTGCCTCATCTACTGTCCCTCCGGGCTCCAGGCAGCCTTCCACTGCCCAGACACCTCCCCACCCTCAAAATCCCCCTGGACCCACTTCTCTGCTCTCTGGAGATGTAAGATTTGGCCACCAGTGTTGCCGCCAGAGCTCTGCACTGCCCCTGTCCAGCTGGAAAGAAAGCCGACCGAAGCATCAGGCAGGGACTTCACTAAGACTTCTCCAGGCAGTTGAGACAGGGTAAGCCCCTCCCCATGGACCCCTCTGCACCTGTTCCATCCCTAGGTCAGCTGGCAGCTGAGGCTCCAACCCAGGTCTCCCAACATCAGATGTCACCACCTTTCTGTCTTCAAGGGCGCTGGAACCCACAGTTCCCCTCCAAGGCAGCCTGCCCCCAGGCCCTGTCTGCCAGGGCCCCACTCCCCCACCAGCCTGGAGTCTCAGAGGCTGGCCACCTACTGCCACCCTCAACCCTCACATCCATCCAGCAGCCAGAATGATTGCTCTGAAACACAAATGTGGACGCACAACTATCTGTAGCTCCCAATGCCTACAGAGACCCATTAATGTTCTCACTGCAGCCCCACCTGCCCTCAGCCTCACCCTCCTCACCTCCAGTCTTGTTTGCTCCCTCTCATGTTCCTCCACCCTCCCCAGGTACCGCTACTCACCCCTAGAAGAACAGCTAAGACACAGCCTCTCTCAGAAACCTGTCAAGACCCCATCAACATTGGCCCATCGAAGACAAGCCACTAGCCTGACAAAGATCAACCCCAGGGGTGAGACCCACGTGTCTCTGAATCTTCAGGAACATGCCCCCCACACAGAAGCTCACAGATGTGTTGGATGAACCACATGCAGTCCTGTCACCAAGTCTGGGGTCCCACCCCTCGGACCTCTTAAAGGGCTTGTCCGGGTTCCAGCGGGCCTGTCTTCTCTGCAGCAGTGCTCACAACTGGCCACTGGGTGTCAGGGTTGGACTGCACTGCTCAGAACCCCCTTGGCCTGGGAGATAGAGGGGATCCTGCCCTTGACCCCAGACTTGGGGAAAATAGCTGCCCCTCTTGGGGTTGGACAGAACTAATCTGAGAAGGCCTCTTGGGAGAGGGGGGCTTCAAGATGCTTTGGGCCAGGAGCTAGCCTCCTGGTTTCCCAGTTCCCTACACAAGCTGATGATCCCCCCACCACACCCACCTCCAGGAAGCCCTGTTCCCCTGAATCTTGCAGCTCATGGCCCCTTAGCAGCCTCCTGTCCCACTCACAGTCGATGTGAGGTCACCATCGGTTCCCAGTGTTCATCTGAGCTGCCCAAGCCCAAGGCTGAAACCCCAGACCAGCTCCAGAGCAGCATGGGCAGGTAGGAATATGCAGACTTCTTCCAGCACCAACAAGCACTGGGCCCAACTTGTACAGGCAATGAGCAGAGTCATTGGCCTGCACCATCTCGGCCTAATCCCCTCCACACTGCAAGGCAGGAAAATTATGATCCCAATTTGACAAATGAGGAAATGGAGGTTCAGAGAGATTGAGCACCTCACCCTGGGTCACACAGCAAGGACAGCTGGCTCTAGATCTGCACTCCAGACAACTGCCTGGGGGTGTGGACAGAGGCCTCCGGCAGGACCCACCTCCATGGCCTGAGCCAGCAGCTCTGAGGATCTCCTCAGTGAGAGCGTGAGCTCGGCTCACAGCCACACTCCTCGACCCCTGGGAAGGAAGCAGGGACCCCGAGTTTCCAGCTGCTCCGGCACCTGCCAGGTTCCTGAGGGAGCAGCCGTTGGTTGATACCAGGGCCAGCCCCCAGACACCCTCCTGTGGATGATGGTGATGGCAGCAGCCCCTTTGGAAGTTAAACATGTCCTGTCGCACTAGGATGGCAAGCTCATGCTGGAGAAGCCCCGTCAGAGCCTCCTGTTTTCACCTCCAGAGTGGGCTAGGGGTGTAACTGCCTCCTGGGTCACTGTGGGCCAAGAAAAGACCAGTGGTGTTACCTGGCCCACAGTGGGCATTCAGATAAAGCAGAAGGAGGCGGGTCAAGGGAATTAGGAAAGGTGCCTGGGCCCTGTGTGGAGGTGGGGGACGCAAAGTCATCTGGCAGAGCCCAGGCCTGGTCCCCATGGGCTACACCAGGCAGCCTTCCCTCCAGGGGAAGTACCCTCTCATAAATACCCTGACAGGCCCCACGGATAAATGGTCTGTCCAGGGCCAAAGGGTTTCCTGGAGTTCAGAGGTCCAGTTCTAAAACCCAGAGAGGCCCAGGTAAACCGGGACAGCGGGTCATCCTCCTTCCCACAAATGGGATGTTGAAGGCCACAGGGTCACAGGTGGGGAGGCATGGGGCTCTTGAGAGAGCACACCCAAAGTGGACACCAGGTATGATCTGTCTGGACAGGGTTGTCGTGGCCACTAGAGAGCCTATAGGTGGGTAGGAGCTGGGCCCTTGCTGACTCACCCAGGGCAGGTGTGGGGCACACAGCATCCTCCGAGACCTGGCAGCTCCTGGAGCTTCAAGAAGAAGCCAGGTAAGGAAGGACACCCAGGCCTGGGCTCTAGACACAGCCCTGAAGACACAGGTCCAGGGACAAGACAGAGAAAGAGCCCCAGTGAAGCACTTGGAGGGACTCTCGTACAAGAAGGGAACCCTGATCAGGGCAGGAGGCCACCCTGAAGATAGACCTGGAGCTTTTGCTATGACACTGGGCCCCTGGTCCCCTCATCTCCTCCATCCCCCATCCCCAGGCTGGCCTGGCTCTGCTCCATCTTCAGCTGGGTCTGGGGGTTCCCCGCCTCGGCCCATTCTCCTGACCACTGCCAGGGCAGTAGCAAAAGGCCCCTCCCATAAGCCCTGGACAGAGGCACTAGCCCAACCCACCTAGGTCACAGCCTAATCCGGCTCCCACTACTAAGTCTAGGACCTAGTGCATGCATAGGCCAATGTCAATGTCTGTTATTCGAACCAGCAGAGGTACCAGTGAGCCAAAGGGTGAGTGGAGTCCAGGGCAGTCCCATCAGCAGGAGGCCCAGTGTGGGGCAGAGCCATGGATGGAGTCACCAGGCTGAGGTGCCTCCCTCCACTCCTGGAGGCCCCCTTCCTTCAGCAGCCAACACCGACTTGTGGACCAAAACACCAGGTCCTGCACAGAGGACAAGGATTTGGAGGGAGAGGCCGGAGCCAGCTCCAACGCCCCCCAGCTGAGCCCTGCCTCCTTCCCCACACTCCCCCTGCCTCTGGACTGCTTCCCCCAGACCCAGGCACAGCCCCTCCTCAAACCCCCCTCCAGCATCCAAACTACCCCCCTGCATCAGAGCCTTGCAGACACCTGGCCTGCTGGTTTCCTCCACAGCAGGACCATGGTCACTGGCCACAGAGGCTGAAGAGAAGGCGAGAGTGGGGGTAGAGCCCCTGGGGAATGTTCCCCCAGACGCACAGAGACTCAGGAGCAGGGACATGTACCGCTGCCACGTGCAGACCCAACGTGGGGCACAGAAGTGTCTCCAGGTGACTGCACATGAGCAAGGGTGAGCAAGATGCTGTGAACACAGGGCAGGATGCACACGTGTGTTCACCCGTGCAGCGAGAATGTGGGCACCAAGCATGTGACCTGGGGGCCCCATACCTGCCCTGGCCACCTTGCCCCACCACTGATGCTCCTTCAGCCAGAGAAGGCCCCTCGCTGGTGCCCAGCCTCAGTGACCATCTCAGACAGCCCCATCCCACCATCTGGATCTAAAGACAGCAGGCGGGCCTGGAATTGACCAGGAGTTTGTGGGAATGTGGCGGGGGGGGGCGGAGGGAGACAGGTGTGTTGAGATCTGTGTACTGTGGGAAGGTGTGTGTGGTATGCTTGGTACAGGGCCCCAGGGTCAGCAAAGCTTCTGCAGCAGGCTCAGGCCAGGCTCCATCCTCTGAGCTTGGGGTTGGTGCCAGGCATGTGGGTAGGGTAAGGGGATGAGCAACCTTGCCCAGCAGGACCCATCACTCTGGCCCTACTAGCTGCCAGCTCAGTCACGTCCTCCCTGCCCGGGAGTTGGGGAGGCTCCAGGAGACGGCAGGCCCACTTCACCCTGGCCTTGCTCCTCCAACCGTCCCACCCCTGCATCATCTGCTCATAGACAGAGAGCCTGGTCCAAGGTCAACAGGTCTGGCCTGTGGAGCATCCTACACCCGGCTCCACCTGTGGAAAAGGCCAGCTGCCCACACTCCCTGGGACCAGAACCAAGCTGAGCTGTGTGGCATGAGCCCCACATGGAGGCCCAAGGACTGTCCCCCTCTAGAGTCTTCCCTCGGCCTGGCCTTCGGGTCTGAATCATGGCTCTGTGGGAGCTGATGTGAGCCTGACTCAACCTTGCCCACCCACCGAGCTTTGGCATAAACCTGAGGATGGATGGCTCGTTCCTGGGTCCATCTCTGGCCCAGGGTGCTGGGCCACTCCAGGCCCGGGTGGAGGGTGTCAAGATACATGCACACTCTCCCACCCCCAACATGCATATTTACATACACAGATAGGCCTGTGACCCCTCCCACTTGGGACACATCGGCGCTTGTGCCCTCCCTCTCTGCCCTGCCCACGATCTCAGAGTGACCACAGGAACTCTGCTGGAGGACGGGACGAGACACCCCTCCACCCCTCTCACCAGGTGCACCACCACCCAGGAGGCCACCCCCAAACGTGGGACAGGCCCCCGGGTCCTACCCAGCAGGGCCTGTCTCAGGAAGGAGGGGAAGCTGCCACCAGGAAGCCACCCACATCCGCTGCTCCATCTCTACTTGAGTCCCCCCCATCCCTCCTGATCTGAGTTTCTGGGGGACAGGAAGCAGTAAGCTCTCTGGTGATGGACCTCAGTGACCCTCCCCGGCTGAGAAGGGCCTGGGCTGCCTTGGGAAGCCATCAGGCCTCCTTCCTGCTTGGGTGTTTCTCAGCTTGTGTTGGGGGCAGCGGGGCCGCGTGTGGGCAGGGCAGGTGCCAGGCCCGGGCAGGCTGTGAGCAACCAGCCTCAAGCCGCGGCCTAGGCTGCCCCAAACCCTGCTTCCCAAAGACCTCAGGTGGGGTTGGTGCTGCCCACAGCTGGATGGACTCTGGATGTTACCCTGTCCTCTGATCAGACTGCCCTACACACCCCCAAGACAGGGTTCCTGTAAAGGACCCTCCCCCAGCCTCCTCCACCCCTCACCTCACAGACCCTCTCCACCTGAGGACCTGGCGGGACCACCCTCCCCTCCTCAAAACGTCCACACAGACAAGAGCCGGTACCCCCAGTAGGGCAGACAAAGCCCCCGGCTCCTCCCTTCCCGAAGGCCCCTCCCTCCCTCCCCCGTGGCCCTCTGTCCTCCACACACACACTTGCAAGGCCTCTCTGCTTTGCTTCCCCCTAGCGTGCCTTGTCCTGGACCACAGCTTTACGCTGTACTGATGCTTCCCCACTACAGGGTCGGCCCTATGAGAGCAGGAGGTTTTTCTTCTTTGTTCACTGCTGTATTCTTTTGTGGAGCAGACACTGACTCTTGAGGCTAGGGTTGGGGTATTCGAGAGTTGACTGAGCAAAAGCCCTTGTAGGGCCTCAGTCTGGCTGCCCCGAGGACTTTCCCACCTTCCCTGAGCTGGAGGCCTCCCTCTCAGCCTGGCACAGGAACCCCCAAGCCATGACATCCCGCTGGGCACAGCTCAGTGCCCACTGTTGGGGGAGGGGGAGGCAGCTGGGCGCCCAGTGGCAGGGAGGGAGTCCCGAAGGGGAGGAGCTCCCCTCTGTTTAATAAATACAGAGCTCTCTCTGCTTCCCTGGAGAAGTGGGAGAACCTGGTTCCCATCATAGGGAAATGGGCCCTGAATCATTTGTCTTTTTCCAGTGAACTAAGCTTCTCAGTTACCTGCTGAGAGATGGCTGAGGCCCAGGCACTCTGAGGAGCACTTAACCTGCAGGGCTGCAAGCCACAGGCTGTCCCTGTTCCTGGTGAGCCAGTGAGGGGGACAGCAGGAGAGCAGACAGGCCTGGACTCTAGCCTGCAGGGCAAAGCCCCCGCCCCCACCCACCAGACCTGCCTGCAAGGAGCTGAGATGGTGCACAGGTAAGCCCCGTGTGGGTGCGTGTGTGTGCACGGAAGTCTGTATGTCTCCATGTGTCTGCAGAGGCCTGTAGCAGTGTGTGTGTGTGTGTGTGTGTGTGTGAAGACCCACGTCGCCCGGTTTAGTCAGGGACGGGTGGAAGGTGACTGCCGCACCCAACGGAAACAACAGTGAGAATAAAGCTATCACAAAGAGGGCACCTGGCGAGCCCCACACTCAGCAAGGCGTCTGCTTGCCCCTCCCCCTCGCCTCTGCCTCTCCCCTAACCCTCTCCTCCGCTCCAGCTCTGCCTCTCAAATAAATAAATAAAATCTTTAAAAAATAAATAAAAAGTGTCACGACTGAGCTTGCTCGTTTCTGCACTGTCTCAGGGTCCTGACACTCACTCCCCACAACACTGGTGGAGTTAGAGCTCCCCTGGGCTCTTTGGATCTGCTCCCTCCCAACATGTGAATAGCTGCACATAGCAATGCACAAATCCATGCTCACCAACACATAACATCACATACACCCCCTTCCACGGCTCCCTCCTCCACGGCTCCTCTCCACAGGCCTCGCCTGACTCGGTTCTGAAAATGGAAACCATTTCCACAAAATGACACCCATGCGATGCCCAACCCACAGGGCAGAACGAAGGGCTGGGGGAGTAAGGGCTGGGGCATGCGGCCCTTGGGCCATGGTGTTGCAGTGGGGCCTTGGATGAGGTGCTTCTGAGGCTGGGAAGAGGCATCTGGGCGTCACTGCACCTACAAGGCTGGAGCTGGCTCCCTGGGGTCCTGAGCACCCACAGCCGGTGCCTCCATTTTCCCCCAGCCCCTGCTGACCGTGGGACCCCACCCCCCCATCTTCCACCCCCATCCCACTTCAGGTGTGATAGGCTGAGTGGAAAGCCAGGCCGGCCCCCAGGACAGACTCAGGAGAGCAGAGAGCAGGCCTGGGAGGGGTTCAGAGTCCCAGACCCAGCCAGACACTGGTGGGGTGAAACCCAGACTCAGGTTTGCTTCAGAGGGAGCCAGAAGCATAGGGGAAGCCCAGGAGAGTTCTCGTACTTCTGATACTGGGCTGCTCCCTTCCCGAGGGCTTGAGAAAAGACCTGCCTAGAATTACCAGCTCCAGAGAAAGTTTGGGGTGGTATTTGGTGTCTTGCTGCAAGGGGGCCAAGCAAGAGGGTTACAAGGGCCCCATCAAGGGCAGGCCTCACCGTGAAGAACCCCCACCCCAGGACTCGTGCTCAGGACAAGACAGGACACCAATCAGCTACATGCTGGCCAGAGGGCAGACAGAGCCCTGGGCCCCTCCTAAGGTGAGCAGGGGATGGGGACCCCCAGCACCTCTCCCAGGGAAGGCCCACATCCAGGCCCAGAGTGGTCTGCCACTCGGCACAGCCCACCATAGGCTGCACGGCCAGGGGAATGGGGCCTTCCAGACACGAGGCCCAGACTTCTCTCCATCCTGTCTCCGGTGTTCAGGAACTGTGAGCTAACCCAGCACCACACCCCCCCACACACACAAGTACCCCCAAATCACGAAGTCCAGCCCCAGACTGTAGGAAGGAGCCCCCCACATGGCTTCTCCTCACACCTCCTGACTTCCAGCCCCTGGCCTTGCTGGCTCTCAGCCTCGAGCACACCCATGCTCCAGAGCCTGCCCTGCCGGGGCCAAAGAGCCGCACCCTCCCAGCCAGGGGATCCAGGCCCAGGCTGGCTCCCGACGTCTCAAAGAGATCTCCTCGTTCAACTCTATGAAATCTGGGGCCCCAGGTGGCACAGTCGGTTGAGTGTCCAACTCTTGGTTTCAGCTCAGGTCATGATCTCAGGGTCGTGAGATCGGGGTTGTGAGATCAAGCCCTGCGAAGGCCCCACACTCAGCGTGGAGTCTGCGTAAAAGACTGCCTCCACCCACACCCCGCTCGCTCGCTCTTGCTCTCGCTCTCAAATAAATAAATACGTCTTTTTAAAAAAAATATATGAAATCTGAGGGTGTTCATGTGGGACAGTGAATTGTTCCAAAGTAAGTTCTAGCTACGGTGCCCTACACACAGCGGAGACAAATGCCGGCATGTTCCTGCGTGAAGATGAGTGAAGGCCCATTTGGAGGCCAGGATCCTTGGAGCTGCCAGGGTGTGGAGTGGTTCTTACCTTGAGGGTCCCCTGCCGGGTGGAGGCTTAGCCCTGGAGGGACGGCTGGAGCCCCTGGCTGAGGCTGACAGGCCCCCCACACCTTGCTGTGACCACCTCTGGGCCCACGGGAGGGGAGGCTGGTGCCCCCAGACATGGCCTCAGACCTGGTGGCTTCAGGGTGCTTGGGCAACTGCCCAGGCTCCTGTCCTGACTCAGGCCATGGGGACACAGGAATGGCAACTCTGGTGAGGGAAGCAGGCAGGTGGGGAGGGTGGGGGACACCCTGCCGGCTGTAGGCAGCCATGTCTCCCCAGACTGGAAACACACAGAGCCTCAACACAGAAGTCATGCTGAGGAACCAGCCAGAGATGGTGCTGAGCAGCAGTCTGGGTATTAGGATCGAACAAGTCTTTGAGAGTGGATAGTGGCAGTGGGCAGCTCACGGAGGGACCAGGAGCTGGACAAGAGCCAATCACCTTCTCTCCGCAGACTTCCACCTTGTGTGTAGTTTTTGCACACGTACGTGTTCTTCTCTCAGCAAAAAAAAAAAAGAGAGAGAGAGAGAGAGAGAGAGAGAAGTTGGGTTTTCTGTGGGCAACAAATTCTGCTTCTACACAAAGACATCCAGACCCCCTAGATCACTACATGCAGCTGGGACCTATACAGAGCCCGCCAGACAGAGGTACAGAGTTTACCACAGAAACCACATGCAGACAGACACAGGTGCATGCACGCACACATGCACACACATAGGGTCTGGCACAAGACCCGCCAAGGCCCCCTCACACACAGATAAGGGTGCCCAGGTCCACAGAGACCCACAGACAAAAGTACAGATGTGCTCAGTGGACCACACAGACATGCCCCCCCCAACAGACCTGGGCCCGCCAGAGGCCCCTGCACTGCATGCCCTCCCACACAGGCACATGTGTGCGTGCACACACACACACACACACACACACACGAGGGCCACCCACTGGAGAATCCACCCAAGCGAGTGAGCACTGCAACGACCCTGGGGATGACGACAGGCGCTACCGCAGCTTCTGCCCCCACTGTTCCCGGAGCTCCGCCTCAACCAGTAGGACCCGCCTCCCTCCTCCAGGGCTCGTTAGCGCTGTCACCGGGCTGGAGACCTTGCCAGGAAGCCAGCTCCCGCTGAGGCTGCTGACCAGGCAGGTCCTAAAAGCGCCCCCAAGACAGTCAAGAGCAGGACCCCGGTGAGAGCCTGTCAGTGGGCCTCACCTCCCTCCTCCACCCCTGCCACAGCCTGCACTGGCCTCCTGCACACGCCCACCGAGGCCACCAACTTGGGGCCACGTGTCGTCAGACAGGTCAGTGGGGTGAAGAGCAGGTGGCCCTGAAGAGGGTATGACTGGGCGGACTCTGGCTTCAGGACCCCTGGATTTGAAGAGGGCAGGGGTGAGCCTGGGAGGTGTGTTTGCAAAGGCACTGCCTTGATCCCAGGTAAATTGCGCACAGGGGCAGGACAGGGGAGGATGGAGAGAGACCCCGTGCATCCTCAACCCTGGCAAAATGGCCACAGCCTCTGCCAGAGAACTTGAGGCCACTGCCGTTCTAAGCTAAGAGTCAGATCCCAAATTTCTCTTTGTCTCTTTCTCAGAATCCAGCCCAAGGAGGCCCCTACCCAGACTCCCCACTCCAAGGCACCTCCCACCAGCCCTGGGTCCCACCTCAGGATGCAGGCTGCTGGGCTGGATCCCCTTGAAAGCAGAGGCTCCCCCTTCCAGGCTGCAATGGGCACCAACCACACTTGGGACAATGGCACCAGGCACAACATCACCCTCCGTGAGCCCCTGCCAGCCCTCTATGTGTTCCTGCCAGCAGTGTACTCCGTGATCTGTGCCGTAGGGCTGACAGGCAACACGGCCGTCATCTATGTGATCCTGAGGGTGCCCAAAATGAAAACAGTGACCAACGTGTTCATCCTGAACCTGGCCATTGCCGACGGTCTCTTCACGCTGGTGCTGCCTGTCAACATCATGGAGCACCTGCTGCAGCGCTGGCCCTTCGGGGAGCTGCTCTGCAAACTGGTGCTGGCCATCGACCACTACAACATCTTCTCCAGCATCTACTTCTTGGCCACCATGAGTGTGGACCGCTACCTGGTGGTGCTGGCCACCACACAATCCCGCCATGTGCCCCGGCGCACCCTCCGGGGGGCAAAGATCACCAGGCTGTGTGTCTGGATCGGTGTCACCACCATGGTGCTGCCCTTCTTCGCCTTTGCCGGTGTCTACAGCAATGAGCTGCAGGTCACGAGTTGCGGGCTGAGCTTCCCACAGCCTGAGAGGGCCTGGTTCAAGGCCAGCCGCATCTACATGCTGGTCCTGGGCTTTGTGGTGCCCATGTGCACCCTCTGTGTGCTCTATGTGGACCTGCTACGTCGGCTGTGGGCCCTGCAACTCCACTCCAGAGCCAAAGCTCTGGGCAAGGCCAAGCGGAAGGTGACCACTCTGGTCCTGGCTGTGCTGGCCGTGGGCCTGCTCTGCTGGATGCCCTTCCACCTGGCCTCCATCGTGGCCCTGACCACAGACCTGCCCCAGACGCCACTGGTCATCAGCATCTCCTACGTCATCACCAGCCTCAGCTACACCAGCTCCTGTCTCAACCCCTTCCTCTATGCCTTCCTGGATGAGAGCTTCCGAAACAGCTTCCGGAGCACATTCCAGTGCCCAGGGGCCTGAGCACCACCCGCCAGACCCCCAGTGTGTCTGTTAGGAAAAGCGCTGTCCCTTCGGAGGAATGGCCCACTTGTTCCCATGCCATCACTATCTTCTCCACAAAGAGAGAGAAAGACCCATGAAGGTTGGCCACCACACCTGCAGGGATGACCATGAGCCTGTCACTTCCCATGGCTGCCTCCTGGACAGCCCCTGGGTGAGGAGCTGCAGGGATACAGGCCCTGGCCCCACCCTGCTGATCTGACCCAGGCCAAAGTTCTTGGCACAACAGACATCCTGACTCTACTCACCTGCTGAAAGACAGACAGACGGACAATCTCCCTGGATGCTCCTTCCCCGTCCTCCCTGACAACCGTAATCTGGAGGGAAAGAAACCCGAACTGTGATCTCAGCCCAGGGCCACCACTGCATTCCACAACCAGGAACATCAGGCTGGCTCCTCCCAAGACAGTATTAACAGATGATAAAAGTGTGAACACCTGGGGCAGGAAAGCCAAGTGTTACTGCAAAAGCCACAGACTCAGTCCTCAAATAAGGCCATGGAATGCACTCTCATCGCTTGAAACTTGGGTGGCATTTCACCAGGAGGCCTGTGCCGTCTGTGTGCCCTCTCTTGACCCCCCCATGCTGTGGCCCACGCCCCTTTTGTGCCCTCCATGCCACCTGTGGCCCCCTCATATCCTGCCATAGGGCCCAGGGTGCTTCTGCCAGGGCCTCTGCACACCCACCCTCTAGAGAGGGCATCTGTTACTTGGATGGGCTGGTATCTGGACCCCTTTCTCCGTGAGGTATGGGCTGGGGCCTAGATTCATCCAGCAGGAGCTCCATGCTGAACCTCGGGGGGGCAGGGTGAGGACACTGAGGTGCCGGCTGCTCAGAGACCATTTTCTGCCAGGAGGGGGGAAGAGGGGCATCAAGTCCCTGATGACTGCCCTGGTGGGCCTCAGCCAGGCTCCCCACCCTTGGCCCCGTGGCTCCCAGCTGGGTCTATGCCTGGTGCTCTAGCTGTGCCATTCTGAGTCACTGGCACCTCCCAATACCCTCACAGGGGCCCGGACTGGTTGTAGTCCTCATGGCGCAGTGTGTCCACCTGACGTGCAACACCCACCATTCACCGGCCCGTAAGGTCACCCCACAGTGCATGGCTGCCACCTCCATATACTGTAGCTTCCCCAGTCACATGGGTTCTTGGAGCCCAGACCCACAGCCCTCTCCGCTCTTCTCTCTCGGCCTGAAACAATTCAAATACCACCTCTGCCCTGTTCTTTTCCCTGACAACACTGTAATCCATTGCTGTATAACAAATTTCCCCAAAACCTAATGGCTGAAAACATTTATTATTTCATAGCTCCTGTGGGTCAAGAATTTGGGAGCAGTTTTGGAGTGGTTCTGGCTCAGGGACTCTGCTGAGGTGACAGTCAAGCTGTTGGCTGAGGCTCTGGTCACCGGAAGGCTGGACCAGGGCCGCAGGTGCTGCTTCCAAGGAGGCCCCTTCATGTGGCCCGTGGCAGGAGGCCTCAGGTCCTCGCCAGGTGGACTCTCCCCAGGGCTGCTTGGGCGTCCTCCCCACGGGGCGGCTGGCCCCACAGGGCGAGCAGGTGGAGAGGGAGAAGGAAGAGGAGGCCTCCACACCATGTAAGACCATCTTGGAAGCCATTGGCCACATTCCATCCATTAGAAGCAAGTCACTAAACCCAGCCCACACGCAGGGGCTGTGGACCTTTTTAAAACCATCACTAACACCCACATTTCTCCCTGGAAGATTCTGGGTCCTGTTTCCTCCTTGCGGTGTGGTCATTCCTCTACCAGTAGCAGCCCTAATTACCACCTCCGCACCGGCCCTGCCCCTGCAAGCTCCCTGAGGAGAGGAGCTGAGACTCTCAACACCCACCTGAGGTGCAGGCAAGTGTGAGGTGCAAATGAGTGAGTGAACAGGGCGCAGAAGCAACAAAGAGCAGCTGCCTGAGAAGCAGAACAGGGAACAGGAGTCGAGGCGAGAGGAGGGAAGGGGAGGGGCGCGAGAATAAGAGACCTTGCCCCCGTTTGCCCCTGGCCCCAGCAACACCGGGAACACCATGGTGGGGACCCAGGCAGATCTGGATCAGCCAAGCGGCGCACATAACCCCGCCCCATCCCCACCTCCGATGGGAGGGAGGGTCCTCTTGCAAGGGTGAGACCCCAAGGACCGGGAACCACGGGCCAGCCGAGACGAGGAGAGAGGTGAATCCTCACCAATATCCTGCCCAAGCGAGCGGCGGGGCCCCAGGAAAAGGCCAACACCCGCCCCCCACCCCAACGCTGGTTGTCTCCACACCCACCACTGTGACTTCCTGAGATGGGCTGGGGCGAGAGGAGAGAGCGTCCCGAACCTCTGGACTCCTCGACCCAGGGAGAGCCCGGAGCTCCCCTCCGGGGTCCAAATCCCCCAGCCGGTGCGGACCGCGGAGCTCCCGCGGTCACAGCGCCCCTGGTGGGCAAAGTCCAAAGCGGCAGGAGAGCCCTCCGCATCCCCAGCAGTGCAACCCGGCCGCTGACCCCACCCCCGGCCCCGGCCCTCTCCACAACCTGGGCCTTCCCCCACAAACCCGCAAGGAAGGGTTAGCCGTCCCTTTTGCAGGGGCTGAGAGAAGCTGGGACACTTGACCAAACCCAGGAGTTGGTGGGAGTAGAGGGGAGGGCGAAGGTGGGGCGGGGCCGAGGCGGGGTGGATGAGGAGGCGGGAGGAAACTGGTCCGAGAAGTGGTGGGGGTGGAGGTGCGCGGCTGGCAAGAGCCAGGCACGGTCCTGCAGAGCTAGGGTTGTGACCCCGCTTCCGGCGGCCTGCGAGCTACTGGAGCTACTCGCAGGCTCCTCATCCCTGCCGGGAGCGGCGCATCTGACCCCTCACGACCCATCTCGGCACAGGTGCTCACTGTGGGGTCGGCCCTGGATGCGCAGCCCACGCGGCAGGACGCTCCGCATCCTCCAGGACCCACGCTTGAGCCCCCTCCGCCGCCGCCAAAATCACACAATCTCCTGAGTACACTTCATGTACCTGCCGCTGTAGGCCCATCACTCCCAAACTTTCCCTTGATGCGAAATACTTGGTTGTTGTTTTTTTAAGATTTTATTTATTTGACAGAGAGAGACACAGCGAGAGAGGGAACACAAGCAGGGAGAGTGGCAGAGGGAGACGCAGACTTCCCGCTAAGCAGGGAGCCGGATGTGGGGTTCGATCCCAGGACCCTGGGATCACGACCTGAGCCGAAGGCAGATGCTTAACGACTGAGCCACCCAGGCGCCGCTAAATGCTTATTTTAACAGCAAAGTGCCCATCACTAAAACTTGTATGAAACTGCACATTGGCCTATGTGCCGGTGCAACCCGAGCTCGCCCTCACTGCCCCCTCCGAAGCCCCTCTTTCTGAGAGGGTCATCCGCCTGTAGGGTCAACCTGAACAGAACTGGGTCCACACCGGAGCCAGGAGGCATGTCCACATCTCAGGGCCACCAAGGGAGGCTGTTCTGTTCATCTTCCATCAGAACTCCCCTTGGGTCTGCTCAAGGAAGGAGAAAAGGGCTGGGGCAGGGAGGGGGTCTCTGCTGAGACTAAATGGGGTGAAAAAAGGTGTGACCCAGGTGGGAAAAGCACCCCCACACACACTGGATCCACAGGGAACCTCTGGCAGCAGGGGGCAGGATAGAGTTGCAGGAGTTGGTTTTTCAAGGAGAAACTATTTGTGCTGAAGAAAAGGTAACAGACCTCCAGGGCATCATGAACTAATCACGCCTTCTTGAAGTTGTAACCTCCAAGGGGTACCGTCCACTAAAGACAGAGTCTGGCCAGGTGAGGAGCACAGAGCAGGTGGGAGGACTCATTACCCCAACGGCCCCACCCCAAAAGAGTCAGAAACACCTGCTCAGTGGGCAGGGATTTATTATGGCCCCCAATGACCCCTGGAAGCAAGACCAGGGTTGGTTACATGTAGGGGAATTCACACTTGTTGCATGCATAAATACATGAAGATACATGTTACACCAGCACAAATCACAGATCTTTCAGCCTTGTCATGAAAATGCCCCAGCTGTGGCAGCTACAGTCTCCAGAGCCTCCCACTGCAGACAGCACAGCTCCATCCCCCCCAGGAATGACCCCACAGAGCCAGGGCTCCCTGAAGCAGGAGAAGCCCAAAGTCAGTGCTTCCTATTGTTTGCAGGTGACTAAGGTCACCTGGCTGAGGTCTGCAGCTCAGCTTACAGGTGGAGGCAGAATAGTCTTTTCAGTGTTGTATTTCAATAGTTTATCTGCAGGGAAGAGTGTTTGCAAAGTTACCAAACTGCAGCTTCCATCTGCAGACCAGGGAGGGTGCTTCGCCGGTGACCACCGCCGGGAGACCCTCTCCCCCCGAACAGTGTTCCCACACCAGGCAGTTCTCACACTTGGCTCAAGGAGGCCCTGTCAAGCCTCACCCCTTATACTAGCTCTGCATGTGAAGCCACCCTGATTTGTCACCATTTAAGACTAGTCCTGACAGCAGGAAGCTCAAGCCTCCCCACAGACACCTGGAGGCTTGTAAACAAAGCCAGTATCAGTCACTGCAGAGGCAGAGCATAACCCACCCCAACTGCCACTCCTCTTCCAAGTCCACCAGGGTCCAAGCAGAGCGCAGGGTCCTGTCAGCTGCATAGCTGCTGAACTCTGATTTCAAGAGAGCCAAGGAAGACCCATGGACCCCTAGACAGAACATGGCAGAGCGCGCCCCCGCCCCAGCACTGTGCAGCCAAGACCAGGCACACAGGGCTGTTTCAAGAATGACAGAGTGGCCTGAGGTGATCAAGCAGCCCACCTTCCTTCTGAGCCACCTCTGTACACCTGGACAGCCACATCTGTGGCTGACAGTTCTTTGTGCTTCTGGAGTGAAAAGCCTCTCTGAGAAACCTTTCAGAAGCAGGAGTGGGGGACAAGGAGGTGACAGCAGTTGAGTGCCAGGCAAGTCCATATCAGCAACTCCAAGCCCTACTGCCCACAGAGGCATGCCAGCTCTCTAGGCAGCTCCGAGCTCATCCGGCTGCCCCGAGGAGGGGCTGCAGGGCTCCATGCAGAGAGCACATGGCACAAGGACATGGGCTGCTGTCACCGCCAGGTGTGTACACACCAAGAGCACACAGGGTGCAGCAGGGGAGGGGCCAGAAGTGCCCGTGATGCGTAAGGGTGTTGGCATGGGCTCTGGCCAGGCACACTCACTGGTGGGTGTCCCCTCTCTGCTCCGCACCAGGAGGGCAGCTTTAGTCTGACCTGTCCCATGATGTCACCAGGCCCTCTGCAGCCACAGTGAAGTCCTCGAGTCTGGCAATGCTCAGGACACAGGTTGGGTGTCAGCCTAGAGAGCAGTGACCTGGGTGAGCTCCGTGTTGGGTGTTGACGGGCTCTGTGGGCTGACAGGCACCATGGGCAGGTCCACGCCTAGTCATGCGGGCCGTGGTATTGTCTCAGAGGTCTTGCAGGCGAGGGCCACATCCCTGGCAATGCTGCGCACACGGTCAGACACCTGCATCTCCCGGCGCAGGGCAGGAGTGCAGCAGAACTTTCGGAAGCAGGCCTTGAAATTCTCGTCCAAGAAGGCATAGAGGATGGGGTTGAGGCAGCTGTTGACATAGCCAAGGGCTGTGCAGAAGCGCAAGAGAGCCACAGCAGTCTCACTGCCCGGCTGAACACCCAGCCCTTGGACCAGCACAAACACCTGGACAGGCGTCCAGCAGCCCACAAACACTGCCACCACCACCAGCACTAGCCGCGTGATGCGCCGCAGGTTCCGGTCCTTCTCTCGGGAGCCAGACAGCAGGCGGACACCACGCAGCCGCCGGATCATGAGGCTATAGCAGATGGAGATGATGAGTACGGGAATGATGAAGGAGAAGAGGAAGATGCAGATGGCAAACACGGGGCCCCAGTAGTCCTGTGGGGAAGGGATCTCCACCAGACACTCAATCTCTGCAGGGAGAAAAGCGGGGTCAAGTTGGATAAACCAGGAGGGACCCTCTGGGATCCAGGAGACAACAGCACTGGGGAAGAGGGGCCACCCCACTGACCTTCATCCTCGACCTGTGCCGAGCCCATGATGGCAACAGGAACGCCGACGACAGACGCCAGAGCCCAGATGGCCACATTGACAGCCTGGGCCTTGCTGGACGTCCGGACATCGAGAGCACGGATGGGGTGGCAGATGGCTACATAGCGGTCCACACTCATGGCAGTCAGTGTGAAGGTGCTGGTAAACATGTTGTAATAGTCGATGGCAATGACCGTCTTGCACAGGGCATTTCCAAAAGGCCAAAAGCCCAAGAGGACGTCTGTGCCCTGGAAGGGCAGTGTCAGCAGCACCAAAGTGTCTGCCAGGGCCAGGTTAAAGATGTAAATGTTGGTAGCTGTCTTCATCTTGGTGTGTCTGCAGAGAGCACAGGGAGAAGGAAGGCTTCATCTAGTCTCCCTGGCTGGACCTGGCAGCAAAGGCCCAGGGCCCTTCTTATTGCCACCACGAGGAGCACCCACTCTGAGACCCTTGTTAAATGCAGATTCTTGGGCCCAGCATGGAGCCTGGGGGCAAACAGTCCTTCTGGCACACACAAAAGTGTTCCAAACCCAAAGACTGCTCTGCTTTGAAAAAGTTGGGTGTGTAGGGTAGCAGAGCACACATCTGACTCCACATGGGAGCAAAAGGGTAAGAATCCTAAGAAAAAGGACTTGTCCTCCCTCCCTTCCTTCCAAGTCTTCCTGAAGACCCTACACGGACTACAAGGTTGGCCCTACAGATACCAGAGGTTTCTATGGGCTCCAAAGTCTGTAAGAGCACATCAAGTCCTTCTAAGTCCATGTTGTAGTCTGGTGACAGAAACAGGAAATGGTGACAGGAATGGGAGGGTTGCTAATGAGGTCTGGCTATATCCAAGGAACAGGTCCTGGGACATTATGGCTGCTTAATAAATATTTGTTGAAATGAATTAATAGTTATGATGGTGGTGATGGTGGTGATGGAGATTATGGTGGTGATGGTGGAGGTGGTAATTGTGGTGGTGATGGCGGTGGTGGTAATTGTGGTCGTGATGGTGGAGGTGGTGATGGTGGAGGTGGTCATTGTGGTGGTGATGGTGGTGGTGGTGGTAACTATGGTGGTGATTGTGGTGGTGATGGTGGTAACTATGGTGGTGATTGTGGTGGTGGTGGTGGTAACTATGGTGGTGATGGTGGTGGCGGTGGTGGTGGTGGTAATTATGGTCGTGATGGTGGAGGTGGTAATTGTGGTGGTAACTATAGTGGTGGTGGTGGAGGTGGTAACTATGGTGGTGGTGGTGGAGGTGGTAATTGTGGTGGTGATGGTGGTGGTGGTGATGGTGGAGGTGGTAACTGTGGTGGTGGTGGTGGAAACAGCAGCAATGGTCATGGTGATGCTGGAGGTAGTAGAGATGGGAGTAATGATGGTGGTGATGATAGTGTTGGCAGCGGAAACACCAGAGATGACAATGTTCCGTGTCAGTTAGGCTGCCATAAAGGAATCTGAGGTCAGTTCTGCATCTTAGAGAGGGATTAGGAGTAAGCACAAACAGGCCTTAATTATGACCAAATAACAGCAACAATGACCACAATGGCAGACACTTGTGCCAAGTTCTTCACATGGATTTTATCTCATTTAAGATTTCAAAAATGCTATTTTGATCCCCCACTCTATGCAGGAGGACACTTAGGCTCAGAGGATCTAACTGGTCTTGAAAAGAGCTGGTAAAAAAGCAGACAGGATCAAGAGAACTAGAAGACAAGCCACAGACAAGAGGAAAGATTTGCCAAAGACACATGTGATACAGGACTGCTGTCGAGAATATACAAAGAACTCTTAAAACTCAATGATAAGAAAACAGACAACCTGGGGCGCCTGGGTGGCTCAGTTGGTTAAGCATCTGTCTCCTGGTTTGGGCTCAGGTCCTGATCTCAGGGTCCTGAGATCAAGCCTCACCTTGGTCCCCAAGCTCAGCAGGGAGTCTGCTTGAGATTCTCTCTCTCTGCCCCTCCCCCAATCTCTCTCTCTCTCTCAAAAAAAAAGGGCCAAAGACTTTAACAGTCACCTCACCAATTAAAACAACAGTGAGATACTACTACACACCTCTTAAAATGGGCAAAATCCAGAACACTGACACCAAAGGCTGGTGAGGGTGTGGAGCAACAGGAACTCTCATTGGTTGCTGGTGGGAATGCAAAATGGCGCAGTCACTTTGGAAGACAGTTTGGTGGTTTCTTACCAAGCTAAACATACTCTTCCATATAATCCTGCAATCACACTCCTTGATATTTACCCAAAGGAGTCGAAAACTTCTATCTACACACACAAAAAAAACACTGCACACAGATGTTTGTAGCAGCTCTATTCATAATTGCCAAAACTTGGAAGCAACCAAGATGTCCTTCAGTAAGTGATGGGAGATAAATAAACCACAGTAGATCCAGAAAATGGAGCAATATTCAGTGATAAAAGAAATGAGCTGTCGGGGTGCCTGGGTGGCTCAGTCTCTTAAGCGTCTGCCTGCAGCTCAGGTCATCTCAAGGTGCTGGGATCGAGCCCCGCGTCGGGTTCCCTGCTCAGCGAGTCCACTTCTCCCTCTCCCTCTGCCCCTCTCCCCACTCAAGCACGTGCTTTCTCTCTTTCTCTGAAATAAATAAAATCTTAAAAAAAAAAAAAAGAAATGAGCAGTCAAGCCATGAAAAAACATACAGGAGTACACATGAAATTAATGTAACATTGTGTGTCAACTATACTTCAATTAAAAAATTTTTTTTAAAGAAACAGCCATCAAGCATGCAAAAAGATGCCAAATCTTATTAAAATTAAGGCTAATGTGAATTAAAAAAAAAAAAAAAGAAAGGACATGGAGGAACCTTAAATGTATACCACAGAAGCCAATCTGAGAAAGCTACACACGGTATGGTTCCAACTATGTGATGTTGTGGATAAGGCAGAACTATGGAGACAGTAAAAGATCAGTGGTTGCCAGGCGTTGGGGGGTGAGGAGGGATGAGCAGGCAGAGCACAGAGCGTTCTCAGGGCAGTGAGACTATTCTGTGTGATACTACATGGTAGACACATGTCATTACATATTTGTCAAAACCCATAGAACGTACACCAAGAGTGAACCATAGTGTAAACTGTGGACTTTGGGTGATCAGGATGTGGTTGATGTAGGTTCAGTTGTAAAACTGAGTTGTAATTAATTATAAAATGCACTATTCTGGTGGGGATGTTGGTAACAAGGGAGACTATGTATGTGGGGGCAGTGCAGAGGGTATATGGGAAATCTCTGTCCTTTCCTCTCAATGTTGCTTTGAACCTAAAACCACTCTAAAAAAATAAAGTTTCTTAAAAAGAGCAGGGCTTGGAACCAGTGTCTCTGATTCCTGGGGCAGCCGACCCCAGTCTACAGGCTCAGATTACACTGTGCTGACACTCGGGCCAGTCCCTGCACATCAGTCTCTCTGGGGACCTTCCCTGTCTGCTCTAATCAGGATGTGGCTCTGAGTTTGGATGCCCCAGTGCAGAGGAGAGATAGAGAGAAGCAGTCATGACAGGAAGCGTGAGCAAGACCACCACAGGTTGGGGCACTCGTCACCACAGCACACTCTCCAGCCACAGAGGGGCATGTGAGTCCAGGCCCCTGGGGTTCAGCGCTGGGGACAGATGGCTGCTCTTCCTGGCCCCTGAGTAAGGATGTGCACCATACACACCAACACACACACCTTGCACATGTCCATGTACACACTCACACATACACACACCGTTTTTCACACATATGGGCACACATGCGTGCACACTCACACTCCTGTGTACACGTGCATGCTCATACATGCATGTCCGGCTTTAAGGTACAAGTGTGTGCACACGTGTACACCATGCAGCACACTGACTCACATGTGCTCACTCTCACACACGCATGTGTACATGTGTGCACTGACCGTTGTGTGCCCACCTACATGTGTGCACATGAACACACACATGCACATGCATGTCTTCACACTGTCCCCACGCTGTTCCCCTATGATGTTCCCCTATCCTGCAGCCTGGCCACCCCTCCTGACCCCACAGGCTTTCCCAGTCTGAGCACCAGCAGATGCTGGAGTCGGCGCAGACTCCAGCAGTGACGATGGAGCTGAAGGGAAGGGGCTTCGGGCACTGGCCCCAGCACGGGCCAGTGACAAGAGCTGCCTCTCAGGGTCACGGTGAGGTCCAAGAGACCCTCACATGGTGGCTCGGCGAGGAGCTGGGCCCACAGCTCAGATCAGGGAGTGTTATCTGTCAAGAGTCAGGGTGACATTCCTGCAGGGACACAGCTGCACCCTCCCTCCTCCCCCCTGCCAGGACTGGGGTGAGCAGGGCTGATCCTTTCCTCTCCCCCCACCCCGTCAGGTGCCCCAACCGTGAAGACGTGAGCATCCAGGGCCTACGGACTGACCCTGACCCTGACAGTGCCTGACAGGATGACCAGAAATTGAATGGGAAAAGTGCCAGTCTCTCCCTGCCAGGCCCACCCAAACAGCCCCCTGCCCATTTCCCCTCTGCAGCAGTGTGGGCGGGTCCCCAGCCTACCTGAGGATGACATACATGACGAGGCAGTTCCCCAGCAGTCCCCCAATGCAGACGGCCAGGTAAAGCCCCACAATGGTGACCTTGAGCCCAAGGGGCAGAAAGGCGCCGTGGCTGGCATTGAGCAGAAGGTTAGGGGGCAGCAGGCTGTGGTTGGGGCTCAGGAGGGATAGGTTGCCTTGCAGATGGCCGCTGTAGAGGACCTCCCAGAATGGGGCAGGGAAGAGGGACTCCATGCCACCTCCCTGTGTGCAAAGTCACCTGGTACCTGGGAGAGAACAGGGACACATGACCACAGCACCCAACACCCACCCGACTTGAGGCCTCCAAGCACAGTGTGTGCAGCCCACCAGGCACATGGACCGCCCCCCCCCAGACAGCCTTAGATGCAGAGGCACACGCACACACTCAGAAACAATGGAGACAAGCAGACATGTATGCACAGACAGGGACACATCTAGAGGCATGTGTGCAGACAAGGACACGGTCTCATGTGGCTGGCAGACTCCCACAGGGGACTGCGGACATGGTTATGCAGTTACACACCAAGACACGTGCCCACCCACAGGGACTCACAGACACACAGCCATCCATGTGCGCACACCACCCACAGACAGGTGCAAACCTGACCTCAGGCGCACACAGGAGACACACCCAGAAACACCTGGGACACAGGACATGGGCCGACTTCCTACTGCCCCTCCCCAGTCCTGCCCGAGGGCTGCAGTCTGTCCATACCCGACCCCTGACCCCCGGCAGCTTAGGCCTTACCTTAGCAACCTGCGTGGGAGCTGAGACTGCCGACACTCTAACCGTCAGCACCGGCAGAGCGGGACTGGGATCCACTGGCCGCCCCAGAGCGGGTCTGCATGGGGCTGCGGCAGGAGCGGCAGGAGCGGCTGCTCCTTCTCAGAAGACGCCAGACCAGACGCAGCAGCCTAGCGCGGAGCTGGGGGTGGGGCGGAGACTGCTGCTTCCGAGGAGGAGGAGCCACGCAGGCTGGAGGAGGGGGCCGCAGGGAAGGGGGGTCACCAGGCCCCACACTGGACGTCCTTTGGACAGACCAAGGGACCAGGGCACACACTTAGAGGTGAACGACAGAGACAGACTCCCACACACAGACACAGGGACGCGGATCCACACAGGAACTGAGTCAAGGGACAGAGAGCCACAGAAGGACACACACAGAGACATGGAACAGAGACTCAGGGACGCACACAAGACGCATAGACTGGACGAGGGTGTGGGGCCTCGTCTAACACACAGAGGCACTGCCTCGGGTGGACTCAGATCAGCCTCGGTTGGCCTTCTGTGCCCAGAACAGCTCCCTCCGCTGGTCTGCCAGGGGAACTGAGCCACAGCAGGCCAACAGGTGGGTAGGTACACAGCGGTGCCCCTGCCTGGCGAGGCCTGAGTGGATTAGAGCCTTGTGGACAAGCAGGATGCCTAGACTCTGCTGTGCACCCTGTGTGCCTACTGCATGCTCCACATGTCCATCATGAACATGAGCTCATCCATCCCCACCACACCAGGTCACTGCCAATCAGCATCACCTTTGTGCAGACAGGAGCATTAAGCCTCAACGTTGTGAAGCCACCTGTCAAAGTGGCAGAGACAGGGTTCAAACCCAGATCCATCTGCCACTTTGAGACACACCAAGGGTGTCTCTGCAACAGCTGGATCCCAGAGCAACATCTGAGCATCATTCCCTCACAGCCTGGGCCCCCAGCACCCATGCAGCTGAACAGTTCCCATGGAGCTGCCTCCGTCCCAACACTGGGGTCACATGCCATGTGGGTGACCCCTGAGCTGAGTCACAGCCTCTAAGTCGTGGGGTCCTTCTTCCTGCACAGGCTCTGCTCACATATCCCAGACCCTGCTTGGAACATCCATCTCCAAGGATGGGGACCTGGTTGCTAGGCGACTGGCAGCAGCGTTGCTAAGATACCTGGCAAATCAGGAACGGACAGGGCAGGCAGATGCCCTAGGATTCAGCATCCCAAGCTGTCCCCCAGGACTTACCTCTGCATCTTCACTGCAGCTGATTCAGGGACAGTATGGAGGCACAGGGCACAACCACAGAGACACTCACTTGGGACACGCAGGGACGCACAGTCTCACATGCCTGCAAATACACACAAAGACGCCCAAATAGACACACGAGTGAAGACACAAACATGGGTTCATGCTCAGAAATGCACACAGACTCGCAGGCACAAACACGTGGGACACACACACGAGAACCCACACCAACATGCACTCGAAGCACATGAGTAGACAAGAGAGAATAGGCAGACACACAGATCAAGGCCTTCGGACTCCCAGGAGATATATACGTGCACCACACTCCCCAGATGAAGCTGAAAGCAGGATCCTGCTGACCTCAGGAGCCCAGCAGGGACAGGAACCCAAGGAGGCTTGGCCTCCTGCAGCCTCCCCTCGCTGGGCTCACCAAGGTTTAAGCAGCCAACCCCAGTCCCCACTGCCCCAGCTGCCTCTGCCCACCTGCCCACTCAGGAGCATACAGAGCTGGGTTTCATGGTGGCCTTCAGTGGCCTCCCTACTCAGGCACAGACTACGAAAGCGGGGGGCGGCATGAGGCTGGTATGGAAAGGCGTCCCATGCGAGTGCCCCTCACAGGGACAGTCTTAGCCAAAGTACAGGCTCGGTCACCTGGCTGGTGGGTGGCCAGGCTGGGAGGCTAACTATACTCCCCAGACCCTAAAGCGCTCCCACAAAGGGGGCTGGCAGCACAGAGCTCTCAGGACCCCTGAGCAGCCAGAGTAAGACACAGAACACAGGTGTCACACAGGGGCCAGCAGGGGACTCGTTATGTGGGAGAGCATTTGTGTCCACGCAGGATACCCTCAAACATATGTCACATGCAGGCAAAACAAAACACACAGGTGATGTGGAAATGTTGAGGTTCGGAGCCAATGGCCAAGAAAGAATTCTTGAGACGTCTTCAATGCAAAAAGGTGTTTTCATTAAAGCCCAGGGACGGGACCGTGGGCACAAAGAGCTGCACCAGGCTTGTGAGGAGTGGTTGATTATATACCTTTAAGTTGGGAGGGGGTTAGGGACAGCACAAGCCTCCAAGGTGTTTTGGAAGCAAAGTTTCCAGGACCCTGAGGGGCTAGCTATTGTTAGGAAAAGGTCATTTATTACTATCTAGTAGACCCTTCAGATGTATATCGGTGGGTCATATGCCTGGGGGATGACTGCCAACATACATCTTGGGGGGTAGAGATAAAGGAAGTTTCCAAAGGAATTTCTATATGTTTAAAGTAAACTTAGGGGCGCCTGGGTAGCTCAGTCAGTTAAGCGACCAACTCTTGATTTCAATTTTATAGGGCGAGTGGGGGCATGCTTTCCTGCAAGAAGGGACTTGTAACTTTCCCTCTGGTCATGATCTCAGGGTCGTGAGATTAAGTCCCAAGTTGAGCTGTGGGCTGAGTGTGGAGCCTGCTTGGGATCCTCCTGTCTCCCTCTCCCTCTGCCCCTCCCACCTGCGCTGCGTGCACGAGCTCTCCTGCTCTCTCAAAAAAAAAATAAAATAAAATAGATTCACAGGATTCTGGGAATCGAGCTAAGATTGCCTTTTGCCCTTAGCAAAGTGTCCACATCAAGGCAGCTGAGCTCCCAGAGGAAGGTCACTCTGCCTGTTTCAAGGACTTGTCAATGGGTTGTAAGTAGTAAGGAAATTTAATTTTTCTTTGGCCTTTGTTTCCCACATCACAGGGAAATCAGGGACAGCCCAAGGCATGCAGCTCACATGAATGAGCACAGAATGTGTGTCCACGAACTGTGGCTAGAGCTGCCTGGTCTATACTCGTGAGTCATGGCATTTGTAGCAAGACCTGGGTCCCAGAGAGGTTTACACCCACAAAGTGGGGAGAATGCACTTTACTCTTGCCCGGTGAGTCGGAGCCCGGAAACGCCAGCACTCAGGGCCCCAGGCAGGCACTCTGTCTGCTCCCCTCTGTCTCGGCTTGCTTCGCCATCCCTGGGCTGGGCTCAGGGGTCCCAGTGCAGTCAACGGAAGCCTCACACAGACCAGCCGCTCCAGGGCGAGTCAGCCCCCAGCCCATTTGTGCTGTTAAAAAGTGAAAGGATTTTAAAAATTCTGAGTTTCATCATAATAAATTAGTTTGTGTGATTTTAACCTTATCATAGTTATATAAGGCAACAGGAGAATTGAGTTATGTGTGGATTTTCAATATAATGTTAAATTCTATAGTCATTTAATAAAGCTTTGAATTTTATTTTGGGGTTTTATTTTCAGGCTTTGGAGACAACCAACATACTTTTAGATCTCAGCATTTCCATCAGCCCTTGAAAAACACATGAATCCTGGACACAGAAATAGATGGAAGACACCTGCCTGGTGGTCTCTCCCAGGTGCTGGGCCCCAGACACACAGGTAGCACCACCCCCATCCCCCCCCCCCCAGGGAACCACAAGGTGTGGGGAGAAGCTGGAAGAAGCTACTTTCAGGAATGTGAGCTGTGTGGGTACCAAGCCCTCGGAGGATTGGGGAGGAGGGATACCAAAGTTTTTCAATCCTATAAAAACAGAGGGAAAGTGACAAGTCCCTTCTTGCAGGAAAGCATGCCCCCACTTGCCCTATAAAACCCACTCCACTGCCAGGAGCCAGCAAGCAATTCCCTTCTGTGAGCCCTCCTGGCCCAGACCTGGGAAGCTGAGAGGAGAGCCCAGATCCCTGTCTCCCACAGCTCACCAGTGTGGGAGCACAGAGTTGAGCCAGAAGCAGCCCCTGCCTGGGCTATATGTATCCAGGAGGCCTGCCTGGAGGAGGTTGCCTGTTAGGTCAGACTCCCTAAGCCCTCACTGCTTCTGGATTCCAGAGACCTTTGTCTTCAACAAGCCCCAAGTTTGGTGCTGAACCCCAAGGCCCAGGTCACACCCCAAAGGCACATACTGGGCAGGAACAGGCAGCATACAGGAACAGCTTGTGCAAAGGCTTGGGGGCTGGAAGGATGGACAGTCATTCAGTGGAGCTCGAGGGTAGTGCACACTCTGGGATATAGGGGCTCAAAGTCATAGTTTACCTTTTCACCAGGAAGCCAGAGCAAGCTTCCCCAAACAAGGTGAACAATCAATAATCTCCTGGTCCGCTGAGACCCCACCCCCAAAGCCAGGACAGTTCCCATCTCAGGGGTGCAGGTCCTAAACCCACAAAAAAGCACCATTGCCCTTGGCACACATCCATGAATGAAGGGGACAGTTATGTAGGCACCATGGAAGTCACCCATGCATTAACAAATTATGGACTTAATGCACTAACTTTGGCCTAGTGAGAACTGTAGCATGGACCAAACGAATTCACGAATTGTAGAATAAACTGATGAGTGCATGAGTGAGTTATAGAATTAATACATTGAGAAGTGAATTGGTTATAAAATAGTATGAAATTAACAAATACAAAAATAGATCACAGAAATCTAGGTCCCAGGACCCAGGACCCAGAAATTTGGGGTTCAGCAAAACCTGGCTCTGGGAACTTGAGGGACCCCTGAGACCCCAAACTTGCTCTGGAAGAGGTAAGGGGTCCTGAGCTCTGCCCCAGTTTCCCTTTCCTGTGAACAACAGCGGTTGTGGGAGCCCTTTTGGGTCATGCATCGGGGAAAACGTATCAGACAAGAAGGTCTCATAAGCTATGCCCTCTGCCCCAAAACTAGCCGCCGAAGACCTCTCCAGCCTGGAAGCTGGGCCCACAGCCCCCACAAGAGTGCGTTTGGGGCTCCCCAGGAAGAAAAGAAAGGGCACCCAGGCTGGAAAAGCTGGCGGTCACCTCCTCCAGCATGGAAGGGGCAGGGACAAATGCAGGCATTTCCCCCCCTCGAATGGAGGCGCCCTCCAAGCACCAGGACCCCACAAGCCCTTCCCTTCCCAGGGACAGCCCCACTCCAGCTCCCGCGGGGGCGGCGGGGGGGGGGGGGGGCGGGACTCCGGTTGCCAGGCAACCGCGTCAACAAGCCCCAGGGAGTCAGGCCTCAGTTGGAGGCTCAGATCCTAGAAAGTGGGAAGTATGGGGTGTAGGGAAGGGGGACAAGGGCCAGGCCCTCAACCGCTGTAGCTAAGAATGGGGTGGGGGAGGGGGCTGGCCGCCAGCAGATGCCTCGTTGTCGCTCTGCCTCCAGCCCACAGTGGGCCAGGATGTGGCCCAGGCTCTGGGGCCTGAGGTGCTGTGGGCCGGGAAGGAGCCTGCAGGGCTAAGCCAGGACCTTAGGGGCATTTCCCTCTCCCCACCTGTGGGCCCTAACTGGTCTATCACCACCCTGGACTCTGCTCTCCCTTCCTCCATCTAGACCCAGCAGGGGACAGGCTAGGAGGACGGGCTGCCCCCACCACCCCTACCCCACCCCACCTTGGGCAGCAAGCCAGCTGTCCATTCTGCTTTCAGCATCCCTGGCACATATGTGGGACCTCCCACAGACACACAGACTGACCCACACAAGAACATACAAACACACGCACACACATCTCCTCTGCCCATCCCCTCCATCTCCAGCCCCTAACACTAAGGCAGAGGGGTCTAGGCCACGGCTAGCCAAACTAGAGCAGCCCTGGGGTTCCAGTGGGGTGGGGGTTTGCTGACGGACTGGCAGCCACAGACATGGGGGACTAGGGCACATCAAGGGTTCCAGAATTGTGGGGAAGGGCCTACCAAGCCTCACCCAGATCAGTCTTAACACGGTCTCCACCCCTGGGTAGGGCCAGGGGTCAGCTCAGGGGTCTCAGCATTTCCTCAGTGGACAGAGAAACAGCCCATGGGCAGGAAGGGAATTTTCTGAAACTAAGTGAATCAGAAATTTATGGCTGACTGCAAGGATAAATCGGATGAGTGCTAGGCTTGCCCAAAGGTGCAGAGGCTGGGGGCGCCTGGGTGGTGCAGTCGGTTAAGCAACTGACTCTTGGTTTCTGCTGAGGTCTTGAGATTGATGGGCTTGGGGCTCCTGATCAGCGCGGAAATCTGCTTAAGACTCTCTGTCCCTCTGCCCCTCGATCCTCTCGCTCTCGCTCGCGCGGGGGCTCTCTCTCTCTCTCTCTCAAATAAATAAATAAACCTTAAAGAAAAAAAAAGGGGGGGGCGCAGAGGCTGGAGGGGCAGGACCTAAAGCCCGCTGTGGGGAACCTAGAGGGGCCGGGCCAGAGGAGCTGGTAGGTGCCCAATGGGATTCACTCTTCCCTCGGCAGGGCCCAGGATGCAGTCGCCAGCGGTGAAGGAGGCTGGGCGCGGGGGTCCGCGAGAGCGAACAGGAAAGGGGTCCCGTGAGGAGCGCGCCAAGGGGCCGCCCGCGGCGGAGCCCCCCAAGCCGGGTTGGGCCCTATCGCTGGAAGGCCTGGCGGCCATGCGCCCCCCACAGCGTCACCGCCACCTGCTCTTCGGGGACCTGCTTGAGGACGTGGGCGTGGCCGCCTCCATCTTCCCCCGTGAGTCAGTGGAGCTGGGGTACCATATGCCCGACCCGCGCGCGTGGACGCAGTCACTCGAGCTGCCCGCGGTGCGCCAGGACATGCTCCTCGGCGTCCTCAAGGCAGCGGAGGCCCGAGGACGAATCCGTGCCCTGAGGCTGCGCTACATCCGCATGCGGGTGAGGCTAGGGGCCGGAAGGAAGGGGCGCGCAGGCGGGAAGGCTGGGGGGCAGGCGGGGTGGGGGGGCAGGCGGGGTGGGGAGCCCGACCCTGGTCCGCTGAAGAAAGGGGTGGGTGGGGATGGATCAAACGGCGGGAGGGACCGGCCCAGGCGCCCTGCAGGAGGGGGCGGGCGGAGCAAGGCAAAACTTAACGCGTAGACTCAGAAACACCCCCTCACTCCCACCCCTCGACCGGCAGGCGGAGGAGATCTCGCTCCTCATCCTGCAGCAGAAGTCCGCGCGCGCCGCCATCCGGCTGGAGCTGTTCCTGCCGCCGCAGCTGAAGCCAACGCGGATCCCAGACCCCCTGGACCGTCAAGAGGTGCCCACAGGCCCGGGAAGGGGCAGAGGGGGATCCCCGCCCTCCTCCCCGCACACTTGGCCCCAACCCCTCTCACCCGCAGAGGAGGCGCGTGGAGACCATCCTAGAGGAGAAAGTTGATGGCAGCATCTTCCCACGTTGACTGGGACTCCACAGGGTGCGAACGCGCCCCACCCTCCCATATAAAGTTCCCATTGTCCAAGCGCCCCCTGGTCGTTACGCTGCCTCTCTCCAGGTGCCGCGGGAGGGAAGGGGGAGAGTATGGATGCTGCCTCCCCTGCATCCGATCACAGACATCTGGCTACACAGAGCCGGGGTCGGGGGAGGGGGTGTGCCCTCCAACAAAGTAGAAGGAGGATGCAAGCGGGCAGGTGTCAGATTAACAGAGGATGCTGGTAATCCCTCAAATACCGCTCTGCCCCCATTAGGCAACCTGGTGCCCTGCAAGTCTCTGAGAGCCCCCAGTCTGAGGAGACAGGAATAAGAATTGGGCCGGGGCAACTGTCACAACCCCAGAAGTGAAGGGCAAGCTCAGGGAGAAAGAGGGGCCCAAGTGGGACCCCAGATTGTAGGTCATTCCATCAGGGGTCAGAGAGGAGGGTGACATTCTGGGCAGGACAAGTGACTGCACAAGCCAAAGGTGGCCTTTGGAGCCAGCTGTGCCGGGGAGGTCCTCCAGGGGGCCGAGACTGGGGGAAAGGAGACCACCTCAGGAAGCCCCTACTTCTCCAGACAGAATCACCTTTCCATCTTGAATGACCTCCTCAGCTCTGCTCTATCCGCCTTACACACAGACACACACGTACCGGAAGGAAACCACCCGTGTCCTGTTCTGACAAAGCTCTGAACTCTGAAGAGCCTCCCAACTCTCTGGACAGATCTTCCCTTAGAGAACTTAGTACTCTTCCCCCTGACACGCGCTCTTTGCAGAGCCTAGAACTCGGCCACGTCTCCCTTTTCTTCCCTCCTAGTCCCTAAGCAGCTACAGAGGTGGGGGTCAAAAGGGTTCAGACAAGCCCCCCAACCTGTGCCAGGGAGGCCTGCTGAGCGGCCCTCAGTAAGCCCTTCTTCCTGCACCTGACCCTTCACCCTTTCTGTGCTGTTGCCGCCCCTGGCCTTGGTCCATGCCCAGAACTGTGTGTGGAGCTTGGAGTCTGCGGCAGCTCTGGGAGGAAGGAGAGAGCTATGCATGGCAGTCATGGCGGGGGGGGGGGGGGGGGGGGGGGGG
>NW_027397151.1:185111-223784 GCF_003265705.2 Callorhinus ursinus
GACCCCCACCTCTGTAGCTGCTTAGGGACTAGGAGGGAAGAAAAGGGGGGCGCGGTGTTTGAGTAGAGCTGGGGAAGGAGGAACAAAGGGAGAGAAGGTGGCTTGGGCTGAGGACAAATCGCCAGGGAAAGCGAGGCTTTCTCTCTGTCCACGTACGCCCTGAACAGGATGTTCTCTCTGTCCACGTGTATCATGAACAGGATGACAGCCAGCCCTGACTCCCCAGGACCCCAGCACTCTGTCTCTCGGGGATGTACTGACCACCTAGAACCATTCCATCTGTTTGGTAAATGCATATCTCATTCCATCACTTCTCTGAGTCTCCATTTCTTGATCTTTAAAATAGAGATCTTGAGGGTCTCACCTGAGCTGTGAGTGAGCACACAGTGAGGGCTCCATAAGGGTGTGGATTACTCTGCAATGGGGGACCACACAAAGCCCTGCGGAGAAGACTAGCAACAGAGTGGCCTCACAGGCAGCTCTGCACCAGACACTGAGCTAGAACACGGTGGGCCCTTTGATCCCCATACCAGGGAGGGGGGCCCGAGGTCTGCAGAGGAGGCCAGGGAAAGTGGCTGAGGACATTTCTGTGGGGCCCAGAGGAGGCTTCTGCTATGGGACAGTGAAGCATGCAGGCCAGGCCCCAGTGTACTGGAGACTGTGCAGGGTCGGGTGGATTCCTGTGGCTGCAATCATGCTCATGCTCTGGACAGAGGGTCCTGGGTTTAAATCCCATATCCACCATTACCTGCTGCAAAGTTACTGCCCAGCCCATCTGGATTCCTCCCATGGAATACGGGTGTGCTCTGTGTAGAGACAGACTCACCAGAGAAGGTGCAGGACACCCAGAACGGCTGGGGCAAGGGGAACAGAGTACAGGCCCAAGTGGCCACAGAAGGCACAGTGTATGGAGGGCTGGCGGAGCGGAGGGAGTAGGGAGTGGCATGAGTACGGAGAGAAGTGTGCTGACCTCCACCCATGGCCAGCTGTGCCACACATGTCTCAGGAAGGGGTAGAGACACCGCACCAAACACTGTGGGATCAGCCTGGCTGTGCGATGTTGCCAGGTGCAAGGGGGTGGGGCCTGGCCTGACTCTGTAGGACCTACCTCTCAGGACGGTGACCTAGGCTAAATAAGCAGCAGCCACCTCCTGTCTGGACAGGCTTCTGGCCTCTGCCCTGGCCTGGCCAGCCCGTCAACTTGGCAGCCAGATAGCTGTGTGGTCATACCAGCCAAGGCCCCTGGGCACACACCCCAGGAGGCACCCCAGCCTGCACGGCCCCTCTCACCTCTCTGACCTCGTCTCACACTCTCCCCCAAGCTTGGCCTCCACTCTCCCCAGGCCCCTGTCCTGCCGTTCTGCCAACCCTGCCCTTTACTGAGTGACACCTCCCTCCTCGGCTCCGTGGTCCTCCTTAGCCCTCCTGACCTCTAACCCAGTCTGCCAGTCTGTTTCTTGTCTGCCCCAGGGCTGGTCCGCCTGTCTCGCTTGCTGCTGGGGCCCACCAGTGTCTGGCACACAGGGTGCACTCAGATCATCACTGAATGAATGAGAGGCACATGTAAAATCACCACTTTCCTTTCCGTCTTGAAGAGTTCTGAGAAACGTGTGCATATTGACTTGTGCATTTTGTGTGCCAGCCTCGGGCATCAGGAACCGAGCGGGCTGAGTGCCTGCACGGGGGACAGGAGATGGGGGCACAGACACTGCAGACCATTTCCAGAGCAGGGTCGGGGCCACACTGACACTGGCCCAAAGCATGCTGGGATAAGAAATCTAACTGACAGCTGTAACGGATCATACAATATCACGGGAGCCCGCCAAAGAGAAGGGACAGGGCATCCGTGGCAAAAGGGAGGGTGTGGCTTTAAACCTTAGGATATCTTGGGGCAACTGGAGGAGTTGGAAAAGACTCACCCAGTCCCCACAGACAGGAACATTTGGTGATTCCTGATGCAAGAACCCATACCCCCAGCGCCCACCAGCACCGCGGCATCGGACCCCCTTTCCTTGGGAAGCCCCCTAGAGCGCGGTGCCAGCTCACTCTTAACCCTGCTTTACAGGGGAGAGCCCACAGTCCAGAGAAGCTAGGGCAAGGCCTGGACGGCAAGGAGCGTCTAGGACCCCGGGTCTTGAGGGCACTTGTGGCCAGACACTGCACCAGAGTCTCATGAACGCCCACAAGAATGGCAAAGCTGGACTGGCCTCCTTGAACAGAGTGGGGGACACAGCCACGCCCCCATCTATTCCAGTACCGGCTCAGGCCGCCCTGGGTCCAGAGGCCCCATTATTAGCACCTCATCTCCACAGGCTACCTACCCCTAGGCGACAGTGGGGACTTGGGCGCCCCGCCGGATATGCCGGGTAGTGGGGAGGGGGCGGGTGGGGCACGAGGCCAGCCGAGCGCGGGGCGGGGCGCGCCTGGCAGGGCGGGCCGGGCACCTCCCCGCGCGAGGAAGTCCCGTCCCCGCGCTTTGGGGAAGTGCAGCCAAGGCGCCTGCGCACTGCACCCTGCGCCCCCTCCCCGACGATCCGGCCGGACCTCGGGGCGCGCGGGCCAGCAGCGGCGGCGCGAACGGCTCGGGAGCGCGGCCGGTGAGTGCGCGCGCGCGCGGCGCCGAGGACGGCGGCTCTGCCCCTCCCGGCCCGGGGCCCGGAGGCCGTACGGGGCGGGAGCCTCGGGAGCTGGCGCCCGGATCCGCACCCCAAGGACTCCAGCCGCGGGGTCCACGTGGACCCTGGGCCGCGGCGGGACTGGAGCCATTCCCCCGCGCGTGGGGGAGGGGGCGCTGCAACCGGTTCCCCTTTTTCTGCCGCTCAAAGCCTGGGGAAGTGATTGCTCAAAGGGGGGGGCCGGAAGAACCCAGGTTTCCGCGTCTCCCGCCCCCCCCAGCCTGGTGGGGAGGGGCCGAGGCGGGACACCCTGTCCGCCCCCGCCCCCACCCCCTTGGATCTGGCAGCCACTCACCCTGCAGGGCGCAGGGGAGGCGCTGCGCCCCCGGCCCCAGCTGATCCGGGGCTCCCGGCGCCGGCCTCCCTCCAGAACGCCGCAGGAGTACCTCCTGCCGTCTGACTCGAGTCCCTGCTGCTGCAGTGCACGCCCCTTCGGCAGCCAGGGTGGGGCCCAGAGGGAACCTGGCCCCTCCCGCCCCCACCTCGCCTTTGGGTCGATGGTGAGTGGGGCGCCATGGCGAGTTCCTTCAGATAGGGGTGGGGGCGTCAGTCAGAGGCTGGGGGAAGGGACCCCTCCCTAAAGAAGGAGACAAGCTCTACCAGGCCAGGTCTTGCCCGCAGAGAGAGGAAGAGAGAAACAGGTTGCCCCCACCACTGCAGAGGTGGGGTGGGGGCAAGGGTCACCAGGGTTAGAAAGACCGGGCCTGCCTTGGAGGAGTCAGGCTCGGGCGCCTCCACCTATCAGATGGGGGGCAGCGACAGGAAACGTACTGAGTGCCATCAGAAGCAGGGAAAGGAGCCCCTCTGTCAGCCCTCTGCCCAAAGGTTAGGGCATTTTTTTCTGGGATTGTCACATTTTCTTATTCTTTTTTTGGACTGGGCGGGCTCAGGGACGTTCTTTTTCCTTCTGTGGAGCAGAGTAGCAGCCGCTCCCAAGGGAACCTCTGTCCCCAGAGGCCAGGCTTTCTGCCTGTCCAGCCTCTCCCACCCCAGACTTGGGGGCCAGAGCCTAAGGAGCTGGGAAAGGGGAACAAGTTCCCTCCCTAATGCCAGGATGAGGGGCAGGAACCCCAGTTCAGACCCTGTATCACCTCAGCAGACAGTGAGTGAACAGGTGACCCCAGTCAGCCTGAGGAGGGTGCAGGGAGCCAGGTCCAGGCCTGCAGCTGGGACAGAAGACACTGACCCCAAACACAGCCTCCAGCCCCAGAGGCCCCCTGGATCTACACCCCCAGACAGGGCCCCTCCTCTAATTCAGAGCTGAGTCTTTGGATGCTAGGGAGGGGAGAGGGGACAGGGCCCTGCCCCCACTCACAGTGGGTGGGGGTGCCGAGGAGGAAGAGCAGTTTTCTGCCTGGCTACCAGACCTCAGAGGTTGCCACACCCCTTCCTTTCCCTAGAAGCTTGACCCCTGAGGGAAAGGCAAGCTGTGGGGCTGCTGCTTCCCCATCTGCTTGCCCGGAGCCTGTGGGACCCAGTTGGAGGGTCCCCTCCCCCATGGTCTCAGGGGAAGCCAGGTAGCTGGTAAGGGGCCTCAGCCCCAGAGGACCCTATACTTTGCCCCGTAGATTCGGGTCAGGGCAGGGCCTCTGCATGCCCAGGTCCTGGAGGCAAGGGTGCTCTAAGTGCATAACTCACACGCGGTCCTGGCAACCCTGCTCCAGGAGCTGCCTAGCCCGGTTCTGCTGTGGTGCCTGCCCTAGAGCACCCACCCTTCCCTCCTACCCTGGGAGATCCCAAGAGGCCAACATGGACCAAAGGGGGATTGAAAGTCCACAAGCTGAGGGATGGGGGCAGCAGGGAGGATGATAATTACATGAGAAGATAAAGTGAAAGCAAGTCATGAGCCTCCAGGCCGCCAAGATGGGGGTTGGGTACAGGACTGGACGGCTCAGCCATGCAGGGGAGCACCCCAGGCCCTGTGGGTCCTCACCTAGGCCAAAGTGGGCACAGGCAGGGGCCGTGGTGGGAAAGCATTCAAAACTGCCCCCAGAGCACTGATTGCCCACCCTGGTGGGATCGGCGGGTGGCCTCGCGGGGGTGGGGGTGGGGAGGATCGGGCTCCTCGCCCTGGCTTGGGGCTCCAGGGCCCGTGCCCCCTGGGTGCCTCCACCATGAAACATGGGTACAGACATTGAAGAGAATGCTGGCTCTCACCCCCTCCAGGGATCCCGCATCCCTGACCCAGGGAGCAGGGCACCCCGACCCATTGCTACCCCCCGCTCCTCTCCCCCTCTGGCACCCCAGGCTGTACTGGTTTCCACAGCCTGGTGGGGGTGGGAGGAAGGGAGGCTGGGAGACCCTGGGTGAGGTAAGGTACCAGCTGGGGGTTGGGGTGCTAGGGGCAGCATCTAGGACCTAGGAGCCATCGGTCCCCAGGAGGCTCATGGCCCTCCTCCCCTGTGCCCTGCTGCACTTCCCACACCCTCAGAACGTCCTGCCCCACTCATCTCCATGCTGCAGACCTCGTCAGCTGCAAACAGGCTGGAATCCTCTGGGGCCCGCACAGATCTGGGCTCCTGGTGGAGAGCAACCCTCCCCACCTCCCTCACCCCCTGCAGAAAACCCAGAATGGAGGGAGCTGGGGAGGGGGTCTGAATGTCTTACTACCACCCTTATGCATTAACCTGTAGCCCCAGACTCTTGGGGCCCCCCGTCCTCTTGGGAGGGGCCAGGAGCCGGAAACCAAGAAAGAGGAACCCAGACTTCCGGCTTCCCAGGGACGGAGCAAATGAGGGTGTCCCGGAACCTCCTGTGGAGATCTTGTCTGGGGCCCCCTTCTCACTGTCCCTGTCCCTGCTCATAGGCTGGGGCAGAGGCAGGAGCCTGAACAGAGTGGCCTGAAGGTGGGGGGCAGGGGAGCAGGCCCCCCAGGGCTCTTGGAAGGACCCCTTCCAGGGGACGAGTAGAGACTATAGTCCCAGGTTCTCAGTGAGAACCTCCACCTCTCTTCTCAGACTCCCAGGCTGTGGTGAGGGTCCCGGAGCCAGCACCACGGAGCCCGGGCGACCTCCTCCACCCACCCATGCCCACCCCGCATGAGACTGAGAAGCAGGTGCACCACCTCCACCCTGCCTCTGCCCCCATTGTGGGAACGGGGGCGGGGGGGGGCAAAGAGTTGGGAGACCCTTGACCGCCCGGGAGGCCAGGGGGGTGACCACCAAGGGGAGTCAGGGAAGAGGTGTGGGGGCCCCAGGTTCTGGCCTGGAGCTGAGGAGGCCCCCATATCACCAGCACGTAGGGCCAGAGGAGGCAGACCAGCCCCCCTCGATGTCCAGTCATGACGCGGCCCCTCCGGCTGCCCCCAGCCGCAACCCCTGCTGCTTGTGCTGGTGTTGCTGTTGCGGCTGTTCCTGGTATGTGGGGACTGGGGTGGGGGGCAGGGGCGGTGGGGGGGCTGTGTAGACATGGGGCCCCAGATCCTGCCCCCAGACCCTCAGATGGCTTACGAGGCCCTGCCTCCCACAGCTCTCATCCAGGGGTTGCTGGGCCCTGCTGACCAGTGGCCAATGCCCAGACTCCTCTGTATGTGTGGCTTTCATGTCTGGTGTGCCTGAGGGTATGTCCATGTGTCCGTGTCCACCATATGTGCACTCCTCTGTCCACTTACTCAGCACGTGCTGATGCCGCCATGACCCAGCCTGAGCTGGCCCTGGGGTCCTACAGAGGGAGAAACAGAAGTACATCCTACACACTGTTCGGTGGAAGGACACTGAGCAGGGACCTGGCCTGGGGACAATGGGGATGAGCTTCCAGAGCAGCCTGCCAGAGGGCGGGTGTGGGGCCTCCAGGTGGTAACAAGGTTCTGTAAGCCTGTGGAGAAGCTGTTGGGAGTTTTCATGTCTGACAGAGGCCTGGCCCTATTCAGGCTTCCAACCCATGGCTGTTGAGTGGACAGCGCTGTGGGGAATCAAAGGGGGATCTGCTGACTGGTGAGCGGTTCAAGCCTGAGACAGGAGAGGGGAGCCATGAAGAATTAGAACGCACTAAGACTTTGGCTGTGGGGGCCGAGGGGGAGTTTGGGGTCTAGCAGATAGGGTAGGAGAGGAACAGAGTTCTCTGTCTGTTTGGGTTTCGAAATGTCTGTTAGACATTCCAGTGGCCCTAGAGGGAGATCTGGCTGGAGGCATGGATGTGGAAGCCAGCCCTGACACCGGGTGAGGAGCCAAGGGAGGGAAAACGGTCCCTTGGGGAGAATCAGACACACATAGGCTGGGGCTTTCTTACTGCATCAGCTGGGACCTCTGGGAGAAAGGGGTGGGGGCTGAGGTCAGGTCAGGGAGGTGCACAAGGAATCGGTGAAGTCCTGGAGGCTAGGAGACAGGAGCGGTATCCCGAACACCACTGAGACAGCCTCGGTCCCAGGGGAGAGACAGGAGGGGTGGTGGGCTGCAGCAGGTGCAGACCCTCCTTCCCTGGAAGGTGTGAATGGAGCAGACTCCAGAGCTGCCCACCTGCAGTGGGTTCACACAGAAGCTGAGAGTCCCCGTGCCCCGTGTGTGTGTGTGTGTGTGTGTGTGTGTGTGTGCACGCACACGCACACATGCCAAGGCCAGAGGTACTGGGGAGGCCAGTGCCACCTTTCTCTCTGCGGGTAGGAATGAAGAGCGGCGGCGAGCATGGCGGGTCTCCCGGGAGAACAAGCTGCAGCCTCTCCCCAGTTGTGAGGCATGGTAGGTGTGGCCAGCCGTGTGTGTGCGTGTGTCTGGGTGGTGGGGGTGCAGGCCTGACCTGGCCTGGCGGGGAATGCCCACAGCGCCACGCCGAGCCCTGAGGAGGTGCGGAGCTGGGCGCAGTCCTTCGACAAGCTGATGCACAGCCCAGCGGGACGAAGCGTGTTCCGGGAGTTCCTGCGCACGGAGTACAGCGAGGAGAACATGCTCTTCTGGCTGGCCTGTGAGGAGCTCAAGGCTGAGGCCAACCAGCACGTGGTGGACGAGAAGGCCAGGCTCATCTATGAGGACTACGTGTCCATCCTGTCCCCCAAGGAGGTGCACCGCCATGGGGACCCAGGGCAAGGGTTTGGTGGGGGGCAGGTGGGGACACCTCCTGGGCCCCTGACCCTGGCGCCCTGTCCCACAGGTGAGCCTGGACTCCCGAGTGCGAGAAGGCATCAACAAGAAGATGCAGGAGCCGTCCGCACACACATTTGACGATGCACAGCTGCAGATCTACACACTCATGCACCGGGACTCCTACCCCCGCTTCCTCAGCTCCCCCACCTACCGTGCCCTGCTGCTCCGGGGGAGCTCCCAGTCCTCCAGTGAGGCCTAGGCTGCCCATCACAGCGGCACAGACACGGGACCCCTCCAGTGGGCAAAAGACTGGGTTGCCTGCACAAGCGTGTGTGAGCAGGTGTCCGGCACACCGCAGGGGCCCAGCACCCGAGGGCAGTCCCAGACTGGAGCCCCCTCTCTACCCAAGGGACCTAGTACCCTGAGGTCCCGCTAAGAGGCAGGTGTGAGGGCCTCTGGGACCAGGCGGCCCCTCCCCAACCAGCTCCCCGCTGGCTGGCCAAGTGCTTCTGCTGGGGCTCCTGCTTGGGGAGAGGGACCCTCCCAGGAGTTCTCATGGACCCAGCAGCTTCACTTGGGCCTCCTCCCCAGGCAGCCGGGGACCTTGAGAAATGCCTCTGATGGGAAGCAGGGCCTCTGTATTGTCTAGTTGGGACGTGAGGAAACTCTCCGATTCAAGCTGTCTGCACCCAGATCGGAACCAGAACCTCAGAACTAGGCTTGAGGCAACAGGAGCCAGTTTCTTTTTTATATTTTCATTAATTTTAAACCTGGAAACATGTCCTTACTGTATTTTATCAAAAAAAGAAAATGTTTTCATATTTATCTCCATTCCTTTTTCATCCAAAATAGGATCTTATTATTGAAGATATTTTTAATGCAAACGTCTCTCCTTTCTTTCCACATCTGGGGGGAGATTCAGGAACGAAGAATTGTCCCAGACCTAGTGCAGGGAGCAGAGGAGACCTGGCCCCAGTGGGCAGCGGTGCTCAACACTGCCCCAGTGAGGGTGCCAAGGCCAGGGCGGGACGCTGATGGGGGTGGCCTCCACAAGGCACACGCTTGCCACCCCATTACCTGAATCTCTAGGAGGCGAAGCGATTCAAAGCTGTAGTGGGTCCAGGGCCCACCCCATTCACTCCGTCGTCAGGAGCAGAGGGTCAGGGTGAGGACAAGTCGTCATGAATGGCTAGGGGACCCAGAGGTAGCCTCCTGCCCATAAGCCCTGGGCCCTGAGCTACAGTGCCTGGGGAGGTTCGGGAGACCCTGGGTCCTCTGTGTGCCTAAGGCCCCCTCCCACCTGATCCCATGTCTGTGCATGCCCACGCCCACGCCGTGCACCCCCAGGACCTGCCCCTCCTCCATGGGCACACACAGGCAGAGTCTGCCCCCAGTGTTCTGAGGGCCCACGGGCTCTTCCCTCCATCTCTGTTCCATCAGGGCCAAACCTAAGTATCACCTGATCCCAAGGAGGAGGGTCGTCATCCCCCGTGGGGGAGGGGGGTGGGCAGGAGACCCAGCTCACAGCCCAAGACTGTGCATGGTCCGCCAGAACCAAGGGCCAGAAACTGCACAATGGCAAAAAGAAACATTTAATAATTTGGGGAGAAAGGAAGAAAGGTGTACTGCAGGCATGATGGGGGAGCAGGATGCACAGCCCCCTGGGGAGTTCAGGGGGGCACAGGGTAGGTCTCAAGAAGCAGTGTCTGTCTGTCGACAGGACGCAGGGAAGGCTGTGGCAATGTGCTGGCTGCAGCCCAAGGCTTCACACGCGTCTCAAGGAGGGCTCAGCAGAACTGCAGCAGACGGATGAGAGGCATCAGCCACATGGATCCCAGGACCCCCGCAGGGCGAGAGGCAGGGCTGGGGTCTCCACCCCCCTGCTCTGAAGCCCCAGGAGGCCAGCCGGGCATGTCTGTCCCCCATTTCATGTAACACGGGTCCCACACAGGCTGGACACACCCACCTCCCGAGAAGGCCTGCCCACCTACCTTCCAGCGATTTCCACACTCATTGCAGACAACAAAGGTGGTCATGGGCTCATCAGAGCTGCGGGTCTGCACCTGCGGGGAGGGCTGTGGTGAGAGGGGCTGCCCCAGCCCCAGGACTCAGTCACCTGGAGCAGGAGGCCCCGAGATGCAGGTCTTCCCTGGAGTCACAGCGAGGGGAGGCTACCCATCCCTTTGGGTAGCGCTGGCATTGCAGCCCCTCGGCCCCTCTGGGGGACCCCACTGAGGCTGCCCAGTGACTCCAACCCTTGTCCCCTTACCAGGGACCTTACCAGGGACCCCTGGCATATCTTGAGGTCCACATCAGCGCCCACCTCCATGGGTCTGAGCGTCGTCCTGTGGCCACTGCCAGGCTGCGCAGCACACCCACCCACCAGCCAGTAGCAACATTCCTGGGGCCCCTCCATGCTGGGGGAGGCCAGGCCCCCCATTTTAGTGCCCAGAGCAAACCACCCCCTGAGATGCTGCTCACTGGGGCCCACGGGTGCTGGGCAACGGAGGAGGCTCCAAAGGTGCCCTCCACAGTGTGTGCGTCCAAGGAGCCCTGGGGGCAGGCACGGGCTCCGGGGAGCGTTAGGTCAGGTGGCCGGGGCGCACCTGCGTGTAGGTGCAGTTCTTCCTCCTGCATTTCCCGCAGGTGAACAGGTCCGTCTGTGTGCCCCCCGTGCGGGCCATCTGGTGCTCTCGGATGGCCTCCTTGGTCATTGCCTTCCGGATCTCCTTCAGCTCATCACTGGCCATCTCCTGGGCAAGGAGCCATGTACTTACCACTGTGCACAGGGGCGGTCCCCACGCCCCTCCAGCAGGACTCACCTCCGATGTCATCACAGCGATCTGCTGGGGTGTTATGGCGCCACACAGTACGTTCCGTCGCAGGTCGGGGTTCTTAGCGTCCTTGAGGTTGGAGATGCGGCTCCTCACACGGTTTTTGTACTTCATGTCCGTGTTCCCCACGTCCCGGAAGATGCGTGCAAGTGTTTAAGGACCTATCCAGAGGCCAGTGCTGCTGCCTTCCACCCACCCCATGGGGCCAGCCGAGGGAGGCCAGCGAGGGCCACATGGGGGGAAGGGGAGCCCAGCAACTCTGTCTGCCCACCCACGCCTGCAGCAAGTGGAGGGGCAGCTGCCGGGGGCCCCCACCGGACCCACCCGTGGCTGAGGCCCAGCTGCAGGTTCAAAGCCCCGGTGACCCAGGCCCCACCAGCGGGCAGAATCAGTCCCTCAGCAGGTCCAGGGAGGGCCCTCCTGGTCCACCAACCAACCGCCTGGCGAGGGCGCTGAGGCCGTGGCCACCAGGGGAAGCCAGGCCTGGCTGTCCTCATGACTCCACCAGAAACCCCAGATCCCAAAGCCCCACATAAAGGATATATTCCTCAATCTGGGCTGACAGGCCCTCGCAGTCCGCACCGACGGCCATGTGATCATCTGCAAGAGGCAGCCCTGGCTAGCCACCCCACTAGCTGCCCCCCACTTCCAGCCTGCCCAGCTCCGAAGCCCAGGACCCAGGTGCTCTGGTGACCCCAAGGCCCCCTGCCCCCCACCCGGGGTCCGCTGCAACGGGCTAGGGGAGAAGGCTGTCCCTGAGGACCCTCTGAACTCAGGCCACCCCAGGACTCAGGGTGCACACTGGGGCACTCACGGTCTGTCTGCAGGGCGGCGGTCAGCATCTCGCGGCACTTGCTACGCACAGCATCGCAGGTGACCGGCACCGGGGGAAACGTGGTGATCCTTGGGGCCGATGGCATCCTGGGCAGCTCTGGCCTCTTGCGGCTGGAGAAAGACACACGGGTCCCCAGAAAAGCCAACGGTACAACCACAATGCCCCAAATCCTGTCTCTTCTACCTTCACAGCAGCCCATGGGCCTGCCCCCGCAGTCCAGCCCAGCATGTCCTCGGGGTCTGCCCAGTTGGCCAGAGGCAGTAAAGCCCACCGGGTGGGGCGTTCTGCCCAGAGGAGGGCACTATGGGGGCAGCATCTCCTGTAAGGGTCCCTGCCCTCCGGGAGGCCAGAACACCAGGCCACACGGCTCAATACCAGCTGCCATTTCAGGGAGAGGCAGATAGTGTTGGGGGTCGCCCCATCCAGCACAGATGCCCCTTTAAAGACTGGGCACTCCCCACAAGCTGCCTGACGACAAAGCTGCATCTACCCAGCCCTCCCCTCACACCCCTGCATCTCGTGACCCCCACATAAGTTAGGGGGAGCAGGGGCTTCCTGGAGGGAGCAACAGGTGCCGACGGGTAGATGAACCCATAGCCCTGCACAACCACACTGAATTGAGAGATCAGCCTTTGCTGGCCTCCCACCACCTCTGCCCAGTGGGGTCAAAGGCAAAGCAGCCTATGGGCCACAGCCTGTCCCCATGAGGACCCCCAGTCTCCAAGACTGCCCTCCCTGGGGCCGCAGCAGTGAGGCCTCAGCAGCCCCAGAACTCACGTCATGCCGCAGCCTGGGGCACCCAAGAGGAAAAGGGTTCAGCAGCAGTGGGACCCTGGGATAAGGGGTCTGCTCAACCAGAGCCAGCCAGTGCGAACCAGACCCCAGGACACGGATGTGGAGCTGGGGGACGGCAGCAGAGGGCTCCCACATGGCTCTCTGTGCAGCAGGGTGGACACAGCCCCACCCTGCATATGGTTGGGGCTGGAAAAACACAGGGTCCAGAGGAGCTCTGGAAGAGAAGCGAGCAGCAAGAGGCCTACCAGGCCAGGCAGGGCTCCCCGGGGAAAGTCCCTTCCAAGGAACTGGAAGGGCTGATGTGTTCAGCAGCCCCAGGGCACAGGGAAACCTGCACTTTCATCTGCTGAGCAGGAGGGACGGACTGGGGGGGGGGGGGTGGCACAAGCACCAGTATTCCAGATGCACCACCTGGGATCCTTGGCCTCGGGGGCCTCCTTCGAGGACGACGTGGGCAGAGGCCCGCCCCTCCTTTGCTCCCTGGCTTTGGCATCTGAAGCATCTGCAGGTACCATGAAAGGCAGAGGTTGGCCAGGGGGAAGCAGAACCAGAGGGCAGGGCCAGGCCAGGGAGGGGAGCAGATCACCACCAAGGCACAGCCTTAGTCAAGCCACCAGCCCTAACCCGCCCACCCTAACCCCAGCCAGGACCCTAGCTGCTGAGCCTTCCATACCTGGGGCCCTCTATCCTCCCTCCTCAGAAGGTCCTAAGACAGCCCCCACACTCCTTTCCTACCCCCTCAAACAGGCCACCTGTGAGGCCTCTCTGGGGTCCGTCATCCTGGCAGAAAGGACAGCCATCTGCCCAAAGTGACCCTTCAGTACGGAGCCCCCTGAGTGACAGCCCCCCCAGATGAAGTGTTTGAACTTGGACGAAGACCAGGTGTGGTCATTCCCCAGCTGGGCCTTGGGGGTCACAGCAAACCACCGACCACTGAGCACATCCCCCACAAGGCTCCTGAAACCCGAGCCTGTGCTGGGGACCATCCCACAGGATGAGAAGCATCCCCCACACACCAGAATAAACACACTTGTCCAACGCGTAGGCTGACGGCCACGCGGGACTAGAGAGACCCAGGACAAAAGCTCTATTTTGCAAGGTTTGGACAGAGCCCAGGAAAGGCTGGGAAGGGAGGGGGGCCTCAGGGTCCCAAGGTGGGCATCCCTGCGATCCCAGCTGCCCCCGTCCCGTCTGAGTGCCTGTGCCTCCTTCTCCTCTTCGCTCCCTGGCCTCCCAGCATCTCCTCCGGCTCCCTGCCCTCTAGCTGCGCTGACCCCTCTCTCTGTATGATCTCCCCACCTGTGCCAGGTCCCTCCAGGTCCCCGGCCACCCTCAGTGCAGTCCTGCTGCTACCTTCAGCGGTCTTTTCTCCTTACTCTCGATGGATCCCCTGTCGTCCCAGCCCCAAGCCTTCCTGGACCAGTTCTGGAACAACCCCACTCCCAGCTGGCCCGGGCTCAGGGACAGCACTGCCAGCACCCTACACAGTGCTGACCAGCGAGGGGCCCCAGTTCCCAGCCCGCGCCACCTGACCCGCACCCAGGAGCTTCTTCCAGGACTTGATGAGAGACTTGGCCAGCGCGATGACCTCCTCATCCGAGCTCTGCTTCCGCAGGGCGTTGACAGACATGCCGACCCGTGTAGACTGTAAGGCAAGCAGCCTGGGCTGGGGGGACGGCAATCAGACCCTCCTCACAGGCCCTCCGAGGCTCCCACAGGGCAGGGGCTGGGGACCAGCTTGTGAGGTGGATACCCTTTCCGAGGGCTACTGTCCCATGTGGAACCCAGGATCCTCAGCGAGAAACAGGGTGGGTTTTCCGTAGATGCCCCTTTGTCTTCCTGAGCAACAGACAGAAGCAGGGACGGTCTCCTCTGGGACAGACATTTGTGCTAACCAAGGCCCCGGGGAAGGGGCCAGGAAGCCCTGCCAGGTGCCCAGGAGCTGTCCCAGGCAGGAGGCACACAGGGCCCTACCTGCAGCAGGTGCAGCGTGACAGGCATGGCCTTCAGCTCCCGCAGCAGGTCCATGGCTCCCTCCTGGAAGGAGAAGGGGGACCTTCATAAATGACTTCGAGGTCTTGGTGGACAATGCAAGAGGGGGGCACAAGGAATAACAATTCGGAGATCCACCTGGGGCCACATGCCCAGGGAGGGCCAGAATGAGAAGGAAAGCGGGCTTGGCAAACTCAACCCCAGTGTTTTGGGTCACTGACCAAACCATGGTTGCAGGAAACAGCTCCAAGGACCGCAGCCCCTCCCCAGCAGGAGGGCCGCACCCAGGTGAAGGTGTGGCCCCAGGGGTACTCACTCCCCTGTCCAGTCTCATATCCCTTGCGGTGGGCTGGGCAGCTTCTCCTTGAAGTGGCTCACCCACCAGCCGAGAGGGGTCAACCCGAGCAAGATCAGTGTCCCCTGCAGAGGCCAAACACTCTACTCCCATCACACCCATACCCACAGCCAGATTCAAGTCCCATGGCCCCACCCTTCATCAATCCCTCTAGGCCTTGCCTTAATCCTCAGGCCAGCCACCTTCCCCACCTTGCCCCCTCCCACCCCCATCTGTTTCTTCAAAGCCCTCCCTCACACCAAGGCCATTCACAAATGGGCTGCTCTCTCCACTCCAGGCTCAGCTTAAGGTTCCTCAAGTGTGCCAAGTTGCTTGCCCCACGACTTTTGCACCTGCTGCCCCCACTGCCAGAAATACCTCCCAAATACCTACAGATTTGTACCCTTTTATTCAAAGGACACCTTCTTGGCAAGGCCCCTCCTACTTAAAACTGTGACCACACCCCATGCAACACACAACACCTCCAACCTCCTCCCCTGCTTTGCTTTCTTCCACAGATGCTTCCCTTTTTAACACACTGGTGTTTTAACATGTGGGTCTTCCCCTTGACATGAAGGGGGCAGAAGTAACCTGACCCAGACACTCAAGGTTGTGAGACCTTCATGTCTTGAAGCCCAGGCCTGGCCCTGCCCCACCCCCCACCCCACCCCCCAATCTGAGTGACATCTATGCTCTGCAGCCCCCTCCACATCACCCCCAGCAGGCTCTGCCCCTCAGGCTGGGCAGAGTCCAGCCCTGAAATGACCTCTGCAGGGAAAAAAGATGGTTGTCAGAGCCAAAGACACAGTGCCACTCACTGATCAGTTTTCTGTGGCTCCAGACCAGAGGCAGAAACCCAATTCCTGACTTCCCAATCATGGGTCCCAAATCCCCAAAGAGGCCTCCCAGGCACTGGAACCACTGCCAGCCCTCACTGCCCATGCCACAGTACCCTCAAACGCCTAGGCACGTTCCTGGTCCAGAGGGTGGTCAATGCCCCCTCCTCATGCTCTGCTGTGCTTCCACCTGGACACACCCTCCCCTAGCTCCACCTGGCCCCACCCAGCCCTCCGTGGGTTCTAGGACCCATCTCTGACCCCACCTGGGTGGTGTTGTCTCCTTCAGGAGAGGAAGCAGCTTCTTTCTCTGGTCATCTCTGGAAACAGCTCTAGGTTGTTCCCACACCCTTGCTCTGTGCTGCCCACGGTCCCCCGAGGGTATGAACTCAGTGTGTGTGTGTGTGTGTGTGTGAACAGTGTGTGTGTGTGTGTGTGTGTGTGTGTGTGTGTGTGTAGGGGGCTGCTGCTTGCTGGATGAATGAGTGGGAGACAGCCCCCTTTTAGGCCCCAGCGTAGAACCCTGTCCAGAACCTGGTCAACAGGGACCCAGGACAAGCCTGCTTAACCCAAAAAACCACCCAAAGCACCTGAGAGAGCCGACAGTCCTGGAGTGGCTGCCCAGGGATCTCAAGCCCATGACTGAGCCTCCTCCACCACCCTAACTAGTTGCTCACAGTCTGTGGGGGAGAGCAGGTTGTGTTTATTGAGCATCTCCGGGAGCCAGCCAGGACCCCTGCCAACATCCTAAAGGCAGGTACCACCCACCGAGGATGCTTCTATGTGAGGCTATGCAGGTTGTCTGAATCTCAAAGCTGAAAAGGGGCTGAGACTGGAACCCCATCTACCGGGTTCCTCTTAGATACCACAGCACAGCCCCCTCCAAACACTCACTGGCCACAGGACGGCACGGGCCGGGCACCACCGTGAGCACAGCTGGGCCGGGGCTCTATCACCAAGGCACTCCCAGGCCAGGCTCACCGCACCCCCCAGGGCTCCATCCCAAGGGTCTCTATGTATCTACCCACTCCCCAGTTGCTGCTGGCTGAGTGCTGGCTACGGAAGGGAAAGAATTTATTAGGGAAACCTGGTTCTTGTAGGGCAGGGACAGATACAGGGGAAAAAAGGGGGCCTCTAAACCAGGAAAGGCCTCTGGCCTGCTTGTGAAGGGGCTTGATGGGGGCCACAGCCCCAGGCCGACCAGAGGCAAGGGAAGCGCTGTAGCTCCGGGAGGGAAAGGGGGTCCAGGCTCACACTCCAAACTCCTGAAGGCTCAGAAAGGGTGAGGGAGCCTTAGGGTGGGACAGAGGGCTCCGGGCCGGGGTTGGGGCTCTGCGGAGAGTCCTGGGGTGGGGGTGAACTGTGAGGGTGCCCAGGCTGAGGAGGAGGAGGACACGGGGGGCGGGGCAGCCAGCACGAAACGTCTGAACAGGCTGGGGCTCCAGCAAGGCCTGGAGGGCGGGGCCGAGGGAAGCTTCCGCCGGCCGGGCTCCGGTCGGGTTGGGGGCGGGGGGTGGTCTGGAGTTAGGGGGCGAGGGAGGAGACGGATCTCAGGTCTGCGGGGTCTCGGCCTGGTAGCGGGGGTCTGAGTCCAGAGAGGGCGGCTCCCCGGACCGGGTCCAGGCCCGACCGCGGCCTCTGCCGTGGGTGCGGGAGTGAAGGGCAGGGCTGGCCCAGGGCAGGGGTCTCGGCCACCGACGGGGGTCTCCCCACGTCCCGGGAGTCTCTGCTGGGGCGGGGTCTCGTCCTGCCCTTCGGGTGGTCTCCCCGACCCTGAAGGGGGCTCGGCAGGCTCGGCGGGGGTCGGCGGGGCGGGGGTCCCGGGGTCCTGGCGGCCCGCGCCCCTCACCGCGCTCTTCTTGGTCACCATCTTGTCCAGCCTCCGGGCGATCCGCGCAATCTCCTCTTCCTTGCCCATCATCGCCTCGGGGGCAGGGCCCCCAGCGCCCGCCGCGCCAGCCTCAGCCTCCGGGCCTGGACCCCTGCCCCGGTCGTCGCCGTCGCCCGCACCCGTCACAGCCGACGCAGCCCTACCGCGGGCGGGAGACCCTCCGTTCAAACCCCCGGCCCCCGCGGTCGCCGCGCTGCATCGTGGGACATGCAGTTCCCACGGCCGCCCACCTCGCGCGCACTGGCCCCGCCCTGGACCACAACTCCCAGAAGACACGCAGATTTGCATGGCTTCCTGGGGAGTGTAGTCCTGACGCGGGCCGTCGCCGGAGGCCGACTGGGCCGAAAGACTCGCAGTCCCACAAGCCCCCGCGCGAGCCGGTTAGCCGGCGGAGGGCGCTGCGGTAGCGCGGGGCCAGAACGTACGTGCCGGTCCGGACGCGACCCCAGGTTTGTGCCTTCCCCGACCCTCCGCCCCGGAGCGCCAGGTGGTCCGACTGTGTAGGACCCATAGAGGCACGTTCGAGTTCGTCTCCTGTCTCCACCCGCTTGGAGCCTTCTTCTTCCACCTTCCGCTGTCCCAGGACAGCCGGACCCGCGGGAGGACTCCCGACCCCACCCCGCGAGCCTGCGCGGACCCCCTGCGCGGACCCCCTGCGCGCTCTGGCCTGAATCCTGGCCTCTGAGCCCTGGTGCGTGGCGCCCGGAGGTGGGAGGGGAGCTGTGGCCAGATGCGAGGGTCGGAAGATGCCTGGGACGGGGAGAGGCTGCGTGGGCAAGGCCCTGCCTCCGGAGTCAGCTGCCGGCTGTGAATCCCCGGCTCTGTGCCTCGGTGTCCCCATCTGTGAAATGGAGATGTTAATATTGTCTGCCTCACAGGGCTCCTTTCGGGGTGTCGTCAGTTGATAAACCTCATGCACTGAGAACAGGTCAGGGCACAGGCATGAGCAATTCAGTTGTCACCTTTGCTGCCGGAGGTCCCTGGGAATGGCCAGACTGCATTCAGTTGGAGGGATGGCCCTGGCCGGTAGAGGGCTACAGAGGGGCAGAGCGAGCATCCCCTCCAGGTGTCTGCCACGTCCTCAGTGATGCGATGCTGGGTGGTTTGCTGGACAGGGCACAATTCTGGGGGAGGGTACAAGCCAGGGAACTGATGTCTGTAGTGCTGTGGGCCCCACCCCACAGTCACTGAAATTCAGGCCAAGTAACTGTGAGACCGGGTGGCAGATGGGACGACCAGACGACTCCGGCTGACCAGGCCTTGGACTCTCAGTGGAATTAATTAGATATGATTGAGCTTCCCAGCAGCCAAAGTGAAAAGGAAAACATGGTTACTTATGAGATTCCTTAGTAATCATAAGGAAAAAGCATAGAGTTCCTTAGAGGGAGCAAAGGTTTTCCAGGACAGAGGCCCTGTGGTGGTGAACACATCACCTCACTTCCAGACCGGCTCTGAGCTGGGGCCATAGCTCTGACCCATCCCAACCAAGCAAGTCCTTAGATGGCCAGAATCCCCTGGTCTGGACATGTGTAAGCCTCTGAGGGTCTGGCCACACCAAGGACACTGGGAAGCTGGAGACACAGCCTTCAGCCCTGCTCTGGGCAAGCAGTGACGGTGAGAACCAGGAGCTGGCTGGGCTGCTGTACAACAGGCACCAGCAGGAACCCCAGAGATTCACGCTGACCCCCGTCGCCCACAGACACTTGTCCACGGAGGCCGCCCGGCCAGGCCTCTGAGACAGACGGGGAAGCCGCTTCGAGGATTTCCTGAAGCAAACTCACCATTGTGCTGAAGACCTCCAGCCACCACAACTGGGCATCCCGGGAGGCTGAGCTGAGCCATGGCTTCTGACAAAGCCTGGGCCACAGGGGAGGGAGGGCAGCATAGCCCTCAGCCTCTACCCTCTGGAGCAGGCAGATCTATGTCCAAGAGAACTCAAAACAGCTTTGGGTCCCTAAGAGTAGAATCAGAAAGGAGAGGGGCGCCTGGGTGGCTCAGTCGTGAAGCGTCTGCCTTCGGCTCAGGTCATGATCCCGGGGTCCTGGGATCGAGCCCCGCATCGGGCTCCCTGCTCCGCGGGAAGCCTGCTTCTCCCTCTCCCACTCCCCCTGCTTGTGTTCCCTCTCTCGCTGTGTCTCTATCAAATAAATAAATAAAATCTTTAAAAAAAAAAAAAAAAGAATGAGGAGATCAGGACAGGCCTCTCAGAAGCATCACCTGGTTGTGAAGATTTGTGCCAGACACCTGACCTTGGCCAAGGCATCAGTTGGGGTAGGGTCTGGGCCATCAGCACAGCCCCCTGGGGCAGGTCACTGTCAAGGCCCAGCTTCAGGGTCAGTCTCCATCTGATTTCTCCACAGGACAGATGGGCACCAGGTGCTGGGGAGGAGAGCAGGCAGGCAGACACCCTGGAAAACCAGTGGGGATTCACTCTTGACCCTGCTTGGGAAGACCTGCTGATGAGGGACTGTCCCACCATCTGTGCAAGGAACTCAGTGTAAGGAATGCCTCTCAGTGTGGGGCTGGTTGAATGGTTTAAGCCACAAAGATGTGACTAAAGTATAACTAAGGGAGCTGGTTAAGAATGAAGACTCTTAGGGGCGCCTGGGTGGCTCAGTCGGTGAAGCGTCTGCCTTCGGCTCAGGTCATGATCCCGGGGTCTTGGGATCGAGCCCCGCATCGGGCTCCCTGCTCAGCGGGAAACCTGCTTCTCCCTCTCCCTCTGTAACCTCCCCTGCTTGTGCACACTCTCTCTGTCAAATAAATAAATAAAATCTTTTAAAAAAAGACCCTTGCCTCTTATACTCCATGGGTGGGCTTTGAGGTCTTTGTCCCCAGTCCATAGGGTACAGAGGCACAGAACCCTGGCCAGCCAGGGTGGATACCGAGCAATGGGCACCCAGAGGAGGGCAGGGGCTCAGGAAGCTCGGGGCTGTGCTCCCAAGTGTGCAGACGGTGTCCCAGGACTGGGAGGTGGATGGTGGTCTGGAGTTTGTACCCAGCCCCTGTGATCTTATCCAAGCTGCTGAGAGGGACAGAGGCAGTGACAGGATAGAGACTGGGGGATGGGGGAGACAGGACAAGTCTGGCTGCTGAGGAGGGGCACTGGGTGGGGTGGGAGGGAGAACAGGACCCCGGGTCTCAAGCTGGGGGTCAGGGATGCACAGCCCGTCAGAAAAGAAACCAAGCGGGGAGGAATGTTCATGCCCTTCCCGTTGCCCTCTGGTGGAAGCATACAGTTGTTCCCTTGGTTTTGAAGCAATGACCCGCATCTCACAGCAGTGCCAGGACCGACCATAGCACAGACTAGAGCCACTTCCCGCCACGGCTGTCCTGCTGATGCTCCGGGCGCTCACTGCTGCTGGAGTCTGCAGCAAGAAAGAAGTGCTTAGACTGGGGTGCCCAGGGGACTCAGTCGGTGAAGCGTCTGCCTTCTGCTCAGGTCATGAGCCCGGGGTCCTGGGATCAAGTCCCACATCGGGCTCCCTGCTCAGCCTCCTTCTCCCTCTCCCCACCTCCTGCATGTGCTCTCTCTCTCTCAAAAAAAATAAAATCTTTATTTTAAAAAAGTGCTTAGGTTTCTATATCACACTTTTTTGTTTTTCTATATCACATATTTTAGGAAATATTTTGATAACTGTGTTTCACTGTAACTGGTTTCCTTTGTAACCCTATGAGCTTTACTTTCTGCACTGCCCCATTATGTGGCACCAAGGTAAGGACACGGAGGAGAGGAGGAGCTGTTGGCTGAGAACTAGGGCCCTTCCTCTACACCGCCATAATGGAAATCCTGGCCTGCCTTCCTTGGACCCTTTCTCCTCCATAAGAAACTAGATGGTCTCCACCTCCAGAGGCTCCAGCGATAAGCCACAGGACAGCTTGTAAGGAGCCTGGCATGTCTTGGTGGATCTTGACTGAGGCCCACTGAGGTTGCAGATGAATGGAGACCAAGACACTGGGGCCCCTGAAGGATGACAGCCAGGAGGTGGGGGCTCCCAGCAGAGGGCTGGGCTGTAGGGCTGCAGAGGCCATCCCAGGAGCCCAGCCCAGGGCAGGGCAGGTGATGGGGAACAGGTGGGCGCAGGTGGCAGAGGAGGCAGGGTACTTCCGAGCTGGAGACCTGGAGGCCACAGCTGTTCCCCTGTGACAGGAACCCTGAACCCTGGCAGGTCCAGTCCTGCATGGAAGGGGTATGGCCCCATGCAGCATGAATGGGAAGCCCAGGATCCAGACAGGGTGATCCTGCTGCGGGGCCTGTGTGGTCCATGATGAGCAGTGGCCTCTAGGTGGCAGGAGGGAGCCACAGACCAGCTGGCCAGCCAGGTGTCCGCTGCCCTCCGCTGGGGGAGGTGCAGTCCATTCTGGCCACAGCTGTGAAGCGGCCAGAGTAGGGCAGAGAGGGCCTCATCTGTGGGGGCTGTGGGGGCTCCCACCCTCACCAGGGCTAAAGCTGGGGCAGCACCCACCAATCCCCAAAGTCAGTATTCCACCTTCAAAGTCCCTGGTCTGGGGGCCCCCGTGAGTTCATGACCCTTGGGACCTTGCTCAGCACGTTCACAGCCCACCCCAGACCCCTCATGGACCCTACCCAACCTTGGGAACGTCCTCCTCCAAGAAGCTGCCTGGGCCCCCAGACCATCCGGTACCCTCAGAAAACTGCCCCCAGAGGGTAGCATCAGGACCGTGGGGGTTCTCCTGGAGGGGATTTATGTAAACCTGGCTGTACCCCACTAGGGCACTCCCCAGGGCTGCGGCCTTCCAGACCTTACCCTGACCCCTCTGCAAATGAAGAATTTCATTTCTCTTTGCTACCCACAAGCAACCCAAGTCACAGGGGACACAAAGTTGCTCACATGTGTGTACAATGCCATACCGGAGGTCCTCGTGCACAGACACTCAGAACCACCTGGGACTGTCCATGAGGTGTCTGTCTCCCAAGGACCGCTCAGCCGGGAAAACAAGGCCTTCCACCCACCCTCTGCCACATCCCTAGCCCAGGACACCTAAGAGTTGCTCAGTAAATATGTGTCTCGTGAAGGAAGGAAGAAACAATAGCACACAGGGGTGGGCAGGAAGGGACCCACACTTACCAGCCACCGCCCAGCAAGGGAGCCCCAAAGACAGGCCCCGCCCACACGCCCAGGGAGGGCCGGCTCCGGACTGACCTCCCCTGCTGCGTTGGGCTGAAGGCCTGACACACAGACCCTCCTAGAACCAGCCGGGGCCCTCCCCTGAGGACCCCCAGCCTCTCCTGCTGAGATGGGCCCAGGAAGGGCGGGGGGACAGAGAGCTGAGAGCCGGGTGGACCTGACAAGGTGGTGGGAGTCAAGGCAGGGCCTCGCTGGGTTGGGAGACTGAGCCATGAAAATGTAGATGTGTGGGTGGAGGTCCAGGGGCTCCTGACTGGAGGTCAGAGGTGAAGAGGGATCAGCAAGGAGCAAAGAAGGAGCCCCCAAGGGATGGGAGACAGAGTGCTTACCCCCCCAGACCCACCCCACCTGCGCTTCTCCAGAATGCCCTCCTGGACACTCCACAGGCCCACTGCCAGGGGCCCTCCCTCAGTGCCCATGATGGTCCCATGGGGCAGGCCCCACAGAAGAGCAATACGCAGGCCTGCCCTCAGGAGCCTCCTCTGTGGGAAGCCCGGCCCTGTCCTGGGAGTTCTGCCCTGAGAGGGACCTGGGGACACCCCAGCGACACCCCCAAGGTCCAGGACACAGAGGCTGGACCAGAGGCCCTCCCCCATCCTCAGTCCGGAAACATCGGAAGCTCAGGCCATTTATTTTTCTATTTGTGTCCCCTGCCCCCTGCCCGCCCAAAGCCGGCCGTGACCCAAGCAGGTCGCATCCGTGCTTCCTTTCTGGCTGAGGCAGGGGCCTCAGTGGGAAGGCCTGTGCTGCCGCACTCACACGGAGCCCCACCTCACTTCCCATGGCCCCAGAAGCCCCCACCCACCCCCTGCTACCTTTAGGCAGCTCTCCCCTGGCCTGGGCACCCAGCTGTTTCTGCACCTCGTCCACCAGACCCTCCAGCCCACCATGGGGGTTGCGTAGAGCTGTGACCCCAGCCAATCCCACTGAGGCATCCCTCAGGTCCTGGCATCTTAAGTCGGGCAGGGCGGCGCCCCGGGACTGAGATCCAGCAACAGCCCCCTGTCCCATGTGCTCTCAGACACCTTGGCTCTGCCACTGCAGCAGCCCTTTCTCTGGGCCTCAGCCTCTCAGTCTGCAGAATGGGAAGAGCTGTCCACCCAGGGTAACATCTTTAGGAAAGTCCCCAGCCCAGCCCATAGCCTTGGCCCCAGCCCAGCTCCCTTCCCCAGAGGCAGCACTTGGGGGAGGCAGGAGGCATCCCCCAGAGGCCAGCAGCAGCCCTGGCGGCCTGCTCCAGGCTTGAACAATGTGCTTCCCTCACACAATTCCCAGAAAGGCAGCCCTCCCTGCCCTGCCAGCCAGCCTGGCGGCCACTCCACCCTCCCCATCCCCAGGGGCCCTGGGCGGGGGGGGGGGGGGGGGGGGCGGGGGGCAGTGTCAAGGGTTATGGGTGAAAGGAGGAGGTCTGACTCCCAGGGCACCAAACCCAGGGGTCCAGGCACACCAACCCCGCTGCCCTCCTGGAAACTCCTCAGGGAGGCAGCTTTCAGCTGAGAAGCCAGGCCCACTCCAGGAGCGGACCCCCTCCCCTTCTTTCCTGGTGGTGAGTCCATCCTTCCTAAGCTGCCCAGGCCCATCTCCACACAGCAGCTAAGCTGAGGCTGTGGAAAGCTAAGTCACTTCACACCCTCCTCTGCGCAAAACCCTCCTAAGTCACCAACCCTCCTTCAGAGAAAAAAAGGAGACCCTCCCGGCCCTTACACAGCTCCCTGCCCACTCCCTTCTGCACTCCCTGCTCTTCCCACATATCAGCTCAACTCCCTGCCCCAGGGCCTTTGCCTGTGCTGCTCCCACTGTGAACAAGGCTCTCCAGATATCCCCTCGTCTCTTTTCCATGTTCCCTGCTGGGGTTGGCTCAAAAGTCACCTCATGAAGTGACAGGCCATGAGCACCCTGGACTCCACAGCCGGCAGCACCATTCTCCAGAGCACACATCACAGCCTGGCGCCCCACATTCTGCCTTGTTTGTGGATCTCTTGATTGTCCCTCTCCCCTAGAACAGGAACCCCCTCCCCAGGCAAGTGCTTGGGTCTGTTTTGTTCACTGTCTCCTAGAACAGAGCTGAGTTCATAGCAGGCACTCAATAACAAACGAATGAAGGCATGAATGAATGATTCCTGCCCCTGAGTGAGAAGGGATGGGTGGTCCCCAGGAACACAAGCTTGCCCCCCCAGCCCATTTGGCAGTCCCAGCTGGTTGGGCCATCAAAGCCACTTGTCACAAAGCTAGGGCAGCAGCAGAAAAGAAACACAGCTGCAGGGCCCACTGGGGCTCTGCTCCTTCTCTGCTCCATTCCCAGGGCAGCAGAGGACTGTCACCAGAGCCTGGCAGGAGAGAGAGAGGCCAGGCCAGCCCAGGCAGGGAGGTCAGGGTGGGCACTGCCCAGGACACCCAGACAGCCCCACCTCCGCTCCTCCAAGAGCCCCTGAGGGGAGCAGGGCACAACTCCTGTAGGACTGGGACACCTGCAGACCCAGACCCAGGACACCCTGGTTTGAGTAAAGACAGCCATGGCAGCAGCTGCCCCGAGCCCGGACTGGGTGGCATGCGGGGCGGGGGGTGGGGGCAAAGCTGGGGGCAGGAGCTCCAGGCCCGGCCCGCCGGACGACTGGACAGACAGAGTGTCTGGCGCCTGCTCAGCCAGGCTGGCCCTCGGCTCCCTCCTCACAGCTGTGGCCTTCCTTCCTGAGCCGGCGTTTCCTGGCTCCTCCCTGCTGTTGCCACGGAAACCTAGAGCCTGGTTCCCATGGAGCCCCTGCTGAGCCTGAGTGGGGCCCACACAGCTCGCAGAAACCCCCAGGACACACAAGGCCACACCACTCCGCCCCAGGGTTCACAGAGCCCAGCACCCCAACTCAGCTAGAGCAACACCCCAGCCTCTGCAACAGCCTCGACACCTGGAACATCACAGAGTGCTCCGAAGCCTCCTCTATCACCCTCCTCACACCCACAAGGCCCTGTGCCCCCCACCTGTTCAGTCCTGTTGGCCCCCGTCCTCGTCACACACCCAAAATGCCCACAGTGACAGCACCACACCCACCCCCTCTGCTCACCCACCACAAGCCTACTGACACCCTAGTCCCCAAAACACCTGGCTCGGCCCGCGACTCAGGTCCACTGACGCCAAACCCGACCCCTGTGACGGCTGCAGCCGGTGAGCCCCCTCATGCCCACCCCGCCCACCTCTTCCCTTCTGGAAGTCCAGTGCTCTGTGCACACCAGGCCTAGCATCCTGGGGCTGAGAGCAAGAAGGCCCAGGGAGCAGCGCGGGCCCCAGCGTCCACCTGGACCAGGCCCCTCACTTGGGGAGGGACACGCACGTGTATACTTCTAGGCTATTGGGCATCTTCCTCAGAAGCCCTGACCCCTGGACAGGGGTCGGGGGTGACCTGTACCCTGTACCTTGCCTTCCCCGCCCCCTTCCCTAGCCCTTGCGGCGGGGTCTGAAGGAGGAGCCCTGGTCTCAAGGACCCTGAGGTGGGATCTGAACTGAGCAGCCTGACTCCAAAGCCAAGGTCTCAGGAGACAGAAGACTCCCCTCCACCTGGACCTGTGTCTGACGGGGACCCCACCCCCACCCTCCAGGAGAAGGAGGGTCCGGCCCCAAGGGATTCAGTAATTGGTCCCAGCCTCCTGCTCCTGCAGCAGCCAGGGCCGGGTGGGTGGGAGCCTGTGAGGTCTGTGCCCCGGGCAGCGCCTGGGAGGTCTGCCACTCCCAGAGCCCAGCCACCCCCCCACCCAGAGCCACCGAGGGGGACTGCCCAGCATCCTTTGCAGGCTTCACCCAGAGCCTGGGGGTCTGGTCCTAGCTGAGCAAGGGAGTGGGTGGAGGCCAGGGAGGGCAGTGTCCACTCAACACAGGCCAGCCCCACACTTGCAGAGAAAGCTTGCCCCTCTGCTCCACCTTTCTGTCTGGGGACTTGGGGGCTGCACACAGGGACCCCATGAGGGTGGGCAGTAGCCAGTCTGGGCCAGGCCAGCCAGAGGCGGGTTCTGGAGACACAGGAATGCCCCAGGCTCACAAACCACCCCCACTTTGGCTGGAGTGTGCTCTTGCGGACCCCTCCCTTGGTGGGTGTTGAGGGTGAGGACTTCACTGGGCAGGACCCCCATTCTACATCCCGTGGGACCCCATCTCATGGCAGAGTCCAGCCTCTGCCTGGCTCCAAAGGCCTCGGGCAGACTCCAAAGCCAGAGTCTACCTCACCCCTCATGCAGGCAGACACAGACCTTCCCCGTCACACAGACCCCACAGACCACACACAAACACACAGACACACACATCTGATGCCCCTCCCCCCAGCACAGCTGACCACACCCATACCAGCCCTTGTAGAGCCCTGGGGAGTCCCCCAGCCCTGTGCCTCTGAGGTCAGGGCCACCCCGACTGCAGTCCCCACCCCCACTGTCTTCCCATCTGGACAGTGGGCCAGAGCCACCATCCTGACCCGTACCAGGCAGCACACACACAGGAGGGACAGCCTGACTCCAAAGAGGCAGGGGCACCCCAGGAGGCTCTCCTCTTGCCCTGACCAGCCTCAGCCCACAGGACATGACAGCTGGACACCTGAGTAGCCCAGCTCTGCCACGAGGGAGGGTTGTTGGCTGGTGCCAGGCGAGGCGGCGCTCCTGGGGGAGGGGGCAGTGTAGTGGTGAGGTAATGCCGATGATGCCCACAACTGCATTTGGAGCCGCTTGGTCAACTCTGGGCTGTCAGGAGCTGCAGAGGGCCAGGCAGGGCTTCTACAGGATCCGAACATCCACCCTAATGAGGGGAGAGGCTGCAATGGACCACCCTCTAGGTCTCCTTCCCAAGTGACCATCATCCCAGACCAGCTACTGCCCAGGCTAAACCAGGCCCTGGTAACCCCAGTCCACACCTAGAAGGTAAAGGTGGTCTCTAGCAGGGGCTGGCTCCTTGGACCATTCTTCCAACCTAGAGTCTTCCTCACACATCTCTCCCCCCACCCCCTGCGGGTGCCCAGTCCACCCACTGACACTGGTCAGACTGGGAGAGGACTGTGCACCTGCCCACCCCAGGGCCCCGCATTCTTGCTGCCTCCCAGGAAAAGCTAATCTTCCCTCTAGACCCAGAGAATCCGCTTCCTGGTGCCTTGAGTGCACCAGCACAGGCTCCACGTCGTGAGCGAAGCTGTGGGGCCTGGGGAATCTGGAAACCAGTCTGGGACACCCAGGGCTTTACTCCCCCAGCCGATGGACAAGACCCTACATGACAGAACCCCATGGAGAGAGGGGATGGACACCCAACAGCCCTCAGGTTGAGGGACCCCTGTGGGGGTGCCTGCCTTTCCTCAAACCAGGAGGGCCACGGGGGGCCAGGCGGGGGGGCTGGAGGACCCACCCCATTCCTAAGCACTGACTTTGTGGCTTAGCAGCACGACAAGGGCCAGGGAACTGAGGGCCTCTAGCCACACAAGCCCAGGGTCACTGACCCCTGCGGTCATGCACCATGGAGCTCCCAGCGCTTGCGGTGTTGGTGGGAAGGAGGGCTGCACAGCTTCCAGGCTGTATAAATGGATGTACAGGAGGGAAAACTCAGATCCCACCCCAGAGCTGCTGAGCACACTCATTCCAACCCCAAGAGAACCGTCCTCAGCTGGACAGTAGGGAAACAGTCCTGGGGGACACCCCTCAGACCCCTCAGTTTCTGGAGCCCAGGTCCCCTCCCGGACTTCCAGCAGGCTGGAAGCTCCTCTGGAAACCCTCCCAGACTTCTTGGCCCAGGGGAGGGGCCCCCCTTTCCCCTCCACCTGCCCCAATCCTGGATCTGGCTTCACTCTATTGTGGTAGCAGTGGCCTGAGCTGGGCAGGGCAGCCAGTTCCTGCTGGCCCCAGCCCCTGACCCCAACGGGCCCCGGAGAGGGGGAACAAGGCCTGGGGCTCTGCACCTTCTCTGGAGGTTCCTCTACTCTCTGGTCTCCCTTCACTCTGGTATGGGTCCAGGGCAACCAACGCTGAGGTTTGCCCTGTTGGGAGTGGGCTCCGGAGCCATGCAGGGAACACGAAGTCCGACTTCTTGAACCCCATGGACAGACACGGGCTCGAAGCCCCCAGTGGTGAAAATTCCACATGTGTGTGGAGGGTTGGGGACATGATGCCCTGCGGTTATCCAGAACACGCTCCCCCAAGATACAAGGCGCTTTTTCCAAAGTGCCCTGTCCTTTTGAGCTAAACCCCAAGAAGGCTTCTTGGGAAGCCTCCCAAGAACATGGATTAAAATATGCCCCTCTCCTCCCAATGTAATTTCGTGAGGGGGCAGCCACCCTCCCCTAATTACCGTCCGGGGGTCTGACTCCGTGGGTGGGGACGGCAGCTCATCTCTGAAAGTCTGACAGCCCCCATGAGGATGCCCCCTTCCAAGCTCCAGCCCACATCAGCGGCCCATTCCCACTCGGGGTGGGGGGGGAGGGGGTCCTTCCTTCAGAGAGGGTGCGGGGGCAGCTGCGCGGAGGAGGCTGCGGTGGAATCCGGCGGGCCCGAGAAGAAAGGGAGCCCCCGGGGAGGGGGCCGGCCCCAGCCCGCCCCGCCCCGCCCGCCCCGCCGCCTATTGGCCCCGCGCCGCTATATCTGGGCGCCCACCCGGCTCGAGGCCACCGCCGTCTCCGCCGCCGTCCGCCCTGCCCTCCGCGCCCGACCCCGAGGTGCCCGCTATCCGCCCTCCGCGCTCCCGCGCTCCGTTCCGACCAGGCCGCGCCCAGCTGGAATGCAGAGATCGCCGCCCGGCTACGGCGCACAGGACGACCCGCCAGCCCGCCGCGACTGTGCATGGGCCCCGGGACCCGGGGCCGCCGCTGAGCCGCGCGGCCTCCCCGCCGCCCCCGCTGCCCTCGCAGCGCCCGCCGCCCCCGCCTCGCCGCCCAGCCCGCAGCGCAGCCCGACGCGAAGCCCCGAGCCGGGGCGCTATGGCCTCAGCCCGGCCGGCCGCGGGGAGCGCCAGGCGGCCGACGAGTCGCGCATCCGGCGGCCCATGAATGCCTTCATGGTGTGGGCGAAGGACGAGCGCAAGCGGCTGGCGCAGCAGAACCCGGACCTCCACAACGCGGTGCTCAGCAAGATGCTGGGTGAGGGGCACGGGCGGGCGGGGAAGGGTGAGCTGAGCGGTCGGGGGAGGAGGGACCTAGCGCAGGGGTGGGCCAGGGCGGGCGGGGGCCGCGCCCCACCCTCGCGGCGCGCCCAGGGCACACGCAGGGCCCGGCAAGCCGCCGGCCCGACGGCAGCCCACTGACCCGCGCGCACTGCCCTGCAGGCAAGGCGTGGAAGGAGCTGAGCACGGCGGAGAAGCGGCCCTTCGTGGAGGAGGCGGAACGGCTGCGGGTGCAGCACCTGCGAGACCACCCCAACTACAAGTACCGGCCGCGCCGCAAGAAGCAGGCGCGCAAGGCCCGGCGGCTGGAGCCCGGCCTCCTGCTCCCGGGCCTGGCGCCCCCGCCGCCGCCACCCGAGCCCTTCTCCGCGGCGCCTGGTCCGGCGCGTGCCTTCCGCGAGCTGCCCCCGCTGGGCGCCGAGTTCGACGGCCTGGGGCTGCCCACGCCCGAGCGCTCGCCGCTGGACGGCCTGGAGCCCGGCGAGGCCGCCTTCTTCCCGCCACCCGCGGTGCCCGAGGACTGCGCGCTGCGAGCCTTCCGCGCGCCCTACGCCCCCTCCGAGTTGCCCCGGGACCCCGGTGGCTGCTACGGTGCGCCCTTGGCCGAGGCGCTCAGGACCGCGCCCGCTACCGCCGCGCCGCTCTCCGGCCTCTACTATGGCGCCCTGGGCGCGCCCGGACCGGGCCCGTACCCCGGCCCGCTGTCGCCACCGCCCGAGGCCCCCCCGCCCGAGGGCGCCGAGACGCTGGGGCCCGCCGCCGACCTGTGGGCCGACGTGGACCTCACCGAGTTCGACCAGTACCTCAACTGCAGCCGGACTCGTCCCGACGCCGCGGGGCTCCCGTACCACGTGGCGCTGGCCAAGCTGGGCCCGCGCGCCATGTCCTGCCCGGAGGAGAGCAGCCTGATAGCCGCGCTGTCCGACGCCAGCAGCGCGGTCTACTACAGCGCGTGCATCTCCGGCTAGGCGGCCGGCGGGGCCCGGGGCTTGCTCCCGCAGCTAAGCGCAACTGGATTGCTGTGCACTCCTGCTCTGTCTCTCTCCCGCAGGCAGGCCTAGGTCTCCCTGCAAGGGCGGTTCCCACGTGTGCTGGGGCTTTTCCAGGAAGCCCAGGCCTAGGGCCTGTTGGCTGGCCCCGCCAGGGTTAAGTTTTTGAAGCGTCTAATTCTTTTCTTGCAGTGTATTTTCTAGAACCAGGCTGTATTTTTTACTTTGCCTTTTTTTTATATACATAATACAACGTATTTAATTTTTAATTAAACTTTTTCTTCCAAGGGGTTTTAGTGACCAAAAGCACCAATGTAGCAAGGCTTTTTAAATATGAAGACTACCACTGTTTGTTTGCTTTACAGGAGAAGCAGGAGCTGGGTCGCCCCTGGGCCAGGCGAGGCCACAATAAAGTGACTCGCTCTTTCCTCTGAACACCCGAGTCTGTGGTCGTTGGGGGAAGGGGGACCGGTACACCCAATGACCCTGGACGTGCCTTTCCCCCAGAGAGCCCCCTCCTCCCCGCTTGGGCCCCGAAGCACCCACTTCTCCACCCTTCCAGGCTACGCAGCAGAGTTGGTGGGAGGCATGAGGTGTGGGTACTCCCCACCCCCCCAGCCTTCCATTCCCCTCCTGTCCCAACCCCCATTTTAACTGAAGCCTAATAGGGATCAGCAGTCCCCCCACACCCCCACCCAGGTTTCCTCATCCTCATCTCCTTTTTAAAAATTTCTTCTAAATGAATAAATACATACATGAAATAAAAAATAAATACATAACTAAAACCTCCTTCAAGCCCAGGGACTACGGCTCAGGGCTGTCCTCCTCTCCAAAGGAGGGTGGCAAAGGTTGACACCTCTAACAGACATGGCACCCTGGTGCCCCGTCTGTCATTTTTAAACCAGAGTCCCCAGAAGGGGCAGCACCGTGACAGCAATGCTCTTCCCACAATGACCTGTCCAGGCTCTGCCCAGTGACAGAAGGTCAGTGACCTGAGCAGGGAGGCTCAGGACTCTCACGCTAGCCCTTCCCCACTTGCAGCAGCCCATATTCCTTGGTCCCCTGCCCCCCACTGGGGAGCTGATCTCTGACACCCTGCTGTGGAAAAGGCTCTCACAGCTCAGTGTCCCGTGTTTGCGTGAGGCGCGTGGTTCTGCAGGGGCTGTCTGTGCTCCATGAGAGCAGGTGAGCCAGCACATCCAGGCGTGTGTGCACGGGGGCTCCGAGCGTGGGTGTGATGCTGCGACCATGTGACCACGGGAGCACCCATGAGGGTGACCGCGTGACACTCCGTGTCTGCGTGCACACAGTTGTCCTGTGAGTCTGCGGCTGGATGTGCGTGTGTCCACCCAGCGGTTGGAGGGCAGGGGGGTGGTGAACAGGCTGTGGGGCTGTTTTTCCAGGTATCTTGCCTCTCAGAGGCAGTGATGTCACCTCTGTGTTGACTGGCAGGAGCTCCACACGGTGGCCTGGCCGGCAGAGTGGGGTGGTGTCCCTGCGCCCCCTAGCCCCGCCCCATCAGCAGCCAGGTCCAGAAAACCCAAAGACAGAGACATAAAAGAGCAGAAACAGACAATCTGAAGAGGGCAGGAGATGAACCCCCCACTCGTGAGTGGGTGGTGGGGGCACAGAAAGAGCCACAGGACCCCAAGGACACCGTCTGCTCCTTCCGAGTGTGCGTGACAAGTATGGTGCACGGCAGGGACACCAGGGCACAAAGGGGAAAGGGTGGTCCGCTCCAGCCACATCTGTCATGGGCTTGGGGGGTGGTGCTCTGAGGCCCCAGAGCCTGAGTCCTGGGCTCATGCATGGAGAGAAATGCGCATGACCCTTGAGTGTACTTCACCAGCTCTCATGGCCCAACCCCTGCTCTGCTCTGGGCCTGTCCCCTAGAGCCCTGGGTCAGCTGGACCAAAGTGTGCCCCACTGTGGGGACCCATAGCAGCCTGAGTCCAGGAGCCTCTGACCCAGGTGTGGACCCTCCCCTCCCCTCACTCCACCCACTGGCCTGGCAGGCAGGAGGCAGAGCCCGCCCAGCTTGTCCCGTTGCTCACAGCCATGTGAACAGTCCCACTAAGGACCTCCCTGCCTGGGCTGAGGCACTGTCCATTGTCCCCCCTGTCGTCCCACCGCAGAGACACCCATGGACACACAGGGAAAGTGCCAGACAAGCAGACATGGCCAGCTGTCTCTCCTGTTTTCTGGCACAGGCTGGAGCAATGGTCTCCCATCCTCCGTTCTGGGCTCTTAACCCCACCCCCATCCCACCCAGAAGGTCCACCCTTCCAGGCCCCTCGGGGTCAGTAGGAAGGGGAGCCACAAGGGTGCCTCCAGGGGACAGAACACACCATTGCCCCAGTAGGGAGAAGGCAGAGCAGCCTGATGCCTAGAAGCCCCTCCCACAATGGCGGGGCAGGCGGCCAGTGGGGGGCCCAATTTGGAGCAGTCCCCATCGCCAGGGGCTGGGGGAGTCCAGGCGCAGAATCAGAACATGGGAGGGCCTCCCACAGAGAGCAGCTGTTTCCAATAGCAGCTCCTCAGCAGTGGTGGGCCAGCACAGGAGGGTGGGTAGGGGTCTCCTCAAAGGACCCCTGCCCAGCGCCCTGCCTGGGGAGCTCTCCAAGGGACCTGGCTTTACCCAGGCTGGACAGAGCTGCTGTCCTGGGTGGAACCACAGCCCCGGGGCCTGGGAGGCTCCAGCCCTGGGTCAGGTTTCCCACTGCTCCCCCTCCTGGCTCCACCCACCTGCTTCCAGGAGGGTCAGAGAAGGGAAGTCCCCACCCCCAGCTCCCGCTGAGTCAGGCTGGCCAGGAACAGACCCTGGGGCCTAGTGCCTGGCAGGAAGTTCTAGCAGCCCTGCCTGGCACAGGCCACAGCTCCCACGCCCAGGACCCAGCCTGGACCTGGAAGGACCTGGGCCCAGGTGTCGAACCCTCCCCAGCAAACGGCCCAGAGGAGGAGGTCAGGGAGGCTGGGAGCAGGTTAGGTGCACCCTCTCCTGAGCAGACATGCTCATCCCCTGAGACACATTTAAGGACACCACACACACCACCAGCCACACAGCCTACCAGGGGTTATGTCAGGGCCAAGGCTGTGCTTATTTGCCCAATCCCAACAAGGCCATGCTGGGCAGGCAAGGATGGACTTAAATCACCCTCCTCTCAACTGGACAAGCACTCCAGACAATCCCACCACATAGCCCACATTCTACAGAAACTACATAGGATTTTGGCAGAGAAGTTGGTGGTTTTAGTGCATGGAGAGAAACGTGCAGGGCTGTGCAGCCTCCACGCCTCTCATTCCAATGTTTTCCCAATTCCTCAGCAAGAAGCCCTCACTTGTGAGCGGTGACTCCCCAGCCCTTTCTGACCCCAGCCCCCTTCCCTGTGGTTTGCCTATTCTGGACATTTCACAGAAATGAAATCATACAATACGTGAATTTTGAGTGTGGCTTTGTTCACAGAGAGTAATGTTTTCAAGGTTCATCCATGTGGTCGTGTCCTTCATTCCTTTGTAAGGCTGAGTAATATTCCACTGTGTGACTAGACCACACCCAACGATGTGCGCTGAGATTGTTTCCCTGTTCTGCAATTGTGAACGTTTGTGTACAAAGGTGTTTTCATTAAAACCGCACACATTTATATCTCTAATGACAGAGTCTGAGCAGGTAGGTTAAGTACATTAGAACAGCTGCTCCCAGAAGGGGAGTCCAGAGCAGCTGACCTGCAAACCCAACAGCCAAGCCCAAGGCTCAGTCCCCCACTCCTGCCCCAGGCTGGGGAGGGGCCCCATGGGCCAGGCTCCAGTCCACAGAGGGTCTTGGCCAGGTGTGTGGGAATCCCTGGCCCAGGACTGGGGAGAGAGCGGGGGGGATGCCAAGGCTCTTCCTCATTGTGTCCGCAAGTCCGCTGGGGCTCCCCCCCCCCACCTCTAGCCCTGCGAGGAAGCCAGGCAGGATGCCGTGGGCCAGCTCAGCACGGCGGGAGCTCCCTGCCCTCCACATGTCTCCCGTGACCCCACTCTGTCCCCCACGACCCCGTCCCCAACCCTCATCACCCAAACCTGTGCCCCAGGACCCCGCCCCGTATCCCACGCTCCTGCCAGCCTGCGCGCCCGCCCGAGAAAACAGGAAGGGGTGCGCGGCGGCGGCGCTGTGAGGAGGTGCAGGAAGTGGCCGCCGGTGCGGAGCTTATCTTGGGCCACAGCCGGGGACCCCTGGCCTCACGCCCCGCATAGGCCCGGTGGACCAGAGGACAGGGCCTGCTCACCTGGCGAGGAGCCCCGGCCACCTCCCCCCAAGCGACGGTGGTCACAGGCCAGTGACAGGCCTTCACAGAGCCAGGCTATGCAGCTGCACAGATGTGAGCAGAGGTCCCATGGAGACGCAGCTCAGGGGCGCCTGGCGGGCTCAGTGGGAAGAGCCTGCGACTCTTGATCTTGGGGTCGTGAGTTCAAGCCCCACGCTGGATGTAGAGATTACTAAAAAAAATAAACTTAAAAAAAAAAAACAAAACCCACAGCCCAGAGGTGACTCAGGGGCCAGTGTCCAATCCCAGGCTGGCCCACCTCCCCCACAACACACTCCCCTTCCCAGGTCCTGACCTTCCCATTTCCCCCAAAACAAGGACTCACTTCCCCCAGCAAGTGTGAATCCCTGCTGGTTCTTCAGGAGGAAGGCTGGGGAGGTGGGGGTTCATTGGGGTTGGGGGGGATGATGGTTGTTGTTTGCTTCTGTGTTTACAAAGCTGGGTCTTTTCCTAGGGAGGGGACAGGATGGGGACTGTCCCTGGGAGCCCCCCAGGGTCCTGCAGGCCACTGGCAGGGACAATGGGCTGCAGCACCTGGCATACACCCCCCACCCCCGAGTATTTGCTTTGTTTCCTGGTGTGGGGGACCTTGTTTGTTCCCACATCAGCCACAGATGGCGCAGGCCGCCTCCTTGCACACCTGCAGACCAGGGGACCCCACACGCAGATTCACATGCAAGGGCCAAGTGCCAGGCAAGGCCAGCACACCCTTCAGGTCTGGGTGCAGGTGCTTCCTCCTGGCCTGAGTGTGGCCCCATGCCTTCTCGGCGCCCAGAGCCAGATGCAGGGCCTGGCTAACTCACATCCTGTCCCACAGCTATGGCTCCAAGAACATGGGAGCCGCATCTGTCCAGAGTCTGGGCAGACACTCATCTTTCCCACCACCTCCCCTTGCTCGGTCAGGCTGCACTGGTGGACCATAAGGGAGGGGACATGGAGGGAGGTGCTGGGCAGGGCAGAGGCCGTCCGCCACCCTCAGAGGGGGCAGCACACTGGGCTGGCACGGACCCCACCCCATGTGGTCTTTGGCAGCCTGCAAAGAGGCAGAGGTAGGAAGTGGGGGTGGGGGGAGAGGAGCATGTGGGCGGGGGTGGGGAACACACAAGTGGCAAAGTCGGAATTAACTTTTTGGTTTTCAAACCCAGAGACTAGTTTGCCAGTCGCCCGTGTTCCAGATGTTCTTTCAAAGGCTCCCAGTCTGGGGAGGCTGTGGGACCAGGCTACCCTTCAAAGTCTGCCTGGCCCCCCTCCTTTTGGCGCTGCACATGGGGGGTCTGGCTCCCTGGCTTCAGGAAGTTGCACAACCCCGGCCCGTGCCCTGCGGCCCCATCTACCACCCTGGCACGGCCCCTCCTTCTGGGACCCAGCCCCCACCTCCCTGGAAGCAGCTGAGAAGGCACATGTACGGGACAGAGACACGATGCCACGCGGCACAGGCCCCAACCCATGCCCCCGGCCTCAGCAAGGAGGGACACGTGGCACAGGCCCACAGCTCTGTCCTGGTTGTGTCCCTCGTCTCTGTTGGTTCTGGTCAGACCCAGCCAGCGGCTCCTGAGCAGCCTGTGCTGTGGGGAAAAAGCCACAAAGGGGGTCTGGGTGCTGAACCTGCAAGCGAACACGGTGGGGTCTGAGTGGGGCACCCCCCAGCTTTCCCTCTGCTCTCTGTCTTGGCAGGTCACTGTGGCTCTATTCCCGCCCCCAGGCCTGGTCTGGTTGGGATAGCCACACCCTGGACAAGTGAACTTTGTCCCAGGAGCCAGAAGCCCAACTTGCCACCATCCTGTGTGAGCAATGACGTGGCCGTGGTGGGATGGTGGCCCCAGGAGAGTGAGGTCCACCTCCCAGAGCCTGTGGGTGGGAGCTTATTTAGAAAAAAATGGTCTTGGGGCGCCTGGGTGGCTCAGTCGGTTAAGCGGCTGCCTTCGGCTCGGGTCATGATCCCAGGGTCCTGGGATCGAGCCCCATGTCCGGCTCCCGGCTCGGCGGAGAGCCTGCTTCTCCCTCTCCCTCTGCCTGCCACTCTGCCTACTTGTGCTCTCTATCTCTCTGTCAAATAAATAAATAAAATCTTAAAAAAAAAAAAGAAAAAAAGAAAAAAATGGTCTTGGCAGATGTGACTCAGGATCTTGAGGTGAGGAGGTCATCCTGGATCACCCACGTGGCCCTTAGCCCAGTGGCAAAGACCCTCACAAGGAGAAGGCCACGTGAAGGGAAGAGCCTGCAGCAGCTGCAGGAAGCCAGGATGGATTTGCCCCAGCAGGGAACACAGCCCAATGACACCTTGATTTCCAACCCATGACAATGATTTTGGATTTCTAGCCTCCAGAACCGTGAGGGAAGAAGTTTCTACTGTGTTAAGACACACCATTTGTGATGATTTGTCACAAGAGCCCTAGGAAACTGATACAGTGTGAGATATGGGGACAAGGGCCCAGGTCTCCACACCCATAACGCTGGCTTATCATCAGGGGGGTTGGCAAGACATGCGGGGCTTCCGCCCAGCATGGACGCCACTCACTAGGGCAGAAAGTGGATGGGGGGGGGCTCACGCTGAGAACAAGTCGGGAGAAAGCCTGGGGGCACTGGGTTCTGCCGGCTCAGGCCACAGGCCTCCACTCCCTGCCCCGAGGTGTTCAATTTGCCAGGACAGACCAGAGTTAGACTTCAGGAGGGCTGCCTGAAAGAGGGAGGCTCTGCCAGGCAGGGGCCTGGGCTAGATCTAGGACACACACACCTGGGTGCACATACTCACGGGCAGCCCCTCGGCACACCGGTGCATGCACGCTCACACACGTACACACGCCTGCGGGTGGGCTCTGGCAGGAGCCTCCAGGGGAGAACAGTGGGGTCAGGGTGCCCATTCATGTGGTCATGGTCTAGGGCTCAGGGATTGCATCCCCAAAACTCTGAGGCCTCTGCTCCCCGTCCCACCGCCCCCACCCCAAGCTGCTCTTCATTTGAACTGTCCTCAGGCATCCGTGGATGGAGGGGCTGCACTCTTGCCCACCTACCTCTCCCCAGGACAGCCCGACTGCTCTCAGCAGCAGAAAGGGGGTGCTGCGGGTGGGCAGCAGGCCTGACAGCCCAGGAGGCTGTGCTCAGGGTCCATTAGGAGAGGAGTGCTGTCCCCATGGGCTCTGGGCCGGGGCAGATCTACGTGTAAGGAGCCCCTGGGGAAACAGGAGCAGGGTGGGGGCCTCCAGAGAGAGTCTGTCCCCGCCCTGTCCCTGAACCCACACCCCTGGACTCTCTTACTGACCTTCAGCCCTCAACCCAGTGACCCCACACCTTATGCTCCAACCCAATTGGATGGGCCCCCCCCCCCCCCCCCCCCATGCAGGCAAGGGCCCAGGCTGGGGAGCCAGCGACAGGAACTGCACCACACACGTCTGCTCCTCTATCAGCCCTCTCCAGGTCCCACACAAGGACTCATCCAGGCACTCGGGCCAGGACCCTGGCATTGCCTGGTCACTCCTCACCCCTCCAGGTCCAGCCCACCTCCTACAGCCTCACCTCCACCACACAGCCCCAGCCCCCACATAACATCTCCATGCAAGGCATGGGGATCTTTCCTGATCCGGACTCCAGGAACCGTCCTCAGCTTAGACCCTCCACGCCCATGCCACTTCCTCAGCCTGAGCTGAGCTTCCTTCCATGTCCTTTAGCCCCAGCTGTAGCCCCCACACTGGCCCACTCCATACCGTGGCACATGCACGGAGCATGTGCTGCAGAAACTGGAGCCATGGAATGCTCCACGGGGCATGCAGTAGCTGCACTGTGGGCATCTCCCTCATGCGCACGACGGGGCCCCCAGGGCAGCCACACACTGCGGCAGCAGGCGACTGAGTGCACACTGAGGTCTGGGAAGCTTGGTTCCCCATCCTGTGCACGGGGCGCACGTGGGGTGTAAGC
>NW_027397151.1:223794-283722 GCF_003265705.2 Callorhinus ursinus
GGGCGCACGTGGGGTGTAAGCTTGGTTCCCCATCCTGTGCACGGGGCACACGTGGGGTGTAACCATGCTCAGGGCCCGGGTCTTATCCCAGTTTTTACACTTCCCGGCTGTGTGATTTGGGACCAGGGATAACCTCCCAGTGCCTCGGTCTCATCAGGGACAGTAGTTCCTGTCACACAGACTAAATGTGTTAGCACATGTACAGTGGGGCGCTAGGTCAGGGTCACCTTCTCTAGTTCTTCACTTTGTGCTGGTGCTGACTGCCCCACCAGGAAGGCCCTTCTGCATCCCCGGCTTGTCTCTGTTCTGCCAGGGCCTGCTCTGCTGCCTCCTCGGTCCATCTGCTTGGCAGAGAGGAGTGTGATGGGTGTTGAGTCCACCAGGCATCCTTCTTGGCTAGGGGCTCTATTTGCCCCACTGTCCCTCCTGCATCAGCTGTGATTGGGGAGGGGGCCATGGACACCCAGGTTTATGCAGCTGTGGGCTGGGGAGTCCAGGGTCAGCCCCGCACCCTGCCAACAAACATAGCGTCCTAGAGCACGAGATAGTGGATCCCTGACCAGCCTGTCCGGGTCCACAGATGGGGCAGTGGCCACCCCTCCCAGGGCCGCAGGAAATGGCCTGGCCCCACTTGCAGCCAGGGCCAGCGACTCTGGCTTCCCTTCAGGCCCGTTTCCTTTATCCGGTTGTTTTGCTCTGAATTCACAAAGCTCAGCCTTCCCTTCCCCTCCATGTCCACCCCTTCCCCCATTCCAGAGTGGAGCAGGACGGATACCGGATATTTCAGGGCCCGCTAGAGCCCCCACCCCCCACCCCGCCCTCAGCCTGGAGCTGCCCACTGACAAGGGGAGTCCCATCCAGGGTCCCGAGCCGCCCCCTGCTGCCCAAGGCTGGGAGCGCAGCGCCCTCGTCCTCGTCCAGGTGTGGCGGGTAAGGCTGGCTCCCCGAGCAGGTGCCGTGTTGCCCCCCGGCGCCCGCTCCCCGCCGAGGCGCAGATCCGGGGGCGGCCGGCCTCGCGGCCAGCAGGCGAAGGGAAGAAGACCAGACCGCAGCACCAGCAGTTTATTGAGTCCTGGCTTGGCGCCCGGAGCATCACCTCCAGGTCTAGCGCCCTCCGAGGAGCGCGGGCTCCGACAAGGGAGGGGCCGGGACCCAGCGGTGAGCCAAGAGGGAGAGAACGCGGTCGTCACCTAACGAAGCTCGTTCCCAGGCTCCGCGGCCCCGCCGGCTGTTCCCGGGCCCGCGCAGGAAGCGCGCTAGGCGCCCTCCGTGGCCGCCGCGCGCAGCGCGAAGAGCTTCTCCCAGCAGGTGGCGACGGCGTCCAGGGCGCGCAGTAGGAGCCTCCTCCGGCTGCCGCGACGCCGGGGAGGGCGCCTCTCGGGCCACCGGCTCCGCTGTTGGGAACGGGACGGTCAGCGAGTGCCCACGGTCCCTACCCCCACAAGCTTGCGTCGAACCCCTGCAGCTCCCAGATGGCGACACCGCGGGGCTACGGGAGGCTCAGTGGGGGGTGGGGGGGAACCTGTGGGAGGGGAGGGAGCTGGGTCCGGCCCCGCACACCTGGCGCAGCATCCAGCAGTGGCGCCGCATCACCGCCTCGGTGCGCAAGGCTACGGTCCACGCTGCTTTCTCCAGTGCCCCGCGGCGGCCCCGGGCCACCACCCTGCGCAGGGTCCGACCCAGGGACGCAATGGACAGTAGGATACTGTGCTCCTGGGGAAGGAAGGGAGGAAATTGGAGGCTGGGGGAAGAGCCCTATGAGGAGGCCCCGAGAGGGGACCAGAGGGCACGGGTGGGGGCGTCTCCTCCATACCTTCTGGGCACTGCAGGAAGCTCCCACCCGACCCCGCCATCCAGGGGCTGCAGGTCCAGTCACGTTTTTCTGAATGAAATGGAGGTGTTGGGAGCCTGGCCCAGTCCACTGTGCCCCTGGCCCACCCTGCCTCACAGCGGCCTGCAGGTCCTCAAAGATGACCGCTCGGTAGTGGTGGAGCACGTCAGGGACGCTGCAGGTGCGGAGCCCTGCCTGGCCAGGGGCCATCCCCAGCAGAGCCAGCAGGAGCGCCCAGAGTGCAGGCTTGGGAGGCACCTGGAAGGGACACTGCGTCAGGGTGGGGTGCTCAGGCCTGGGGAGGGGGCCTCCCCTATAGCAAGCCCTCAGGCAGTTTGCTTTGGACAGCCCCCCAGACAACAACCAGGGAATCTCTGAGCTGGTATAAAATGGAGAGGTCACGGTGCCGCTCATGATCTAGGCATGGACCGAGCAGAGGAAGGATAGACAGTAGGCCTGCAAACCAGACAGCTCAACACTCGAGGCAGAGATCTGTGGGGTGAATGATATGGGGTGGGGGGAGTGGCTGGGAAGGCAGGCCCACTGAGCCCTGAAGGGCCAGGAAGGAGACAGGGCACTCCAGCGGCAGCAGCACCGGGCCAAGAGTCCAGAAGACTGGGGGGCAGGGCTGACCTTGGTCTAGGGGTACGGCCTCTCGCCTGGCCGTGCCCTACCTCATCCCCACACTTCCCTGACACAACCCCCACCAGAGCCAGGCTCTCTTCCTGAGGAGCACCCCCTGCTCCCCAGAACACTGCTCACTTCTGGGTCCCCACAGCAGGGGCAGAACTGACCTGCTCCCACTCCTCATCAATGGATCTGCCACCAGCAGCTCTCACCGCCATGGGAAATGGGGTACCCCTGCACCTCAGCCCCCCCCCTCAGCCTCCAGCGAGGCCCTCCCTCACTCCCGCCAGGACAGGGATGAGGGCTCAGAGCTCAAGGCCACACCCCTTTGGGAGGGGAAGGCTTGGGGAAACCCCCAGGGACAAGGGAGGAAGGGGCCACTTGGTGCCCCACCGGACAGTCCTTCTACAGGCCTCCCCCTCCAGAAGGGACTGGCTTGGGGAGAAGCCCACCCCCACCGAGAAGCCCCAACATCAAAGAGAGAGAGCAGCTAGTTCCCAGACCCTGGGCCACACACCCACCCTCAGGCCCCCCGGCTGGAGTCAAACAGCGACTGGAAAATTAATCATGTGAAGCCAGCGAGACGCAGGACTCGACTCCGCTTCCCAGCCCCAGGAGGGGAGCCTGACCGAGCAGCACCCCAACCAGCACAGAGACCTGGGGTGCAGCACTGGCAGGAGGAGCAGATGCCATTTGCTGTAGCCCCTCCTCAAACCTGCCCCCAGGCATGCCCGGCAGGTCAGAGGTCACAGCCAGAGCAGGAGCTGTGGGTGCTGGAGAGAGATCCCCATGGGGTAGGAGGGCTGCCCAGGTGCTCCTCGGAAGGCCTGCCCATCTCCCAGCCCAGTCAGGGCAGCCCTGGCACCAGGACGGCCCAGCAGACCCCCTTCCCCCTCCCCCCACTGCCGGGAAGAACAGACAAGAGCACCGGGGCCAGGCCAAGGTGACGGGAACCGAGGGGGATTTCCCAGTAGGGCACGGAAGGTCATGCAGCCTCCCCTGGGATATGCTCACTCCCAGACCCTCTGCGGCCGTGGGTGAGCCCCTTCCCCAATGGCCCAATGCCACTCACCATGGGCCTCTCAGGGCAAGGCCCTCCCTCACTCCCGCCAGTGGGCCTTGCACATGATCCTGGGTCCCCAGGTAGGGAGGGAGTGTGGCTGCCACTCCAGGTCCTCCTGCTCCAAGCCTGGCCAACAGGGCTTCCCAGGGCAGGCTGCAGCAGGGCAGGCTGGCGGCAGGCAGACAAGGCTTTTGAAGTTGGCTCCTCTGAGCAAAGGAGGGAGGGAGCAGGAGGGAGGCCCCAGGATCCCAGCCCTACCCCCTCCCTCTCCCCACCTCCTATCCAATTGCTTCTTCAATTAACCTGACCCTGGAGCCCAGCAGCTGCGGGCTCTCTTCCCATCCAGTGGGTCTCAGATTAAGCCATCAGCCCCAGGAAGATATGCACTGTTGAGGAGGAGGTGGGGTGTCCGGTGGGCAGGGCAGGGTCCAGCTGGTGGCAGGGGGGTAGCCAGAAGAGGCCAAGGACCTGCCTGTCTGCACCCCTCCAGTGGTCAGTAGGTACTGCCCCTTCTGGGAACCTGGCTCCCAGGTGAGCTGGACCTAAGCCCCGCCACAGCCACCAGGCCCCGCACCCTGACGTCCGGGGCGGGGGGGGGGTCCTGCCCCAGCAGGTCCCAGGCGCGGGACTTCCCAGGCTCCTCCTGCCGCTCAGGCCTCCTGGGCTGAGGGGGTCTTCTGCTGGGGGAGGTCATGGCCACTCGCCCAAGCAGGCTCTCGGGGAGCTGGGCCACCACACCCCTGGTCTGGCAGTGCCCGGGGGGGTCACCCCCACAACCAGCACCTCAGAACAAGGGCAGCCTCGAGAAGCCAACTTGCCTTCAGCTGGAACCGAAGAAATGTCAGTGAAGAAAAGCTAAGGTTCATTTTTCCCAGAGAGGAAAGCAGTTTCCCCACCTTAGAGCAAATAACCCCACGCCAAGGAGAAGAAATTCACACTAGATGCTCCAGAGGCTCCAGAACCTTCCAAGGGCTCCGCAGAAGGCCTCACCTGACTGTGGCCAAGTCACTGCTCCTGCAGGGCCTTGGTTTCTATGTCTGTATAGGAACGGGCTGGTTTTCAAGCTCCTCAAAGCTTCAGGACTCCCTCTTCAGTGTAACAGGCAGGATCCCTCCCGTCTCCTCCGAGAGATCAACGGAGACTCCTCTAAGGCTCAGTGAAGACCCCGTGAGCCTCCTGGCACCACTTCTCAGGCCTAGCCCATCTCAGGGTGAGAAGCAGAGGAAGCATTTCCAGATCCACAGTCTGTGAATGGGATCCAGGCCACACGGATGGTCTGCTGCCCGCTCTGGGCTGGCAGTGTCCTTGTGGCTCCCAGAATGTCAGAGGTGGACCTGGCAGGGCCTGCCCTCTCCAGGCAAAGCTGCCCGTGCCCTGGATGCTGCCGTGGAGGCAAGCGCTCCCCAACCTGGGCTGCCTGGGGAGGGCCGAGCCGTGGGTCAGTGACTGAGCCCCACCACAGGCCCCCTCATCGGTGTCACGGGACACCCAGAGGCACCCAGGGGCCACTCTGGAATCTTCTTGTACATGAACATGTGAGGACAGCGGCCAGCTTACTCTTCTCCACACCACATGGAATAAGTAGCATCTCCTCTCCCTGGCCCACGGCCTCCCGGCAACCCATGGCCTCTGGCCACATGCCTGCAGCTGCGGCCAACACAACCCTTCTAAGAGGATCCGCTGGTTTCCAGCCCGACACACATACAGAGGTCCACAGCCTGAGGAAGGACTTTGTCCTCACACAGCGTCCACAGTGAAAATACGCTTCCCAGGTTATGCATTTGTCAATCCAGGGATGAGGGCAGTTACAAGTGCTTTAGAACAAAACTGATTATAAATTAGCAAAAATAAATTCACGTGCAAATGTGAGAAAATCTCTTCCAGTAACATTTCCCTTGAACACACGAACGCACACCCAAGGAGCCTCCCAGTGACCCCATAGCAACACACTCTGGGAGGCACTCTAGGAAGCTGAGCCTGCTGTGTGCACTCCCCGGTGGGCAGACCTATGCGATGCCCCCCACCCAGAGGGTCACCAGGAGAGCCTATCCCAGCTGTTCCCAAAACAGGAGCTGCCCAGGTCCTCCTCAGAGAGTCCCAAGGAGGCTTTCTCTGCGGGATACAGGCTGTCTGCAAGTGGCCCCCTTGGGAACAAGAACCCTGGTGAGCCCCCTGGGACCACAAGCGAGAGTCTGCTCCTGGTGGGGCAAGGGCACGGAGGAAACCAGCAGGGCACCAACCCGGACACGCTACCTGGAAAACGTTTAATTAAAGAGCAAGATGGACAACTCAGGACCCCTCCCACCCCGCCCCTCACTATCACGCACTCCTCCACGTGCTGTCCCGAGGACCGTGCCCCACAGGGACTGGACGCTCAGAAGGTGTTCTTGATGTGAGCAGCCACCAGCACAAGGATCTCCCCAATCTTCCTCTGCCAGTTGGCGATGTCCTTGGACACAGCACACCACAGCTCCCCGTGCCGGGGCTCGGCGTTCTCACAGCGCCTCCTCACCTCCTCCCGCTGCTCCTGAGCAGGCACCAGCGGGCATTTGAGTCAGGGCTCCTCCCAGGTGGCCCCTCCTGCTCACCCCACCACACTCACCACAGCCCCGGGCAGGCAGGGGGTAGAGTTGTCTTTCAGGTGTATTCCTGAGACAGTCCCTCCTCCAGGGGGCTAGCCCCACTGCACGGACCCTCCCAGGAGCTAGCTTCAGCACACAGATGCTGAGCCAAGTCAAGCCCCCACGTCTATGCCTCAAACGAGTGCCCCGAGCCTGCCTTCTCTGAACAAGGAGTTGCCCAGATTCCACAGTTCCTGTGGGGATCCCAGGACAGCCTGGCCATCCCCAACCCCATGAGCACAATTCCAGCAATGTTTAGCCCTGGGGGGGGTGGGGAATGTGGGTGGTTGCTGCCCAGGCTCCCCCGCACGCCACCCCCAGGCTCGTGTGGAGCAGGACAGAACTCGCCGGGGCACAAGGCCAATCCTCAGGGCTTGAACCCCACCCCCATTTCTATTGTGATCCCACACCCCAGTCACCAGCCACCGTATGCAACACCTCACCTCTGTGCCGTGCTGCAGCTCAAACTTGTAGAAGAAGGCCCAGGCGTCCCCCAAGTCCGAGTCGATCTTGACTGTGCGGTGGAACCACTCCCTGGCCTTGGTGATCTTCCGCTCACTCCAGAAGAGCCTGTCCAGAAGCATCGGTGCAGGGACCCAGAGTAAGTGGCCCCATCTCACGGTGCCTGAGGGGTGCTGGCCAGCACAAGCCACAGAGGCCTTGGGCATGGCCCAGCCCTGGCCTCCTCTGGCTGCTGCTCACCCGTGCGAGAGGTGGACGGTGAGCCCAGCCCCTGCTGCGGCCAGCACAGAGTTTTCTCCTCTCCCTGGTGAGGCCCTGGGCTCCCAACAGGAGGGCCGAGGAATGGGGCCTGGCTCCCTGGGTGTCGCTCCAGGTCACCAACCTGCAACTGTCCTTCAAGGGTCTAAACAGCTCTTTCTTAAAAAGTCCACATAGAGCAAGAACTTCAAACTCCATTAAGACTTTGATCAGAAAAAGTCAAGTTTCAACCTGCTCAACAGATACCTTCTAGATCATTCTGCCCACCCCTGGCAGCCTCCAGCAGAACCCAGCCAACACTGACAAGATAGGCTTCGGGTCAGTACCAGGAACTTGGACCCACAGCAGACACAGACACCCAAAACCCAGGCCCGGGCTAGAAGCCACAAGTGAGGACGGTCAGAAACCAAATGAAGGACCCATAAGCACCCTCCCCAACACACTGGTGAAGGCAGGAGGTGGGAAGGGCAGTGGGGTGACCCGCTGACAGCCTGGGGCTCCCCCGGCCCCGTAGCTATAGGCACCAAAGCAGCCCCCGCACAACGAACCCGCCATTCAGGGCAGCTGCTTGGGCTGGTCTCAGTTACAACAAGGAGTGATTTCATGCCCTGATAGCTTGATTGTTTTTTAAGCCTTGTGGTATTCTTAATTGCTTGGTGTTAGATAAACTATGACTTAAAGAGCACAAACCCAGATAGCAGGTACACAGAACACCAACCTGGGAACAGCAAAGAGTGACTTATTTACTTTAGCAAAGCCTTTTACGAGGTTTTATGGCCACCCTATCAGAGTGTCATACATAACAGTCATTCTGGGAGGCGGAAGCCCAGAGCAGGAGGGAGGGGGCCCCAGACGGGCCCAAGCTGGGCCTCAGGAGCCGGTGGGGAGCCTCGCAGCAGCTGGTGAGGGGGTGTCCTGCAGGACCTGAGAAGTGGGGCCAACGCCACCTGGGCATACCTTGCGGCGGGGGGGGGGGGGGGGGCCCGACTCCTGCTCAGCCAGCAAGAGCAGCACACGGGAGCTCCTGGGCCACACGTGCCGCCTCCCTAAGGTGAGGCCTGAGCAGCAGTCCCAGGAGCCCAGCCAAGGCTCTTCCTGATGACCCTCCACCTCAAACACACCGGTCCCCTCCCAGCCTCCTCTCAACACACCCAACCCCCATCCTGCTTTCAGGCCCTCCATGCAACGACCACAACGTCACTCAATCTTCCCAAGGCCCCGAGCTCCCTCCCACACCCCGCACACCACATGCCTCCCCAGAGAGCCCCTGACCCAGCCCCCGACACTCGAGCTGATGGTGTGAGGTCACTGGCTGACCTCCTCTTGCTCTTGGGATCATGCACCCTAAAGGAACGATGGTCTCCCGTACATACATCTCTGCACCCCCAGGCGGGCTGATTGGGCCTGACCGACAGACCCTGGATTGTCCCTGAGGTCACCAAGGTGAAAATGTCTGCTTTCTCACTTTCACACAAGAAAAACAACTTCCTTGCTTAGAGCCCTTTGCTTTGCTTACTACTTCAATTCTGTGTGGACCAACATCAGCAAGTTTCCTTCTTACAACCTAGGACACGTGTAGGTGTAGACTGAAAAGTGCCACAGACAGAGCACTCCCAACAGAAGGAGCCCAGGACGGAGGAAAGGAGGGCCAGGCCCACAGGAAGCTGCCTGTCTGTGGGTCAGGGACAGCCCAGGCCACTGGGGCAGCATAGGTCTGCATGGCCTCTGCCTGGAGATGTGCCTGCTTTGGGTCAAAGCAAAAGTGCTTTATCATGGAGCTTTGGTGGCCAAGGACCCTAAGAGATTCCATCAGGTCTCCAGGGTCAGCAACCCCACGAGGATGCCCCCACTCACTTGGCCACTGCCAGGAGGACATGGGGGTCATGCTCACACTTCTTCAGGGCATCGACGCTCTTGGTCTTCCTCTGGGGCCTTGCCTCAAGGAAGATGGCTTCAGACCACAGGACACCTGCAATTCAGACATAAGAGCACAACTCAGACCCCACCTCTGCTTTCAGAAGTGGCCTGTCCATGTGCAGGCTACCCCAAGAGGGGCTTGCTAAGATTCTAACCCGGGGCGTCCTCTGACCATGGCTATGACCTCCCACATGTCTGCCCACAGGGCCTGCCTGCCGCACAGCAGCCCTGATGGCACAGGCCGGACCATCACAGGTGGTGACTGGGTTGGAAGAACCCCAAACCTATAAGGTTCACTCCCACCAACTCTGTAATTCCACATCCAAGGATTTATTAGAACAAAACAATCAGAAATGCTAGTAAAGATTCAAATTGACCAACAGGGGAGTGGTATACTTCCGGCATACCCACACTGCTACATTCCATGAAGCCACTGAAAAATTTACTTTCTTGAAGATTTGATGATAATGGAAAATTCTCACAAAACTTTCAGCTTTAGGGGCACCTGGGTGGCTCAGATGGTGAAGCACCTGCCATCGGCTCAAGTCATGATCCTGGGGTGCTGGGACTAAGTCCCACATCGGGCTCCCTGCTCGGTGGGGAGCCTGCTTCTCCCTCTCCCTGCCGCTCCCCCTGTTTGTGCTCTCTCTCTCTTGCTCTGTCTCATATAAAAAAAATCTCAAAAAAACAAAACAAAGCTTTCAGCTTTAAAACAAGGCACAACACTAAACACACTAGGACTTCCATTGTGTGTAGTAACACAAGCTGTAAGAATACAAATAAGCAAAAAGTAACAATTTCTCAGTAGTGGGCTTATAGGTGATTTTTTTTTTTTGAGTAATCTCTACACCCACCGTGGGGCTTGAACTCACGACCCGGAGATCAAGAGTTGGATGCTCCACCGACTAAGCCAGCCAGGCGCCCCTATAGGTGATTTTTAATATCCTTTTTTTTTTTTTTAAACTCTAAATATGTTCATGATACATGTATGTTTAGATGCAGGGTAAGAAAATGGAAATTAAGTTTCAGAAGAAAAAGTAATGGGGGCGTATCAGAACACGAAGTCAAACTCCCCACAATGAGACTGGAGACGTAACTCAAATGTCTGAAAGACCAAGCAGAGCTAAAATTCTCACAAACAAAACACTTTCATAGCACGTTTGAACCCTGAGATCCACTCCCTCAGGAAGTGCCACTGCCTGCCGAGTCTGGGAAGCCAGGAAGCCGCTTACCGGAGTTGGGGCACTCCTGCAGCGCCTTGGCCATGAGCGTGTTGGCAATGTTCTTCAGCCCTGCACGGTACTCCAGCCTGACAGACTCCAACCTGAGGAATGGGGCCCACAGGGCAGGTCCAGCACCCATGCACAGAAGCCCAAGGACAAGCCTAGCTACAGTCCCAGAAGTTCCTGGGAAGCCCCCGTGGCTGGAGCTCCCTGCGCTGCCAAGCAGAGCCCATCCGCCAGAGAAGTGAGGAGGCCTGGGACCCTGACACCATGCAGGTGCGGGTAAACACGTGCAGGACAAGGTCCGGCTGGCATGCTGTCACCACTGGGACAATGAGCACCATGTCAGCAGCATCCAGGACCTGCCCATCTTTCTGAGGTCTCCTCTGGCAACCACCACACCCCAGCTCTGACACCATGAACCCTACACGGCACCTCTCCGCAAGCTGTTTCCTATGGACAGAACACCATCCTCACCTGACAACTTCATGTTCATCCCTTAAAGCCTCGTCTAGATGTGACCTCTTCTGTGGGGTCTACCTTCTTGGCTTCATCCATCCCCGATCCCCCACTGTTAGCTCCTGGCTCCCCTGGGCACCTTCTACCAGAGCACAAATTAAGCTGCATCCAACTATCTACAGGCCCGTCTGAGTGTCCGGGCTGAACTCTCCCAAGGCAGGAACCGTGCTTCCTCATGGACAGCACCTGCCATGTTTCCCACGGAGCCTGAGCTGGAAACACTGCTGCACAAAGGACTCCTCGTGAACAACTGAGGGAGGACAGCCCGTCGGAGGGGTGAGCTGGGTCTGCCAGGACTCACCACAGGCCAGGGTTCTTTGGGTTCTTCAGGCGAGACTTCTCCAAAATGGCCCGAGCTCGGGTCAGCTGCCCAACCTTCTCCTCCAGCCGAGAAAGCAAAAGCCACAGAGGGGTGGAGTGGGGACATTTCTTCAACTGCAGCCAACAAAGACAAGAGAGCGCTCGGCTGGTGTCAGGGAGGGGTTGTGACAGCTGTGGCCAGCTCCTCAGGCCGGGAGAGTAGGGGATGCTTGCGTCCATAGAGACCTGCCCGTTTCACATCTGGGTGTGGAGATTTATGTGCATGGCCATGCCACACGTACGTGTGTGCCAACTACACGGCTGTGTGTGCCCGCGTGCGTAGGGGGAGCGTACACAGCAGCCCTTACACGAGGTGAGCTGTAACCACGCTTCACTGAGTGCAGTGCATAAAGCTCTGCAGAAGGAAAAGCACAGGTCTGAGTGAGGGGACCAGGGTCTGGCCCCGCTGGGGCCTAAGCGAGTCACTGACCCCTAGGCCTCCAATTCCCATTCAAAGGGGGGACAGATGGCACCCCAGGGCCGGTGTTCCGTCTGCAAGGGGAAGCTCTGAGCTGCAGCCAAGGACACAGGCTCACCCCCTGGTTGTAGGCCTCCCGAGCCTTCTCCATCCGCTCCTCCTGCTCCTCGATCTGCCCCTTCATCATCCACAGCTTGGGGAAGTCCTCGTAGTGCTTCAGTGCCTCTTCACACAGCTCCTGGGCTGCTGCGATGTTCCCCAGCACCCACTCCAGCTTCACAGACTTCATGAACACCTGCGAGGCAGACACGCTGTCAGGCGGCCCCCGCCCCCACCCCACCACCTGTCTGGACAGCATGACCACCTCTAGCACTGGGCCCAGCCAGGACAGGCACCTGCACCAGGAGGACACAGGCTTCACACCATAGCTCCCCTCAATGCCATTTGCCCCACCATGTTTTACAGACTTTCGTAAGCTGTTTTGCATCCCTGCAACAAGATGGGGGCCTAAATACACAAACACGTGTCAAAGTCAAGGATGAACCAACAAGCCTAGTGTACCGAGGCTTTAGTGGGCACCTCACAGCTTCCTGACGCCACAGGCCCTGGGGACCCCATGAGACCCAGGCAGCCTGCTCACCCGGGCAGTGGGTGCACTGCTCCGCGCCTTGGCCAACAGCCGCCGGGCTCGCTCATATTCATTGTTCTCTGACTCCAGCTTCACAGCGGCCAACCAGATCTCCTCGCTGTTGGGGTTGGCCTGGAGGAAGAGAGCAACAGTGTCAGGAGGGGATCAGAACAAAGTGGCCAGGGCTAGGTTACACTTAATCAAAAGCAGCCAGCCTGGGCATGGGGCCGGGGCCCCCTCTGCTGCAGGACAGTGTGATCCAAGCACTTCCAGGGCTAACAGATTGACAAAGTCGGGTCCAGCCCAAGAATGCTGACCCGCCTGAAAACCAGCCAGCCCATTTTCTAGGCGCCCAGGCAACAACACCGGCAGTGGCAGAGCCATCTTCCCCAGGGCCCACTCTAAGCCCCAGGGACCTCTCAAAACGACCCGTGTGGATCTGCCACACCCAATCCTCTCCCAAGCCTGGTGACAAGGAAAACCAGCCATCTCAGTGTGTCCACGGGAGCAGGAAAGAAGGATGCCAAGGGCATCACCAATGGTGTGGAGGGCTCCCACGGGGTAGGACTGGGCCACATGCAACCCAGAATCCAGCAGACACAGGGGTGGTATCCTCACGGCCTCCTGAAAGCAAAGCCACCCACTGGCCACACTTGCCTGGCTGCATCATAGACCTGGTAGGCATCCCCTGGGTGACTGTCAGGGAGAGGAGAGCCACCTGGAAGGGGGTGTTGGGGACAAGCAGCAATGTCCAGGCAGATGGCAGGAGACGCTGTGAGCCAGAGAGGAGCAGCATCCTCAACATGTGGCTGTCCTCCAACGGACAGCAGAAAGCCAAAGGCCAGATACAATCCCTCTCGCGGCATTTACTCAAGGAAGGACAGACTTTATGATGCTCGTCAGGGTTGCAACAGCAGACTGACATTTATGCTGCACTCAACAGTGTATGAAAACCTGTGGGGCACCTGGGTGGCTCAGTTAAGCATCTCCCTTTGGCTCAGGTCATGATCCCGGGGTCCTGGGATCAAGCCCCGAGGGAGGCCTGCTTCTCCCTCTCCCACTCCCCCTGCTTGTGTTCCCTCTCTTGTTGTGTCTCTCTCTGTCAAATAAAAAAAAACCCAAAAAACAACCTATGCTGTGAGCACTGAGTAACCCATCGTTGAATCACTATGTCGCACACTTCCTGAGACGAACATAACACTGTACGTTAACTCTCCTGGAATGAAAATTTCACAGAATTAAGTATGCTGCAAACTACTAACACTCATACTGCCCAGCTCATGACATCAGCCATCGTCAGCCTGGCTGGGTGCGACTCCAGCCACCTATGAGGCCTGGCTGCAGCCGGTGGCCCACGTGCAGAGTGCAGGGACTGACAATCGAATTTCCACATAGGAAAGAGGTTGTCACTGTGCTCTTATGTGGGGAAACGGTGTCTGGCGACTGCTGGGCAATATCACCTGTTGGCCCTATGTTCTCTGCTCTGGAACATGTGGCCTGTGGTTACAGTGAGTGGCCATTACCACAAGGCAGGTCCACCAGCTGGCCATTCTCCCACTCTTGGAACCCCTCAGGACCCCAGCTGCCTGTAAAGCACCCCAAGTTCGGTGCATTCTGACCACACACATCCCCTCTCTTAGGTCAGCTCCCATCAATGAGCAGGGGGAGGGCTTGAGGGCACATGCACTCTGGAGCCCTCAGTCCCCAACAGGCACTGGGTCGGGGTTCAAGTGCACACGCCCCCTGCAGCCCCGCTGACCCCTCAACCCACCTGGAAGGCCAGAGCCAGGATGCTCCTCGCCGCAGGCACATCCCCTGCTAGCCACTTGGACTTGGCGCCCATAAGCCACAGCACCTCCGCTTTGGGGCAATGGGCCACGGCCCTCTGCAGCAGCGCTTCCAAGGACTCCCTAGAAGACAGGGGGCCACAGTCACCACCAGAGCATGCAGGGTGCTCACAGCCTCAGCGTGGGTGCTGAAAAGATAGTTAACTGCTCCAAAGTTCGGTGCTATAAATGATTTACCAGATTTTACAATGGGGAGAGTGTGGGGAAATCTTTTCTCTTCATAAAGGTTCTAAAATCAACTACTGAAGAGGGTGCTACAAAGCAAGGCATTGTTATGTGGCTAAGCCTGATGGAGGGACTTCTCAGGGGCCCTTTTATGGCCATGTGTCCTGAGGGGAATGATAACTTCACGGTCTGGGTGACAGGAGACCTCTTTTCATCTATAACCACAGATCCGCCGATAAAGATTATGACCCAGAACCTATTTTCGGTATCCAAAGAAATTGCCTTATTGGAAACAAATTATTCTGGTCACTACTGAGCAAGAATACCGCCAGCCTGGGTATCAGGTATGAAGCCCCCAACCCTCATGTGGCCACCACCCCTCTGCTGCAGCACCTGGCACAGATGACCTCTTTGGGCCTCAACAGCAAGACGAAGGACTCGCTCTGTGTGGAGTGAAGCCCGAGGGAGCACACCATGCTTCCCAGACAACAGCAGAACCCGGACCCCAGATCCATAGCGCCCCACCTCCTCTCGCCATTCCATTCCATGAGTCAGCTGGATGGGACGGGTGCCAGAGATGGGGAGGGAATGGTTCCGAGACCAGGGACCAAGGGTAGCAGTGCCAGTGAGGCACATCCACAAACCACAGTCTCCAGGAGAGGCCCTGCTCCGTACCTGGACTGTCACAGGTGAACTTGCACAGGGGTGAGCCAGCAGAGTCATCTCAAAGCATCCCCAAGTGAGTTAATTCCCAAACACCAAACCAGATGGTGGGAGTGGGGAGGAGACAGGAGCCTCAGCAACACATAAGGACAGACACCCTGAGCCGACTGAGATTCAGCAACACCAGGAAAGGAAAGAAGCAGAGCCTCGGTGTGCTCCCAGCAGAAGCCCTGCAGAGATCAGCAAGCCCTGCCCCCCTCACCTCACCCTAGCACAGCGAAGGGCAGCGGAGGGCCCAGGCAGAGGGTGCATACAGCAACATGGGCCTGGTGCCCTGAAGAGGCACCCCCTCAACACCAGAAATTGCAACACCTAATTTAATCAGCAGTTACAGCCAATAAGGCAGACCCAAAAGGTTTTTTCAATTAAAGAATACAATTAGAGAAAACTGTCAAGGACCTCCTCAGAGCACAAAACTAGCCCAAACCCAGAGTCAGCCCAGCTTAAATGAAAACCATGCCTGCCTGGGCCGGACGCCACACCGCCCATACTGCTAAAGCCAGTCCTAGCACGGACGTGGGGCCTCAGGCCCCTGCCTCGCCCCAGGCACCCTTGGGCCACCGGGCATCCACCAGCTCAGCTGCACGTTCTGCTGCACAGACACCCTCAGTGTCTCAGTCTCTCAGCTATAGAGCAGTGATGACCTTATGGCAGAAGGAGCCATCAAGACAGATCTCACAGTCTCACATGTTGTAGAAGCCCCCGCCCCTCATCACAGAGAACTGGATCTCAAATTCAGGCCCTCGCCCACCTGTGGGGACATGAGGTTTAAATTCAGCTCTGCCCAACCTGCAGTCAGAGGGTCAATGCACACACAGGGGTGGAGAGTGACCCCCCGCACCTGGGGCCCAACCACGTACCTGGTGCCATGGTTCTTCTCGAAGTACGCGGCTCGCAGCCACACACTCTTCTTGCTGGGGAACACTTGCAGGGCGTAGGCATAGATGGCACGTGCACACTCAAGGGCATTATGGGCCACACACTAGAGCAGAGAGACAGGCATGAGAGCGGGCAGCCCAGCACGGCACCAGAGCAGGAGGCGTGACGACCTCTGCTCAAAATCACACAACAGGATGACCCAGTGAGAAACACAGTCCAGGAGAGGGAAGTCCTGGAGGACGGGGATATGAAGCACACGGGGGCCTGGGGCTGTCTGCTAGCCTTCAACAGACAGCAGGAACTGGTGCAGACAAATGGCAGACACCAGCCACAGGTGAGTGAGACAGGCATGCTGCGACCACACACTACACACACGGGTTCCTTCTTAAAATTAGGTGTACTATATACTCTCCACTATAAAGATACACTCGTCAGCAATCTGTAAAACACACGTGAATACAAAGAAGAAACAGCAAGCACCCACGCACTCAAGTGAGTGTGAACGGGTGTGGGTTCCAGCGTGAGGGATGGAGCAGCTCTGGAGTCAGGCAGCGGGGCTGGCTGCACAACACTGTGGATGCGCTGGAGGCACTGAGTCACAGCCTTCCAAGTGGTTGGAAAGGCAACTTTTAGGATATGTGTATTTTTTTTTAAAGATTTTGTTTATGTATTTGGGAGAGAGAGTGAACAAGTGGGGGGACAGAGGGCGAGAGAGAAGCAGACTCCCCGCTGAGCAAGGAGCCCAACGCGAGACTCGACCCCAGGGTTCTGGATTCATGATCTGAGCCGAAGGCAGACGCCCAACCAAGCCACCCAGGCGCCCCAGGATATGTGTATTTTACCACAATAAAAAATGCAGCTTAAAAAAGAAAAAACCCGTCCACTCAAACAGACCTACCATAAACACATGTTATTCTCTTCAGATGCTGTTTTCCTCACTCAAGAATGATTTTATTCCCTGGTTAGCATTAAGCAACACAAGAAAACCAGTCACTATTTATGGTGATAATGTCTCTAGATGGTCACGACACCCAGGGACACTCACTGGGACAGGCTGACATCTGTTGTCACGGAGCCTCACGGCACACTCGGGCTGCCCAAGAAAACCTGTGGCTCTCCCACACGCTGCAGACTCGGGAAGCACTCTCGTACCGAAAGAAGTTGTGTATCTTGAGGGAAGTGAAAAGCCACTAGAAGTGTGTCAGAAACAAAGTTCTGCAACAGTGATCATCCAAACGGCACGGATGGAACTAGACAGGCAGCCTCACAGCGTCTAGGCCTCCTGAGGCCACTTCCCAGATTGACAGCCGCATTCTCCAAGAGAACCACTAGCAAGTCTCCTGCTGTTCAAAGACCACCAGCGTGGAAATGGGTGTGGAGGAGTCTAAAGAGCAGGCACGCAGCTAAGACCCCCTTGTTCAGACTGGGCTCCTCCTCGGTCACATGGCCTCAATCTGACTCAACCACCACAAAAACCAGGAAGGGCCCTGCCTCGGGTGAGTCCTGACCAGCAGCGTCTGGAAAAGTGAGGATTAGACCCCATACGAACTGGTCTGTACCCCTCTCTGTGACTTCTGACCAAGGTCCTGAGGACAGTTAACATGGCCCCCCAGGATCACGGGACAGCTTGCCCAGGGTCTCAGGTGTGGGTGACCTGGGCCAGTCCCTGAGCCGTGGGAGTATCAGGAAAACACTCTGCTTCTAAGCACAGGGACTCCAGCTCTTCCTCCAGAAGTGCACAGCTCTGTGACAGACAGCTGTGCTTGCTCCGGTACACTTGGAAGAGGCAACAAAGAAAGAGAAGATCTGCAACAGCTCATGGGTTTCTGCTCTCACAATCCGTTAGCCATAGGGCAATGCCCTTCACCTGACTCCCAGGGCCTCCAATGCTGTCAAAGACAAGGAAAATAAAAAGAAGTGAGGTGTTTAACCCCACATCTATAATAAAAAGGAGCGCAACAACCAGGAACTGGGATTCTTTTATGTATTTAGGAAATTTCTTCCAATATAGAGACTGAGCATATTTGTTATACTTGTGTCTCCACATCACGAAAAGCTTTTAAAAATCATCACAGTTGGCCTGTGTCTTGTCCCCGCTAAAGAACCAAGAGTATGGGGCGCCTGAGTGGCTCAGTCCGTTAAGCGGCTGCCTTCAGCTCAGGTCACGATCCCGGGATCCTGGGATTGAGTCCCACATCGGGCTCTGTCAAATAAATAAATAAAATCTTAAAAAAAAAAAAAAAAAAAAGAACCAAGAGTATATCACTGCACAAGGCCATGCGTCGGCCACAGGCCCCTGGAAATGCATGGTGCGGCTAGCACCTGTGGTCTGGGTCAGGGCACATGCGGCCTTCGAGAGGAGATTCTGTGAGGCTCCACACAGGTGAGGCCAGCAGGCGCTATAGACTCACAGAACGGAGCCGGGATCCCTAGTCTCTGCTAATGTAAGGAAGCAAATACCCGTGTGAATAACGGACAGAAGAAAGCTCTTCATTACTGTAGAATTCCCGCTGATAAACTAATACTACGTAGAAGAAACGATCTTAGAAAAGCGCTGGTTGGCAAATACCACAGTAGTAACTGATACAGGCCAAAAAACCTCATTAACGGACCTGCAAATTAGTAGGTCAAAGTTTGACAAGAAACAGGATGTTTAGTCTCAGAGTGCCGCCCCATAAAACACTTATTAATTACAAAGAACAAGAATAACCTTCCAGTGGAGATGCCACTTGAGCTGGTCAGAGTTGAACAGGCACCTAAACCTACCAACACAACCTGCCAGGAGGACCCAACGTCCCGCAAAGATGCAGAACCTCAACCCCATGGTACAGAAACATCACGGAGACCTGAATCAAGGGGGCTCCACAAAGTCACTGGCCTGTCCTGACAACAGTCAGCCTCATGAGAAACAAAGACAGACCAAAGCCCTCCTGCAGATATCAGGGCCGCCAGGGCCTGACAATGTCACCCTGGGAAGCTACTGCATCATCGCACAGCTGGGGTTTTCCTTCTGCTAACAGGACACTTAGGGAGGCGATGGGTGACATTTGGGGAAGGTCTGCAAATTACATAATAGTACGGTATCAATATGATTTCCTGATTCTGATAGCTGTGCTGAGATTATGTAGGAAAACACCCTCTTGTAAGGAAATACACACCGAAGCACTTAGAGGAAAGGGGCCGCCCCCTCTGCAGCATGTTCAAAGTAAGAGATGTGGGTTTGTGAGTATGACTGGAGGGTGAGAAGGCGGATGTGGCGAAGTGGTCGAGTTTGGGGGAGTCTGGGTGAAGGGCACGTAAGAATTCTTTGTACAGTTTTGCGACTTTTCTATAAATCTCAAATTATTTCAAAATAACAAGATAAAAAAAAAAAGAAGGGCCACCATTAAGGCATTAAATACCTAAAATATTTATCGATTTTGACCCCATGCTCTCTTCTCTGGAAGCCTATTCTAAGGAAATAATCTCAAAGTAGGAAACTACTCTCCGAACTGCAACTTACAAGAGCAACCACGGAGGGTGCGGAGAGGGAACAGCTGGGAGAGCTCTGTGGGCGCCCACTCTGTACTGGCCTCCGGTCCACAGCACAGAATCAGCTCACCCAGACCGCTGCAGATCAGGAGGTATGCAAAGAGTAGCTCCCCAGGTAAACCCGGGTGAAGAGAAAACTGGATTCCTGACAACTATGTTCAAAAATCAGCAGATCAAAAACACTTTCCAACGGCAGCCTAGCCCCCCATGGACGGAGACTCCAGGCCCCTGTGCCGGACTCACAGCAGGCTAGTCCCCCACAGATGGACTCCAGGCCCTTGGGCTGGACTTACACTGTCAGCATCTTCCATCCACGTGTGCTTCCGATCTTCCTCCTCAATCCCAATGCCAATCACAGCACGCATGACAGCCTGGCAGGTGGCCACACTCCCAGCCTTGTCACACTCCTCGGCATCCTGAAAGAGGGACATAAAACTATAGTCCAGAGCTGCAGGTGCCTGACAGGGGGCACACTATTCCTATGGGATGAGGACCGAGAGAGCCTCTGCATTGCAAGTGGGGTGTGCACACTAGGTTCTGATGTCTGTCGGGCCCTGCCACAGCTCACCTGACTGGGTCTGCTCGTTCACGGGTGTACCCATCCCTGCCACCAAGCACATATATGCTAGACAAATACCTAAGGACTTAACAAAGCCGCATCTATCCACTCAACAAACATTACATAAGCACCTACTGCATACAAAGTACTGTAGTAAGCAACTCAGTGGCTATAAGAGGTTCCTACACAGAAGAAACTTCCAAAGTAATAGGAATCAAGACAAGTTCACAAACATTTGTATCCACGGGTCTGAACTCAGGATTCAAATTGGACAAAAGAAAGACATATTCACACCAAAACAGACGGGGGATGGGAGTGGAGGAGCCTGGCACACGGAAGGTAAGAGAGAAGCCCAGAGGAAGGACCACCACAAGGCTGCCCCGTCAGGCAGGTGGGCAGGTGGGCCCCAGAAGCAGATCTTGGGATGTGCAAAGAAAAGACAGCCGTGGTTCTACAGCTGAGACACAGAAACGTGTCACTCAAGTCTCTGGCACGCCAATTAGGGAAGGACCAAAATGCAATTAAGCAAAGGACATAAACACACAGTTCTCCAGAAAACAAAACTACAAGTGACTTTTAAACATCGGAAAAGAAGCCATTCTTAATTTTTATAAGCACATTTTATACACATCAGATCAGTAACATCAGAACGTGTGCCAAGACACTTGTATGGCAAAGGTGGGGACCAAAGACACTTGCACACGGCTGAGGAGCACAAATAGACAATCCCCCAGAGGGTAATTTCAAGTTCTCCATCAAAATAAAAAGTGTATCTATTGACCCAGCAATTCTACTTTAAGTAATTCACCTTACAAATACGTTTCCATACGTGCAAAACAACCTACATACTGGGACACTTTTATAGCACTCTTTGCAACAAGAAAGGGTAGAAACCACCCTATTCTCTCTACTGAGAAGAGACTTATGGTAAGTGGTCAGGGCAACAGGGTGCAGGAGACATGCTGGACATGCTGACCCAGAGGTGACCCTAGCTGGACCTCCATGTGAAAGGGGCCACAGAAGCCCCACGCAGAGGTCCTCGGGGCCCTACAAGCATCAGAGAAGCATCCCAAGCAGGGAGCAGAGCCAACAGCAAAGACCTGAGGAGAAGGCATGATGAGAAGGCCAGTAATGAGCAAGGAAGCATAGTGGCAAATTAGTGGGGCGATGGCCGAGCCCGGAGCTCAGGGCCTTGCAGGCCATAGCAAGAGTTCTGGGTTCTACTGCAGTGTGGCAGGAAGGCACCCAGAGACTTTTAAATCAGAGAATGAGTCATATATAATCAATCTTATTTTATTTTTCATTTTTTTTTTAAAGATTATTTGACGGAGAGAGACACAGCGAGAGAGGGAACACAAGTGGGGGGAGTGGGAGAGGGAGAAGCAGGTTTCCAGCCGAAGCAGGAAGCCTGATGTGTGGGGCTCGATCCCAGGACCCCGGGATCATGACCTGAGCCAAAGGCAGACACTTGACTGAGCCACCCAGGTGCCCCTGGGGTGGCCCTTTTAAAATAAGACTGATGGGGTGCCTGGGTGGCTCAGCCGGTTAAGCAACTGCCTCCGGCTCAGGTCATGATCCCAGGGTCCTGGGATCAAGTCCCATGTCGGGCTCCACGCTCAGCGGGGAGGCTGCTTGTCCCTCTGCCTCTGCCTGCCGCTCCCCCCTGCTTGTGTGCATGCGATCCCTCTCTCTCTCTCTCTCTCTCAAATAAGATCTTTGAAAAAAAATAAAAAAATAAACGGACCGCCCTGACTACTGGGTGGAGCACCAACAGGGATATACATTAGGAGTCACTGCCACATCCAGGAGAGGCTGTGTCTGGCCGAGGATGGCCGCAGCTGGGTGACAAGGAGTACCTGGACCAGGGATAGATGGGAAGACAGACTCAAACTGCTTGCCGCGGTGAGCTAGGCCGGACTGGTAGATTTTGTGGGGAAAGCAGGAGATGCATCCCGGACACATCAGGCTGTGGTGCTGTCACATGTCCCAGGGGGATGTAGGGCAGGAGGGGAGTGATCCAGGACGTGGGGAGCGCCCAGAGCAAAGTCCACATTTGGGGGTTCCTGGCATGGAAGCTACATTCCTGACAATGTGGGAAGATTAGATCACCACAGAAGCACAGAGAAGTCTCAAAAAAGGGCTGAGGGCCAAACCACCAAGGGATTTAGATTACAAGAGGAGAAAGAGAACCAGCAAAGAAAGGAGAAGAAGAGGCACCAGCGAGACAAAAGGAAAACATGCAGACGTGGTTCAAGGGCGCAGGCGGGCTGAGCCGGACCTGCCATGGAGGCTCCTGTCTGCAGCAGAGCTGTGGGTTCAGGGCCTGGACTGGGCTCCACAAACAACAGGAAATGGGAAGTAAGAAGGCAAGGGTAAAATGCATTTAGCAGAGTCTGGTACACAGTGGGTGCTCAGTAAACGGTGACTTGCTCAGGAGGCAAAACACCTGAAAGTCATAACACTTCGCAGGACACCACACACGCAAAAAGTATGTATTAACCTTAAAATTACTGAAGTAAAACTAATGTACATTCAGATCCTTTTCATTACGTTCTAGTAGAAGTAAAAGCAAAACACAAAATCTGAAGAAAGTTTTAAAAAAATTCTAGCTCATGCTATACTTTTCTGCACACGGGCAGTGTTCTCAATGAAGGGTTTGTAGGAGGCTGGTGTGAGAACGAGCAAGGGGAGAGGACACCGTCACCTCTTGCAATCATCTGTCCTGACAAGATGGAAACACAGCAGAAGAAATGGACTCGCTGTGGCCAAGCAAGTGCATCCCAAAAGGGGGATCAGGAATGGGAATTGACAGGTGGGCATTTCTGGGAGCACAGGAATCTCAGCTCTACTGCGTGCAACACAGTTCCCAGGGCTCAAAGGAGACCAAGAAGGCACTCAGAGAGCTGGAGCAGCAAGCCCTGGCAGGTGCACCATCACCCTCCAAAAGTCCTCAGAGGACCGGAGAAACACTGCTGACCCGGCCGGAATCCCCTGCTCCTGAGACAACCACAAACCCAGATGATGATCATGAAACAGAGGATGTTTTGAACACATGGAACACAGTGGGTAACAAAGGGTGTGATGACTGACATACAGAAACAGTCAAGGGGAGCCCCACGTCGGTCCAGCTCCCTGCTTAGAGACTTTCCAGGCCGCGGTGCAGAGAGGGGGACCCAGGCAGGGCCAGTGGAGGAGGCAGAGCCAAGCCCTAGAAGATCAAGGAGCATCCAGTACACAGGACCAAGCACCAGAGAGGAATAGTGCAACACAAAGAGAGAACCCTGGCGCTGTGCTCTGCAGAGGGTCACCTAAAGTCTTCACTGAGCACCAAACACAGCATGAGTGTTTGGAAAGAACCATCCGCAAGGATCAGAGCAATCCTCGGAGCTCACAGGGGACCAGGGACAGTGCTTGTTTCCACTAGCCTGACTGGAAACCCCCAGGAGAAACAGGTCACTGGGTGGAATGCACAGAAAGGTCTTACCTCCATAGGACAATTAGCTCTAAACTGTCCCACATCCACCGCTGCTGGGTCCGACCTAGCAAAGCAAGAGCCAAAAGGTCGAAGTGCCTCCAGTAATGCACTGCACCCCAACAGGGAAGTCTAGAATATTTACAGGAATGCTTAAAATACCCAGCACCCAACAAGGGAAAATTCACAATATCTGGCAACAAATCAAAGATTACCAGTTATGCAAAGAAACAAAAAATGCAACTTGTAACGAAAGGAAACGCAGGTATCAGAACCAATCCCAAACTGACAGACGTCAGAGTTAGGAGACAAGGACACTAAACCAGTTGTTATCACTGTGTTCCATGTATTCAAAATATCAGGTAGAGGCAGCAAAAAATCTAACGTTTCACATTAAAAAAGTGAAAGACAGTTTTTTTTAAAGATTTGTTCATTTTAGAGAGCGTGAGCGAGAGAGTGTGAGCGGGAGGAGGGGCAGAGGGAGAGGGAGAGAGAAAATCTCAAGCAGACTCCATGCCAAGCACAGAGCCCAATGCAAGGCTCGAACCCAGGACCTAAGATCATGACCTGAGCCAAAACCAAGAGTAAGAACCTCAGCTGACTGAGCCACCCAGGCACCCCACAAGAGACATTTTTCAAAGACCAAAATTAAATTCCTAGAAATGAAAATGACAAGATCTGAGGAAGAAAACCCCCTAGATGAGATAAAAGGCAGATCAGATGTTAAAGAATAGACTCTGGGGACAAAGCCATAGAAGTGATCCAAAACAAAATGGTGAGAGAAAAAGAATTAGTCTTTAAAACATGATCAGAGCATCAGTGAGCTATAGAACTAACACCATATTCAACTAGATCAGGAACAAGACAACAATGCTGGCTCTCTAGAGGTTCTAACCAGGGCAACTAGACAAGAAATAAAAAGGCATTCAGAAAGGCGGGGGGAGGGATGGGTAAGATGATAACAGGCAGATGGCAAGATCCCATAAGCAGAAAACCCTAGAGAATCCACGAAATCTATTATGATTTAAATTTCATCAAGATCATATAACACAAGCTCAATATTCAGAAATGAACTGTATTTCTTTTTTTTTTTTTAAAGATTTTTTTTAATTTATTTTTTAACAGAGAGAGACACAGCGAGAGAGGGAACACAAGCAGCGGGAGTGGGAGAGGCAGAAGCAGGCTTCCCGCCGAGCAGGGAGCCCGACGCGGAGCTCGATCCCAGGACCCTGGGATCATGACCTGAGCCGAAGGCAGACGCTTAACGACTGAGCCACCCAGGCGCCCAAACTGTATTTCTATACACCAACAACGAACTACCTGAAAACGATATTAAAATTCCACTTGTAATAGCATCAAAAATAATAAAATACCTTGGAATAAAACAAAAGAAGTGCAATATTAATACACTGAAATAGTGCTGAAAAAAACTGAAGACCTAAATAAATAAATGGAAAGACATCCCATGTTCATGGATCAGAAGGCTTAATACTGTCAGGATGGCAACGGTCCGCAAAGCAATCTGCAGGTCCCATGGGATCCCTATCAAAATCAAAGATGGTCCAAGTTTCTTTTTTGCAGAAACTAGTAAGTTGATCCTAAAATTCCTATGGAAACACAAAGAAGCAAGCACAGCTGATCTCGTAAACAACGGAGGAGGACTCACACTTCCTGACTTCAAAGCTTTCTACAGAACCACGGCAGTCGCAGGACCACAGTGCTGGCGTCAGGGTATACAGTCTAGGAGACAGGACTGAGTCCACAAATAACCTCGGACACTGATGACCACTGGCTCCTACAATAGCACCAAAATCTCGCCATGTGCACAAGGATGAAGTGAAACCTTTCCCTCACACCACATACAAAAACTAGATACACAGATCTAAATATAAGAGCCAAAACGATAAAAATCTTAGAAAACACAGAAGCAAATCTCCATGACCTTGGGCTAGGGAAGGATCCTTAGATATGACACCTAAAGCATGAGCAACAAAAAGAAAAAAGGATAGGCTGGACTCTACAAAAATTACAAACATTTGTGCTATAAGCAATACAATCAGGAAAGTGCAAAGATGACTCACAAAATGGGAGCAAATATTTGCAAATCATATAAGCTGAAAAGGGACTTATATCCAGAATATATAAAAACCCTCGCAACTCAACTTGATAGTAAAAAATGGAAAATAAGTGAGCAATAATAAAGACATACAACCCAATTTTAAAAGGAGAAGATTGGGGGCCCCTGGGTGGCTCAGTCAGTTAAGCGTCTGCCTCAGCTCAGATCATGATCCCGGGGTCCTGGGATCAAGCCCCACAACGGGCTCTCTGCTCAGCGGGAGTCGGCTTCTCCCTCTCCCTCTCTCTCTGAAATAAATAAATAAAATCTTTAAAATACCTCCAAAAACAAAGGTGATATACAGACTGTTTGCAGACGTGTAAGAGCTAGAAGAATCTACTGTCAGACCTGCACTGCAAGAAAAATTACAGTCTCTCAGGCACAGGGAAGAAGACACTGGCTGGACAGGTGGATCTGCACAAAGGGATGAGGCATCAAAACTGTAACAACATGGCTAAAAACACCAAAGAAATAAAGGGACTGAATCTCAATGATTAAATTTTAGAGGGAGACGCAAGGCCTCAAGCATTCAGGATTTAAAAAAAAAAAAAATTGCCTAAACACAGGAAGGGGCCACATGGCTTAATACCCATGTGAGGAAGAGCAGGGGCACTGATCCAAGGGACCCCAGAAATAGTGCAGCACCACTTGAGGCCCTCCTGGCCACACTGGGGACAGTTTAGCTCGGGGGCTGTTCTGAGAATGGTCATCAGAAGTGTGGCAGCAGGAGCAGGAGAAGGGAGGGCACAGGAGGCCTGAGGCCATCTTCCAGTGCCAAGGGGCAGCAGGTGAAGCAAGGAGCCTTGCTCTCTAGGGCCCTCTGTGGTGGAACGGAGCAGATCACTGTGAAGAAGCACTTTCCCCTATGCTGACTACACTTCAGACAGGGCCCCCCAGGAGATGAGGGGCCCACGCCCAGAGAGCTCACATGGAAGTGGAAGGCAGGAGAGGTCACCTGGCCTGGAGGCTGGGTCAGAAGATCTTCAGAGACTTCACTAGCCATGGAACAATCATTCTCCGTATGTCATATTATTTCTACTTACAAATCAGTACTACTCACCAGTGTCCATACACAGAAAGTTCTTCAGAGTACCCAACCCCAAGACGTACTCTTAAGTGTCAACTCTATAAAAACCTATGTCACCATCACATAAGGCAAGGCCACACATGCCTGCTTCCCCTGCCGACATGAAAACCCTCAGGTACCATCCAGCAGCCCCTACCCTATGAGAGACTCCAACGTGCATTTTTAAAGCAGACACTGACACCTGCTCGCAGCGGGGAGTCCTACCTGCTGACCTCACCTGGATCCACTGTTCGCGGTTGATCTCCACACCATTGGCCCGCAGTGAGGTGATGGCTCGGTCAATGATCTTCTCTACCATCTGTGTGTTCCCATTGGCTTCCTCCAGCTTGGCAGCCGTGATCCAGATGTGCCGGTCTGTAGGGATGTTCTCACGTGCCTTATTTAAGACCTTGCGGGCATTTTCATAGGTCTCTAGCCTTGCCAGAGCAAGCCAGAGCTGTATGGAGAGAAAACCAGCAAACAAGAGGACGGTACTCAGCACAACCTGCCAGGTCAAACGGTGAGCCAACCTTATTGGGCTGCAACACTTCCACAAAATTCTCCCTTCCCCTCCTTCCCTCCTTCTTTTAGATCTTATTTATTGAGAGACAGCAAGAAAGAAAGCAGGGTGGGAGGGGCAGAATGAGAAGGAAAAAATCTCAAGCAGACTCCACGCTGAGCAGAGCCCGATGTGGGGCTCGATCTCACGACCCTGAGATCATGACCTGAGCTGAAACCAAGAGTCGGACGATTAACCGACTGAACCACCCAGGCGCCCCTCCACAAAATTCTTTCTAATAGCTCTCAAGGATCCTTTAAACAGAACCCACCAATGTGTACAACATTTTCACCTGATCTGATAACTGTTCAGTTATGTTTCTGACTTAGTGACTCTGGTTAACGTGAGACGCTGAGATTCTCAGTCACACGTTTCAAACACCAGTTAAACGTACACAGTATGTCAGACTCATTCCAGGTGTTGGACAGAGGGTGAGCAGGACGTGACTGCTGACTTCACAAAGGACACATGGGTGTTCAGCTTTCTGGGGTTCTCACACCCTGGCTGTTAATTCTGCAACATTTCATCACCAAAGATGTGTATGGGCTCTATTTACTTTTATATAAATAAATTAAGATTAATTTTGCTTGGAGAATTTCACAATACCCTTAAGATAATTAAAGACATATTGGATATCAAAAAACCAAGACTAAAAATCATCGCACAGAATGTTGTGAACCAGAATGTTTGAAACTAAAGACATCCAACTAGCTTTGAGGCAACGAGCCAAGCTCATGCTGGGCTGAGAGAAAGATCGATCAGTATTTTCTATCACCCTCCACTGTTCAGGTCCCATTTACAAACTCTGAGCTGAATTAGGCCTGGGCCCTGAAAAAGAGTGCTGTGCACCGAACTCTCTGGAGTGGCCAGAGACCAGCTAAGTTCCTGTTCTGCACTTGCATCAGGAGCGTGACTCTGCCTGGCAGCCGCAGTACAAGGTGGCCTCCTGTGACTTCATGCTGCCTCACAGTCCCAGAAATCAGGGTTCAATGCTCAGCTGATGCCACTTCCCGCCGCTGTACTTGGACACGGGCCAAGCCTGGTGGACTCACCTCCACACTGGTGGGGCAGCACTCCACAGCTCGGCTGAGCATGATTCGAGCATCTTCAGGCTCCTCCAGCTCAACAGCCGCCTTCCACAAGCGAACAGAGTTTGGAACATGTTCAAGGGCTTGGAAAGGTCAAACAAGAAAAGGTCACAGAAAAGCAGAAGCAAAAGCAGGATGCTCATGTCCCAAAGAATGTTGCTGCCAGCAGGGTCAGAAGACCTCTCCCTCGGGGACAGGCCAGGATCATACACCTGCCCCTTATACAGGGCCTCTCAAGCCTGGGGCAGACGCAACCAAGATCAAGGTGGAGCATCCTGAATCACAAGCAAGGCTGAGCCACAGCAGACGACTGAAGGCGGCACAGGGGGCTGTACGTGGTCTCTGCTCCCATTCAGGCTTGAAAATCAACGTTATAAAACAAAGCCAGGCAACCACAAGAAGAAAATCACCTTCACATGAAGAGCTCGGCCAGGCAGGTTGTGGGTGAGTGTGCAGAAGTCAAGGGAAAAGAAAACAGAAGTGGCCCTGGGATACATGTATCTCCAGGCTGGCATGCATCAGAGGGCTGGCTGGGCGTGAGCCCCTTCCTGGCCCCTGAGTCACACACTGTGTGGTGACATCATGATCACGGCAGCCGAGCCTCACGCGCTCTGGAGCAGGTGGGCTCCTTCGGTGGCCCCCAGGCAGCCAGCACATGTAGGGACATCAGGGAAGGGGGACAGACTCCCAGAAAAAGCTACCAGTTTGTGCAGTCCAGAAACTTCCAAACCTTTGTTTAAGCAACCTTTCTTCATATGCAATTTACCAAAAAGCCCCCAACAGAAGGCAGATAAACACAGAGCTCTGCGGTATGAGTATCAGGAGAGTGAGGTCAGGGCCTTAGTCAGCCCCTGGCAGGGGTGGGCTGACAGAGAAAAGCACAGCTCAGGTCACCAGCAGGAAGCCAGAGCACCTCTAAGGCAGATCCCAAAGGGGTTCTTGTTTCTCAGAAACAGAAGGGCCAAGCGTGTAGAAAACATTCCTAATATGTAACAGTGCAGAATCTGCAGACCCACAAAGTTTCTCGCATGGAATCAGGGCACAGACTGGGGCCACCTAGGACACCTGGAGGAAGCCAGGATGCAACATGCTGAGCCTCCCTCACCGGCAGAAGCAGTTGGCAGGCCTCAGGGGGCACATGGCCCCCACCTGCTCCATGGGGCTGTGTACATGTAGCAGGATCACACAGGGCCATTCGGGGTTCACAGAATCCCTCCCAAGGGTGCCACTGAGCCCACCACTGAGCCAAGTCCCTTCCCAGAGAACTATTCCCTTGTCAGCCCCTGGACTAGGCTGATATCCTGGACCCAATCCATCGGGAGGGGTAGGGATTGGCTCTCACTGTTGGATGTGCCTTCCCTGCCTACAGAACTCTGCCAGCACCACCATCCACAGAGCTGGATGCCAGCACCACACACTCATCATGTGTTCAAGAAACTTACCTCACAGCAAAAGACATGCAGCAAAGGGGTCAGGCCATGGGATACCCTGGCCTTACCACACCCCCATCATTCGAAGCCAAGGCCTGGCAGAACAGTGGGACACTACAGAGCATTCAAAACACTGGCTGGGAGAAACACCCCAAAGCAACAGGCCTTGACCTTATAGGATGCAAAAAAAAACCAAAACAAACTACAGTGGTGGTTCTCACACAGCCAAAACACATAGGTCTAGGAAAAAGGAGTGACATCCAAGCGACTGAAGGTCCCACTGGGAAAGCCTGGTTCCCACCTCAACCTGTGAACTCTGCTGTCAGGAGGTCTCCTCCCAAGGGAAGATGTGCCCACCAAGGCACACAGCCACAGCCGTCCCACAATGAACACCGACACAGGCATGCATCTCTCCACCTTCTGACGCCAGTGCACCAGCCCTGGCTGAAGAAAGGAGCTCTGACGCCCAAGGTGAGACTGAGCTGCCACAGTGTCCTGGGGGACAAGAGCCCAGAGTCTTAAGGCCTGGCTCAGTATTCCCGTTTCCAAGAGTTAGTTCATGGGAGTACAGCAGCCCAAGAAAGCAAGACCGCTGAGGCTTTAGCCCCTTCAGAAATAACAGTTTGAGTCACTGGTCCAGGTAAAGAACCCTGACCAGGTAAGGTGCTAGCAGTCCAGTAACCAGCCAGAGAAACAAGGACATAGAACTACACCCATTCTCCTGCTGCTTCTGCAGACACATGCTGACTACTCTGCCTCTGCCTTCCTTCTCCCTATTACACTGGGTATCAGTGGAAGTGAACTTCATAATTCAACCTCTAGCACACAGAACTTCCAGGTGGAACTGAAGTCATTAACTTCAGAGTCACTAACTTCACCCAGAGATGGGTATGACACCAAGGAACCTGTGTCTCCACTTTTTGGGAGACAGTGGGAACTCCTCCACTGGCGTCCCATCAGCTATCCAGACGATAAAGCTAAAGCCAACTGCTGCCAGCCGGTCCAGCTCTTACCAAGGGTCTTCCCAGAGACAGCGACCATGCTGTAAGGCTACTTTGAGAGGCTACACCCAGCCGGTGTATAAGGGGCAGCCCAGACGGGAAAAGACCAGACGGAACTAGATATACCTGCCAGCAGAGGATGGGCACACACAGCTCTGGCCCTGCAGGGAGGACACTCTGGTGCTATCCCTGTGCTCACAGTGACCCAACAGTGACAGCCACTGGAGGCTGCTGTGCTTTATGCACCCCAACACAGGGTTTCGGGGCAAAGTAACCTCGCTTTTATAGGACTGTATTAATTACAGAGTAACATAGGGCTTCATACCTATCGTGGTGAGCTGAACTGACAGGAAGCAGCCAATGGCCTAGCCACAGGCCCACATGTGCCCTTACAGACAAGGATATCGCAGCTCAGAGGTCAAGTATCACACTCAAGGTCACTCGGCCTCTTCAGGTGTCAGACTAGCATTCCAAGCTCAAGTTCTCCCAACAAAGGACTAAGATGTCAGCTGCCAACCAACTAAGACCCAGAGCTCACATGCCAGCGACTAAGGGCTGGCAGGGTGTCCTGAGTCACTGATGGAAGTAACTGTCATCTTGATTTTCACCAAGAACTAAATGAAGCGGCACCAGAAAAAAAGAATGCTGTTTTTGGAAGTAGTCTAAGGATGGGGGCAGGCCAGGACTAAGACCAGGGAGCAGGGGCAGAGGCCGGCTTGGGGACTCAGTGTTCTCTCTACCTTAGCACAACTCTCTGAGAGAAGCAGAGCCAGGACAGCCATTGCCCTAGAGATCCAGGACGTCCTGGAAAAGCCATCACTCAACACTGCCTTGCAGGCCCTGCAGGCCCCACCTCCATGCCCCACTCCCCTCTCCAAATCTGAAGCCAGCTGGAAATGAACCCAGGTAATCTGGTGGTGAAAAAGGAGTGGCCACAAAGACATTCTGACCATTCATCACGAGATTGTGGCAGGCAAGATTCAGGAGAGCTTTCCCAAATAAATAATGCTAATTACCCAGAGTTTAATGTGTTTGTCATTAAAGAACTATTTTTCTGGCTGAAAAAAGATAAGTTGATTTTTTTTTAAGATTTTATTTATTCATCTATTTGAGAGGGAGAGAGGAGAGGGGGAGAGGGGAGAAGGGCAGAGGGGGTGGGAGAGGGAGAATGAATCTGAAGCAGACTCCCGCTGAGTGCAGAACCCCACGCAAGGCAGGGCTGGATCCCACCACCACGAGATCATGACCTGAGCCAAAACCAAGAGTTGGATGCCCAACCGAGCCCCCTAGGCACCCCGAGATAAGCTGATTCCTATAAACCAAGACAGGTTCTAACTTTCTGTTCCTGGCCTCATTTTAAGAGTGGCTCTGAGTATTTAATGGGTAGTAAAACAGGAAACCAGACCCAAGAGAGGAAAACACACTTGAATGCACAGAAGCACACAGTCATGGTCACACACAAGGGGGACTCCGCCTGGCCTCTATCAAACACAGAAACTGTATGTGATAACACTCGCATGGCCTGATGTCACACACCTCTAATATTTTACTCAAACACACATCTTAACAATAAGAGTTGGAAACCTCACTGAAAACTGCCCTCAATCCCACAAAATATACTTTATTTGACCTGCACTACAAGTTCAAGTAGAATATGCCATCTGCACGAGTCTACTCCACATCAACCCTCTGACTCGCATCTGCTCTGGAAGGGAGATCGAAAGCACAGTTCGGGGGAGGGAGAAATGCTGCTCTTTATACCAACTCCACAATAATGACAAAGCACGACAAAAGCTCCATCTCGGCAGTGAATCCTGGATGGAATCGGCTTCCCCCGTATGCAAACCACGCACTGACAGGAGCTGACGGCACACGCCACCTTGCTTGCAGCACCAGGTGAGAAGATGAGGTGCTGTCACGTGACCTTGCACAGGCTTCAGGAGATGGGAGGGGCTCAATTAATGCACACCTCTGCTGTGACTACCCAACTGGTTCAGCCTTAGAACCAAATGACGTGCTGCTAGCTGCCACAGCATCAGGCTCCTCATGGTGGAAAGGACCAACACCCCGAGACCTGCTTTGGACTGGCTTGGCTTGCCCTTCAAATACACCCCCACATCGAGCCCTAAGCAGCAGGTTCCGAGTGAGTACTGCTCTCATCTTACAGATGTGGAAAACCTGCTCACTTCACTCAAGGGCACACGACAGGAAAAGGCAGGAGTGGGACCTAAACCCAAACCGGAAACTGCCTCCCAGTCCCAGACAGTCCAGGAGCAGGGACAACCCAGCCCAGAAAAAGGCCCCAAAATGCTACCCATTCCTTAGCCAGTACCACCAAAAAACTGAGCAAAGCAGCAAAAAGTCTGCTCTCCAAGAGCCTGGGCACCAGGAACAGAAGAGACAGCACCTCCTTCAGGGGGACCACAGCCCCAGACGCGCCTGCTGGTGATGGCCTTCCCAGGGAGGCTCACCTTTCCGGAGAACCCGCTTCTTGGCACGAATGTCTGTTTCCAGCTCTGCTGCTCGGATGTAAATCCTAACAGACTGTGGAAGGTGACGGACAGCTTGAGCTACCACAGCTTTGGCTGTGTCCCCAGGCTGCAACCTGGCTGCTTCTAGCCAGACATCTTCACTCTGTGGGGCAAAATGAAAGAATAGGAAGTGTACATGCAGACTGGAATCTGAGATGGAGCCTCAGGAACAGGAGGGGCTGGGCTCATCAGACCTATGGCCCCAGGTTTTACAATCAAACAAAAATCCATCAGCTTGGCCTCAAGTACGCCTACACCAGAGACCCCTGTAATGTCACTGCTTGGGAACGTGGTTACAGCACCTCTGTGTCCCCAAGTCGGGGAGACACACAACAGCACCATGAGAGAACAGTCTGCCCTTCAGGGTGACAGGTAAACCAACAGACGATTCGGAGACCTATCAGCAGCTGGCTGTGCGATGGCCTGAGTTCTCCTTTATGCCTGATGTCCTGGCGTAAGTATTCAGAGAGGGTATCTTTCATTGCCAAGGGCGCCCTAGTCTGCACAACAGAGAGCGACCTTTACAGGTTCTCATAGGACTTTTTAAAACTTGTCTAGTCACTCTACCTCCCAAAAAAGTGCTGGAATAGTCTCCTAAGAGTTACATTAATTTTTATGTTTCTTACATTAGGTGGGGTGGAAAAGCTGACCAAGTTAGCTTTCTTGTTAAGGTTATCCTGCCATTAAACTAATCGTAGGTGGGCCTTCACTCTTAAGTGAAAATAAGCAGGAAAAGCCTTTTCCCACTTTTTCCCCTCTTCCCTCTTGCCTGTCCTCCTGTCTGCAGTTTCTTTTTTTTTTTTTTTTTAAAGATTTTATTTATTTATTTGAGAGAGAGAGAATGAGAGAGAGCACGAGAGGGAAGAGGGTCAGAGGGAGAAGCAGACTCCCTGCTGAGCAGGGAGCCCGATGCGGGACTCGATCCCGGGACTCCAGGATCATGACCTGAGCCGAAGGCAGTTGCTTAACCAACTGAGCCACCCAGGCGCCCCTGTCTGCAGTTTCAACACCAAAAGGCAGGTAGGTTAGTCTACCTCGAGTTCACATCCCACGGGACACGTCCCTCCTGCCTATGACAGACACCCAGGTTCCCCCTGGGTTTGGCATGGTACAGCCTTCCAGGAAAATGCCCTAACTCGGGCCTTACCTTGGGGCACATCTCTGTCCCTTTCATGATAAGGTTTCGTGCTACTTGCAGCTTCCCAGTGACTTCTTCCAGGCGGGCTGACGCAATCCAGGCTGGTGGGTGATGAGGGTTAGTCTCCCGAACAGACTTAAGGAGCAGCCGTGCCTTCTTGATGTCACTGTGAGGGCGAGAAAGCACACAGGGTCAGCAGCCACACTACTGAGGATGTGCCCGGCCCCAGAGTGCAGGCACCCGTGTAGCGACTGTCAAATCTGATGTCCTAAGTGATGTAAGTAGCAGTGTAGGACACTGTTAGCAAGGTGCTTTCTAGCTCAGCATGCACACAAATTTGGAATATTATTCATAACACATTTAATATCCACAATGAACAGAGATACGTAGAAAACCAACCCACTTCACCATGTATTTCTTAGAGTAACCACATCCTATTTTGGCTGCATATTTTTCAAATAAAATCCAAAATATTCTAGGCAACCTGAGTCCCACCCCACCCTACCAGTTCCACAGAGCACTCACTTGATATCCCCTCCGTGGGTTGGGATCATGGAGTTTAAATCCGTCAGATAGCCTTTGGGGTCAACCACAGTCTGTCCACTCACTGAGTCAGACACCTACAAGACAGGCCAAGCCAAGTGGATTGCAGAGAGTCAAAGATGCCCAAAACCAAGTACCCAGAGGCCCCTGGAGCCCCTCCCATGATCCTGACCATGAGTGAACATGGAAACTGTAAAAGTAGGAAAACCTTAACTCAAACAGTTTATGATGATCACAAACGAATTTCACATCTATAAAACAAAGATAAATATATAAAAAAGAAATCATAAAAGGCCCAGGAAAAAAACTCAACTAAACATAAGTTTTAAAAATGAGTGAAACCTAGAAATCAAAGTAAAAGATTATTCCAGCTAACTTTCTTTAAATATGCAAACAGCAGTTCATTATACCATTCTCTCCAGCTGTGAGTCTTAAAATCACCACGATAGGGCGCCTGGGTGGCTCAGTTGGTTAAGCGACTGCCTTCGGCTCGGGTCATGATCCTGGAGTCCCGGGATCAAGTCCCGCATCGGGCTCCCTGCTCAGCGGGGAGTCTGCTTCTCCCTCTGACCGTCTTCCCTCTCATGCTCTCTGTCTCTCATTCCCTCTCTCTCAAATAAATAAATAAAATCTTTAAAAAAAAAAAATCACCACGATAAACAATAACCAAAAAACCCCAAATGAAACATGGGCAGAGGGTCCTAGGGAACACAGCAAGACAAGGAGGAAAGTGGCACAGACTGGGATGGAAAAGATAAAGTTCTGTCTGTAGGTGACTGTCTATGTAGAAAATCCAAAGAATCAACATAAAAACAATTTTAGCAAGATTGTAGGATACAAGGTTGACATACAAAAGTCAACCATTTTCTTATATATCAGCAATAAGCAAAAGGGATCTGAAATTAAAAACACAGTACCGGGGCGCCTGGGTGGCTCAGATGGTCAAGCGTCTGCCTTTGGCTCAGGTCATGGTCCCAGGGTCCTGGGATGGAGCCCCGCATCGGGCTCCTGGCTCAGCGGGAAGCCTGCCTCTGCCTCTCCCTCTCCCTCTCCCTCTGCCTCTCCCCCTGCTCATGCTCTCTCTCTCTCTGTGTCTCAAATGAATAAATAAAATCTTTAAAAAAAACACACACAGTATCATTTACGTTAGCACAAAAACGTGAAATACTTACGTGTTAATCTAACAAATACATACACGATCTCTATGAGGAAATCTACCAAACTCTGAGGAAAGAAATCAAAGAACTAGATGAATGGAGAGACAGTCCATGTTCCTGGGCAGGAAGAAGATGTCCCTTCTTCCCATCTTCATCTGCAGAGTCCTCGCAATCCCAGTCAAAATCCAGCAAGCCATTTTTGCGGATATCGACAAATTGATTCTAACGCTTCTATAGAAAATCAATGAGCCACAGTAGCTGACACAACACTGAAGAACAAAGTCAGAGGGTTGATACTACCCAACTTTAAGACTTACTGCAAAGTCACAGTAATCAAGACAGTGTGTAATGTTGAAAAATTAGACAAGTACATCAGTGGAACAGAATAGAGCCCAGGGGCGCCTGGCTAGCTCAGTTGCTAGAGCATGTGACACTTGATCTAAGAGTCGTGAGTTTAAGCCCCGTGTTGGGCACAGAAATTACTTTGGTGGGGGGAGGGAGGGGGAACAGAGCCCAGAAATGCAGTCAACTGGTCTTTGACAAAGGAGCAGAGGAACATAATGGAGCAAGAACAGTCTCTTCCACAAATGGTGCTGACCCACTGGACATCCACATGCAGAAAAACAAAACCACAGACCTTACACCCTTTGGTGATGACTTTTTAGATACAACACCAAAGGCACAATCCACAACAGAAAGAAAACTAGACTTCATTAAATTAAAAAATTTCTCTGAAAGCCACTGGTCAAGGAAATAAAAATACAAGCCATAAAAGACATATCTGATAAAAGACTTATATCCAAAACACACAAAGAACTATCAAAACTCAACAATAAGAAAACAATCCAACTAAAAAATGGGTCAGGGCATCTGGGTGGCTCAGTCGGTTAAGTGTCTGCCTTTGGCTCAGGTCATGATCCTGGGATCAAGTCTGGCGTCGGGCTCCTTGCTCAGCAAGGAGTCTGCTTCTCCCTCTCCCCTCCCCGCTGCTTGTGTGTGCTCCCTGATAAATAAATAGAATCTTAAAAAAAAAAAAAGGGTCAAAGACCCTGAGACACCTCACCAAAGAAGACATACAGATGACAAATAAGCATATGAAAAAAGATGCTCTACATATGTCACCAGAGAAATGCAAATGAGAACAACAGTGAGATACTACTACACACCTCTTAAAATGGGCAAAATCCAGAACACTGACACCAAAGGCTGGTGAGGGTGTGGAGCAACAGGAACTCTCATTGGTTGCTGGTGGGAATGCAAAATGGTGCAGTCACTTTGGAAGACAGTTTGGTGGTTTCTTACCAAGCTAAACATACTCTTCCATATAATCCTGCAATCACACTCCTTGATATTTACCCAAAGGAGTCGAAAACTTATATCTACACACACACAAAAAAACACTGCACACAGATGTTTGTAGCGGCTCTATTCAAAATTGCCAAAACTTGGAAGCAACCAAGATGTCCTTCAGTAAGTGATGAGAGATAAATAAACCGCAGTAGATCCAGAAAATGGAGCAATATTCAGTGATAAAAGAAATGAGCTGTCGGGGGCCTGCGTGGCTCAGTCTCTTAAGCGTCTGCCTGCAGCTCAGGTCATCTCAAGGTGCTGGGATCGAGCCCCGCGTTGGGCTCCCTGCTCAGCGAGTCCACTTCTCCCTCTCCCTCTGCCCCTCTCCCCACTCATGCATGTGCTTTCTCTCTCTCTCTCTGAAATAAATAAAATCTTAAAAAAAAAAAAAAGAAAGAAAGGAGCTGTCAAGCCATGAAAAAACATACAGGAGTACACGTGAAATTAATGTAACATTGTGTGTCAACTATACTTCAATTAAAAAAAAATTTTTTTAAAGAAACAGCCATCAAGCATGCAAAAAGATGCCAAATCTTATTAAAATTAAGGCTAATGTGAATTTAAAAAAAAAAAAGGACGGACATGGAGGAACCTTAAATGTATATCACTAAGTGAGAGAAGCCAATCTGAGAAAGCTACACACGGTATGGTTCCAACTATGTGACGTTGTGGAAAAGGCAGAACTATGGAGACAGTAAAACATCAGTGGTTGCCAGGCGTTAGGGGGTGAGGAGGGATGAGCAGGCAGAACACAGAGCATTCTCAGGGCAGTGAGACTATTCTGTGATACTGTAGCTTATCCTTGAACAGCGCCGGCTGAACTACACAGGTCCACATGGATCTTTTTCAATACGACATAGTACTACAGATATATTTTCCCTTATGATTTTCTTAGTAACATTTTCTTTTTTTTTGAGCTTATGTTATTCTAAGGGTACAGTACGTGATAGATATAACATGTGAAATGTGTTCGTCAACTGTTGAAGTTATCAATAAGGCTTCCAGTCAACAACAGGCTTTAGCAGTTAAGTTTTTGGGGAGTAAAAAGTTATATGCGGATTTCCAATTGAGCAGGAAGTCAATGCCCCAACCCCTGCATTGTTCAAAAGTCCACTACATAATGGTGGATACATGTCATTACACATTTGTCCAAATCCATAAAATGCACAACACCAAGAATGAATCCTAACATAAACTATGGATTTGGGTGACAATACGTAAATGTAGGTTCATCAATTTTAATAAATGGCCCACTCCAGGGAGGACGTTGGTAACAGAAGACGTTGTACATGTGCAGGCACAGAGGTTACATGGGAAATCTCTGTCCTTTCATCTCAACTTTGCTGTGAATCTAAAAACTGCTCTTAAAAAAAAAAGGGGGGGGGCGCCTGGGTGGCTCAGTCGTTGAGCGTCTGCCTTCGGCTCAGGTCATGATCTCAGGGTCCTGGGATCGAGCCCCGCATCGGGCTCCCTGCTCGGCGGGAAGCCTGCTTCTCCCTCTCCCACTCCCCCTGCTTGTGTTCCCTCTCTCGCTGTGTCTCTCTCTGTCAAATAAATAAAATCTTAAAAAAAAAAAAAAATGGGCAGCTCCTCCCCAGTGCTGCTGCAGAGGTGGCAGCCATCTCTTGTTCAGCATCAAGGCTGCCCTTGACCTCTGGTGAAGCCCAAGATCATCAAAAAGTGGACCAAAAAGTTCATCCAGCACCAATCAGACCGGTATGTCAAAATTAAGTGCAACCGGTGGAAACCCAGAGGCACTGACAGCAGGGTGCATGCAAGATTCAAGGGCCAGATCTTGACGCCCAGCAATGATTACAGCAGCAACAAGACAACGCACACACTGCCAGGGGCTCTGGAAGTTCCTAATCCCAATGTCAAGAAGCCTGAGGTGCTGAGTGCAACAAATCCACTGTGAAGAGACTGCTCACAATTTTTCCTCCAAGAACTGCAGAGCCACTGTGGAAAGAGCAACCCAGCTGGCCCTCAGAGTCACCAATCTCAATGCCAGGCTGCACAGCAAGGAAAATGAAAAGACGGCTTACGTGCATGTTTTATTTGTGAATATAACTGTAAAACTATCAAAAAAAAAAATGGGTAAAGGACCTGAGTAGACATTTCTCCAAGGAAAAGACACAAGAAGACATTTCTCCGCATGAAAAGACACTCAAAAACACTAATCAGGGAAACATGAAGGAGAACCACCACAATGAGATACTACTTCACACCCATCACAATGGCTATTTCCAAAATATCAGAAAATAACAGATGTTGTCCAGGATATGGAGGAACCAAAACCCTTACGCAGCACTGCTCTGCTGGAAATATAGAATGGTGCAGCTGCTCTGGCAAACAGTATGGAGGTGCCTCAAAACATTAAACAAAGAATCACTATATGATCCACAATTCCACTTCTGGGTTTATACCCAAAAGAACTAGAAGCAGGGACTCAAACAGCTATCTGCACACCCATGTCCACAGCAGCACTAGGCACACTAGGCACAGCAAAGGCCAAAAGGTGGAAGCTACCCAAGTGTCTGTTGACAGACTAGTAGATAAAACGGGATCCATCCATTCATACAATGGAGTATTTTTCAGCTTTAAAAAGAAAGGAAATATGGACACACACAACTACAACGTGGATGAGCCTTGGGAATGTTATGCTAAGTGAAACAAGCCAGGCCCAGAAGGACAAATACTGTACGGATCCAGTCACAGGAGGAACCCAGGGCTGTCACATTCATAAAGACAGAAGTTAACAGGGTCTGGGGTAGGAAATGGGAAGTTCATGGGGACAGAGCCTCAGTTTGGGAAGATGAAAAAGTTCCAGAGACCAGTGGTGGCGACAGCTGTACAACAGTATGAATGCACTTAATGTCATTGTCTGTACACTTAAAAATTGTTATAATGGTAGCTTTTATCATACATATTTTACCCCAAAAAAGTTACCATATAAAGTTTTTCTAAAGAAATTATTTCTGGGGCGCCTGGGTGGCTCAGTTGTTAAGCGTCTGCCTTCAGCTCAGGTCATGATCCCAGGGTCCTGGGATGGAGCCCCGCATTAGGCTTCCCACTCAGTGGGGAGTCTGCTTCTCCCTCTGCCCCTTCCCCTGCTTGTGCTCTCTCTCTCTCTCTAATAAAAAGATAAAATCTTAAAAAAATAAAAATAAAAATAAAGAATTTATTTCTACATTCCACAAACAAGTCTAAAAGAGTAACAAGTACAGAAGACACATGCAACAGAGATGATAATTCTCATCAAAACAAAGGAGGGAGGGGCGCCCGGGGGGCTCAGTGGGTTAAGCGTCTGCCTTCAGCTCGGGTCATGATCCCAGGTTCCTGGGATCAAGCCCCGCATCGGGCTCCCTGCTCCGCGGGAAGCCTGCTTCTCCCTCTCCCACTCCCCCTGCTTGTGTTCCCTCTCGCACTGTGTCTCCCTCTGTCAAATAAAATCTTTAAAAAAAAAAAAAAAAAGGAGGGAAATGGGCAGAGCAAATGACAAAAGAAGCTTGTCACAGAAAAACTGCCAAAGACTGACTAAAACATACAGGGAAAGATGCTCGACCTCACCACTAATAAAACCGAAAACTAAACCAAGGCTTGCTTATGGGGGGGGAGGCAGAGGGGGTCCTGCCCTCAAATCAGTGATGACGACAGAGGTGATGCCCTCAACCCAGTGCCCACAGACTCCGAAATGCCACATGCGGGAGAGACAATTTAGTATTTAAATGAAAAAAAAATCCACTAATTCTACTTTAAAGATACTATAAAAATGTTTAAATGACAGATTCACAAGAGGTTCACCAACACATGGTTTGTCATAGCAAAAAAAGTAGAAACCCAAAAAGTCCCTCAATTAAAGATTAAATCACAATACCCATAAACAGTGAACTATTCTCCAGTTTATAGAGTACACAGCCAAGAACATAAAAAGCTGCAATTTTTTAAATTTACAAGCTACTGATTTTTATTATAAAATATTTGCTCACCATAAAAAATTCAAGTACAGTAAAAGCTCAATTAAAATGTACAAGTTTCCTACTGCATCAAGCACTACGCTACCTTTCCACTTGCAATTACATGTGAAATTTTTCCTTAAAATAATCTAACATGAAGCTCCCACTCCACACCCCTACTTCATGCCCCGGTGGTGTGAGAGTGTAGCCTGGACATCTGCGTGTGCACAGGAGTGTTACACACAACCCCACCACTGGCAGTCAAGCACACGAGCACTCTTCCTCCAGTCTGCATGTTCTCTTGACCTTACACAGTGTTTTCTACTACACACAAGTTTTTAATTCGTATGTAATCAAATTTGAAAGTCTTTTTCTTCATGGTTTCTGGTGTGCATGTCATAATCAGAAAGGGTTTTCTAGAGCACTGAACAATTCACTCAAGTGCAGGGGGAAAATATGCGCACCTAACTTTTTTTACTGAAGTGTAACTAACGTACAATGTGTAACAGGTGTATAACAATGATTTGAAAACTTCGTACGTTACGCAGTGTTCCCCACAACAGATGCAGGCACCGGACAACGTTACGTTACTGACCGTACTCCCTACGCTGTCCTTCTCCCTCCATGACGTGTTTTATAACCAGAGGTTTGTACCTCTTAACCCCCTTTATTTCACCCATTCCCCCAGTTCCCTCCAGCATCCACCAATCTGTTCTCTGTGTTTAAGGGTCTGGTTTCTGGTTGGTGGGTTTGTTCACTTGTTTTGTTTTTTAAAGTCCACACATAAATCAAATCACATGGTATTTATCTTTCTCTGACTTATTTCACTTAGCATAATACCTTCTGGGCCGACCCCTATTGTTGTAAATGACAAGATTATCATTCTTTCGTATGGCTGAGTGATGTACACATGCACTTAATTTCTACGGAAGGATGAAACTTCAGCAACAGAGAGCATGCAGCTTGTCCTAAGTGCCTTTGTTCAGCCTGCCTGCCAGGCCACCCTCTGTCACCTGCAACAGTCCTCAGCCCCCTAAGAGGGAGTAGGAGTGCCACACGGGCGCACTGCACCTGTGCATACCCCGCAGGAAGATGCACAGACCAGCCTGCGTGCAGGGTCCTGCCACTCTTGACGATGGGACAGGAAACACATCATCACAGGTCTGCTTATCTTGTGATAAAGCACTCTGAAAGATGAACTTTCCACTGACATAGATTAGTTTTATAATCAGAAAACAATTTTCTCAATCTGTAGGAAAATGTTGCATGACACAGACTCACCTGGCTCAGCCTCATGTCCATCAGCGTGTTCCTTGCTTGTCCTATCTTCCTCATGTCCAGTTCACCTGTGCCAGGTGTCATCAATCCAGGTGTCATTCCACCTGGGTATGGAGTGTTCAGGCCGCCTGGATAGGGTGTGTTAAGACCTCCAAATTGCTGGGGGCAGGGGCGGGGGGGAGGACAAAAAACACTGGATTGTATTTTCATGCAGAAGAATCCTAACAAGTCTGACATCTTTCCATTGTAGCCTGACAGACATGCAATCCTCCAGACTCAGCACAGCCCAGCTTCTGAACTACAGAAGCACTTACTCTAACACCACCCAAGGCTCCCACTACGGGTCTACCCAAGCAGCCTAAAGACCTATTCGCCTTCTTTTCTGATGCTCACAGTTTGCCGGGGATCCACTGAGGTATGGTTCTCCCCAGTCTGTAGATGTTTGGCAAAGAAACTGTCGGGAACAGGAGTCAGCTTCTCGTAGCGTGGGTGCCGTTGACGTTTGTTTCTGGCATCGCCAACCTCAGGGATGCTCAGCCACTCTTCTTCGGTGACTTCTGCCAACTTCCTCTGGGAACATTTGGCCCCCCAAAAAACATTTATTCTCTGGCAAAATTTCATATGCACAAGAATAACTATGTTCTCCCTGACCCCTAACCCCCAAATCGTCATGGTTTAGAAGGAATTTTGATGCAGAAATTATCTACTTCACTTAGAAAATTCAATTTCTTGGATCTGCTCTACTTCACTCAAATGTAAACTGCTCTGTCAAAGCCCAAAAGACACAGGGTGGAGAACTTTATGTACAAATAGAGTTAAAGTTACTAAGAAAATAAGCTCATATGTCCCATTTTTTTCAGTGGAGGAAGAAGGGATTTTTTTGCACACATACACATAAAATTAAACACACTAAAGCAGGGACCTTCCTCTACCATCTGAATTTAATAAAGAGCAAAAAAGCAAAGTTAGTAAAGTCTCATCAATTCTACCCAATTCTCTGCTGAGTAGGTTAGGTGCATGCTATCCATCCACTTACTTTGAGATCTGAGAACTGCTGTTGGATTTTGGGGCGTTCCATTCGGTATTTCTCAATTTCTTCCTTCTCCCTTTGCTCCCTAGGAAGTAAAATGTGCGCATGCATTAGAAATACTGAAACCCATTCTGAAACAAAGTCATTTTATTATACTTAAATCACCAGAAGCATAATTCCACACCCAAGCAGCTAAATCAAAGGGCACAATGAATACATCCACAAATATACTGACTCAATGATTTACCAAATGAAAATAGGCAGAAACTCACTAAAATAAAAACAAGTTGTCTTACTTTGATACAAATACTTGTATTTGAACATGAGTGTATTTACAGCTTTAAACTTCTACAAAATTCCAAAGGTAGGGCCACCCTACAAAGACTCAGGAAAGCTGACCCACTGTCCCAGTTGTCCTTCTGACTCTCTGCCTGTCACTGCCTCCCTCCCTTCGAAGCAGCAAGTGCACCTGTCAAGACAGCTCTCTGCTCCACCTGCCAGAACTCATGGGCTGTTTTATCCACCCATGCAACTGGTCTTCAGGGATGGACAGCTACTGGGTTCTGGTGATCGAGGAGCAGGTCTAGGCACTCGGAAGAAATCTGTGGGTTACTGTGACAAAGCATCAACCAAGTTAAGCAAACCAGAGTTAATGTGACCCACATAGCTAATACTTCCTAACATTGAGATTTACATTCTCTTCCATAAGGTAAAAGGAAAATATCAGGAATGTGAATGTATTAGAACAAATGATGTGCTTGGAAAAGACAAACACCGCTCCAGCAGCTGGAGAAAGTCAGTCCTTGTGGCTTCTGATGTGAAGCAACATGCACAGATGCACCTATCAAGACTTTCTGGTCAAACACGTTTTACCTGATTTGAATGCAGCCTCAGGATCCAACTTCCACTCCACAGGAAATAGTGCGAGCAGAACAAGTTAAAGGATACCTGAGGAGGTAGGCAGCCATTCCATAGCTTGGGCCCTTCTACAAAACAACTGATCTCTTCAAAAAGCCAGTATCACCAAGAGGTGAAAAAGGCAGCGGAGGGGAGCAGACTAAGGAGACATGACATGAGGAGTGATTCTGATTGTGTCCTGCTTTGAAAAAATGCAGTTCTACTCTATTCTGAAGACGAGCAGGAGGATATGGATGTGAACTGGCTTCAGGTCATCTTTGGGTTAGAGCTTTGGGGTTCATGCTGCTGATGCAACAAAGGTGCTGTCAGTGCAGAGCATAAACTGACCCTGATACGACCCAGCAAAGACCACCAGCAGGTGTGGAAGAAACAAACATGCAAGCTGTGACCCAGGACTCAGACTCCACGAGGGCAGCGGTATTTGCTGCATTGCTCTTTCTACTGGTTTGTATCCTGAAAAGCATTCCTAACAAAGTTTTTAAAAGCCAACCATTTTTCTAAAGCCACTTAATAAGGGACGCCTGGGAGGCTCAGTCAGTTAAGCATCTGCCTTCAGCTCAGGTCATGATCCCAGGGACCTGGGATCGAGTCCTGTGTCGGGCTCCCTGCTCAGCGGGGAGTCTCCTCCCTCTGCCGCTCCCCCTACTTGTGCTCTGTCTCTCTCTGACAAATAAATAAAATCTTTAAATAATAATAAAAACACACTTAATGAGATGACTTTCTACATGTATCCATGTCACTCAGTTTTTTTTTAAATAAATTCCAGAAGACTGAAATCAAACCGTCCTTAATGTGCAAAACCACGTATACTTATTCTACATATGTAAGTTCATGCACATCAATTTAATAACAAGTATTAAAAAAAAATCCTGAACAACTGTATTTCACTCTTCTAAAACTGAAAACACTACGCACATTATGGGAAGTCACAGAATCACATGAATGAGCAACAGAAAGAGGAAAGTGAACCAAACGTTAACTCTCACTTTCCAGACTTGGAACATCATCCTCCTCCTGCCTATGCTTCATCTCACTGTCCTGATACGCTTTAACGATAACGTGTTCTCTCAGCAGTAAAAATTATAAGCTTATTCTTAATTTCATTTCATTTTTAAAAATTTTTTATAAATATTAGAAGACTTACAAAGCTATATATTTTATTACGGTTTAAAAGATTATGTGCTTGGGGTGCCTGGGTGGCTTAGTCGTTGGGCATCTGCCTTCGGCTCAGGTCATGGTCCCTGGGTCCTGGGATCAAGCCCCACATCGGTCTCCCTGCTCCGCAGGAAGCCTGCTTCTCCCTCTCCCACTCCCCCTGCTTGTGTTCCGTCTCTCGCTGTGTCTCTCTCTCTCAGGTGAATAAATAAAATCCTTAAAATAAATAAATAAATAAATAAAAGATTATGTGCTCACTTTGCTTAAATTTCCCTAGAAACAAGGACAGGGAATTCAGAAAGTTGCCACATCAAATGGTACACTGAGATAACATCAATAAACAAACTTGTTAGACCTCGAGGCACCTGGGTGGCTCAGTCCATTAAGCATCTATCTGCCTTTGGCTCAGGTCATGATCTCGGGGTCCTGGGATCGCACCCACAATGGGCTCCCTGCTCCGAGGGGAGTCTGCTTCTCCCTCTCCCTCTGCGCCAGCCCCCCAGCCCCCACTTGTTCACATGCTCTCTCACTCAAGTAAATAAATAAAATCTTTAAAAAAAAATTTGCTAGACCAAAGTTCAGTGCAAAACACCCACCTGAGAGCCCCCAAAGACAAAATACAACAGCCTTGCTGAGTAGTCTTCTTTCAAACAGGCCCCCCAAGGACAGAGCACACATGCTCCCTCCAGACTCACTGCAGTCTGTCCCCACCAGCCTAGCCCAACACCCCACATTCATGTCCCAACACGGATGTGTGGAACGAGATTCTCAAGACACAATCCCTGCCTATGAGGATTTACATGTTCATTTGTCCTCTTCAGTTAACTTTTTTTTTAAGATTTTATTTATTTTATTAATGAGAGACAGAAAAAGAGAGAGAGAGAGAGAGAGGCAGAGGGAGAAGCAGGCTCCCAAGGAGCAGGGAGCCCGATGCAGGACTCGATCCCAGGACCCTGGGATCATGACCTGAGCTGAAAGCAGACGCTTAACCATCTGAGCCACCCAGGCGCCCTTCAGTTAACTTTCAAATTACTTAATATACATTAATCAACACCACTACACCCATTTCAAAGACAGTAATCCTAACTCATGGTCAGAATAATCCCCCAGGGGCGCCTGGGTGGCTCAGTCGTTAAGCGTCTGCCTTCAGCTCAGGTCATGATCCCAGGTCCTGGGATCGAGCCTTGCGTCCGGCTCCCCACTTGGCAGGGAGTCTGCTTCTCCCTCTCCCACTCCCCCTGCTTGTGTTCCCTCTCTCGCTGTCTCTCTCGCTCTGTCAAATAAATAAATAAAAATCTAAAAAAAAAAAAGAATAATCCCCCAAATCCCATTGCTTTCTGGAAAGCCAAAGCGATCTTAAGCTCCCCGTTCCGGTCCCCAGATCCTAAGACTACTCTCCAACTGCCTGGTGTTTATCCAAGTGTGGCTGCCATAAACCAAGACCCAGGTGGCCTCAGAGCTGAGCAGACACATGTACTATACTTGCAATTTTTGTCCATGTCTGAAATAAGCCAAAACAAAACTTTCTTTTAAAGTTGGATAAATACAGGGGTGCCTGGCTGACTCATCAAGGAATGTGTGGCTCTCGATCTCGGGGTTGTGAGTTTGGGCCCCACAGGTATAGAGATTACTTAAAAATAAAATCTTTATAAATAAATAAATAGGGGCACCTGGGAGGCTCAGTCAGTTAAGTGTCCGACTCTTGATCTCAGCTCAGGTCTTGATCTCAAGGTTGTGAGTTTGAGCCCCACACTGGGCTCCATGCTGGGTGTGGAGCCCACTTAAAAAAGTAAAATAAAATAAGATAAAATAGGGGCACCTGGGTGGCTCAGGTCATGATCTCAGGGTCCTGGGATCGAGCCCCATGTTGGGCTCCCTGCTCAGTAGGGAGTCTGCTTCACCCTCTCTCTCTGCCCCACCCTCCCCACTTATGCTTGCTCTCTCTCTCATGTTCTGTGTCTCTCGCTCTCAAATAAATAAATAAAATCTTTTTTAAAAAAATTAAGTAGGGTGCCTGGGTGGCTCAGTCGTTAAGCGTCTGCCTCCGGCTCAGGTCATGATCCCAGGGTCCTGGGATCGAGTCCCACATCGGGCTCCCTGCTCAGTGGGAAGCCTGCTTCTCCCTCTCCCACGCTCCCTGCTTGTGTTCCCTTTCTTGCTGTCTCTCTCTCTGTTAAAAAATAAATAAAATCTTAAAAAAAAAAAAATTAAGTAAATAGGGGGCGACTGGGTGGCTCAGCTGGTTAAGCGTCTACCTTCAGCTCAAGTCATGATCCCAGGGTCCTGGGATCAAGCCCCATGTCAGGCTCCCAGTTCGGCGGAGAGTCTGCTTCTCCCTCTCCCTCTGCCTCTCCCCCTGCTTGTGCTGTCTCTCTCGCTCTCTCTGACTCTCTCAAATGAATAAATTTAAAAAAATTAAATAAAATAATAGAGAAATAAATAAAGTTGGGTAATTACAGCGTAAAGAGCAATAATTTATCTTACCTTCTTTCTTTTCTTCTTTCATCCATCCTTTTATCCAGAGCTGCATAAATAGCATCTGCTTCCTCATCATCTTTTTCATAGGGCCCACTTGAGAAGAGGCTCCCAGCATAGCCATTAAACTAAGCACAAAACAACATAGGTCAACTTTTCCTACAACACAATTCCCTCAAGCAGAAACAGAGAATACTTCTAGTTATAAAATGCTTGCTGAACAATTTTTTTCAATCAGACAACCCCAAAATGAGGGAAAACAAAATAACTCACCAGTACTCTTCAGATGTGTCACGGGGGGGGGGGGGGTGGGCACGAGGGGCACCTGGGTGGCTCAGTTGGTTGAGCATCTGACTCTTGATTTTGGCTCAGGTCATGATCTCAGGGTGGTGAGATGGAGCCCCAGATCGGGCTCCGGGCTCAGGATCAGCAGGGAGCCTGCTTGAGAGTCTCTCTCCCTCTCCCTCTGCCCCTCCCCCACTGTGTGTGTGTGTGTGTGTGTGTGTGTGTGTGTGTGCGTGTACGCACGTGCGCTCTCTAAAAAACAATAAAAATAAATCTTAAAAAAAAGGGTGTCATGGGCACGAAAGATGGAGCTACCCCAATGGGAAGACACTAAGAGACACACTAAGTGCAATGCAGGGTCCTGGCTCAGGAACAGGACACCAATGAAAAACTGGTGGAATTCAAGTGAGGCCTACAGAGCAGCTAACAGTGCTGTGTCAGTAGCTGTACTAAGGCCGTGTAAGATGGAGAGAAGCTTATGAAGGGTATGCAGGAATCGTCCATACTATTTTTGCAAGTTCCCTGGAAGTTTAAAATCATTTCAGAATTGAAATTTTAAAAATCTTTTTCCTCTGAGCAAAAATTCTGTCGGAACACACCTGAAGAAAACTTCAACTGACCAAATACTAGTTAAGTAAGACAGTACGCACTGAGACAAAATAAATCACGGTATCGTCACCAATTCCACCTAGAATTTTCATCAAGGACCAGCTGAGACAAAACCCCAATGCAAGTACACCTCTCCTGAAGAGACGACAAAATGTACATTTCCTTCTATGACTCCCTGCTCCCCCCTCACACTGCTAAAGACACCCCATAAGCAGACTGAAACACTAGGCGTGCCCGCCTCCCTGAGCACTGGCTTAAGAAGCTGGTCAGCCCTCCTGGAGACTGGCTGGGGGTGCACCACAAGTCACCTCATCATAGTTGGTGTCATTCAGATCCTCGTCATCATCATCCGCAGCCTGGCTTTTCTTCATTTGGTCCCCGACGGTCCTCTTTCCTGGGGGCGCATGGCGGTCATCCACAGGATCGTTTGCATCGCGGGCGGGCCCAATGTCTGACCGGGTGGTAAAGCCAGTGGCACTGCAGGAGACCCCAAGACACCCATTCACCTGGGTGACCGTGTTCCTTTGTTCTTCCCTCCACAGTCCTCACTTAATAACACCTCCTTTTTTAACATCTCTGAGAAACTGCACAAGATCCAGGGAGCAACAAACGAGGCACGCTGCACTCTCACACGCTACTAGTCCCGTTCTCTTCAGGTGAGAACCCTTCTGACCTACCCTGAGGAGGTTACCACCCCCTACTCTCCTTGAGAGATTCACCAGAGCATCAGACCTCCCCCCTCCCAACTTCCACCCTCCCACTTCTAACAACCTGCGGACCACCTCCCCCAGCACACATCCAACCGGGCCCTCAAACCCAGCGTGACTCCATCAGAACCCCTTCTCTGTGCTCATCCTGCGCCGGCCCTGGGTTGTCTCAGCTGATGACTGCAGGGCCATCCCAAGTACCACAGCGGCACGACACCATCAGCCCTCCCTTCTCCTCCACCCTATCAGTCATCAAGTTCTACTGAGTCCGCCTTCGAAATCGTCCTCCCCAAACGCTGACCCCCATCACGGCTGGGAGCCTAGTCAGCCACCCTGCCTCTAGCCGTCCTGTTGCTTCAACACAGCTCTGACCACGGCGCTCTGACGCCCGTCTCTCCTACAGCCCCGGCCCCTGGGACACCACTCGCCGCACACTCCATTCACAGACTCCGTGAGAGTCCCTCATCCTCCTCCAGGCCGCTCTTTTTTCCTCCACTACCCAACACACAAAGGTCAATTCCTCCCTTAACCCCGCCACATTTCTACATCCCTAAACGCGGCTCCTGTGTCAGACGGGGCTCAAATGCTACCATTCCACAGAGCATTCCTGACCGCTGCCACCCCCGACTTCTAAATGTTTCTCTCTACGTACTTAACACCGCAAATCTCTCACATCTGCTCGTAACCTGCAGGTCCTCGGGAGCCGGTACCCATAAGCGAGACTGCGCTTTCCCCACAGACGCTAACGCCACGCCCCCACAAGGAAACCCAGTACTTGTTCCGAACAATCGAAGCACCAGGCCGACAGAACGACGCCGACGGCTCGTTTACTCGACAATTTACGGCAGACATCCGTGCGCCAGGCACGGGAGACCCCGGCCCCGCCAGGGCTGAGCGCCGCGCACGACGGCCGACAGCACAGGGGAGGGACCGCTCGCGCTTCAGACGAGGGCGCGGGTCCGCCCGGCTTGCGCAGAGGAGCCACGGAGGTCCCACCCCAGCTCGAGGAGTCACCCACTCCGCATCTCAGAGCCCGCACACGGGCTCACAGCCCACGCACGGCTCGAGCCCGAGGCTCCCATCTCGGGGGCAAGCAGCAGTGGCGCCCGGCTCTGGCCCGGCCCCAAAGCACTCCTCCAACGAGCGGTAGGCCAAGCCCAGCCATGCCTTCCAGACCTGTGGCCACACACCCTGACGGGTCCTCCTCGTCTTCCCCGTCGCCAGCCGCATCTCACGGCCTCCCCGAGACAAGGGCGGGGAGCGAGGACGGCCTGGCCCGGGCCCGCCCCCGCCCCTGCCCCAAGCGCGCGCGACCCGCTCTGCCCGCCGGGCCCCGGGGCCCGCGCCGCCCGCTCCCGCCCCCCGAGCGCGGGTCGCGCCAGGCCTCACCCCCGGCCTAGCCCTGGCACGTAGCCGAGCGGCGCGGGCATGCCCAAGAACGGCTTCTTCTTCTTGTTCATGGTGCCGGTGATGACTAGGGGCCGGGAAGGGACGGGACGGAAGCCGCGGCCGGCCGAAGGCGAAAAAGACCACTGACGACTCCGGCTCCTCAGCGGGAACAGCAAGCGGGACCTGCGTCACCCGCGCCCCGGAAGCAGAACTCGCGGGCTGCACGAAGCCCCGCCCGTTCTGCCTTCCCCGGGCGGAAGTTCCTGAAAAGCGACTTCCGGTTGCGGTTGCGGCGAGGGGATCTGATAGGCGCATGCGCGGAGGCGCCTGACGGTGGCGAGGTGCGCGGGCGGCCCTGCAGGGGACGTGCGGGAGGGACCTCATCCTGGAGAAACCCTGCAGGACCTCAAAACTGAGCGTGGGGCATCTACGCATTTCCGAGGAGTCCCGCCTGTACGAGCGGGAGCCATGGGCCCCCTCCCTCTCTGAGTCAGCCCAGCTGCCAAGGACCCCTCAGAATCAGGCCCACTCGTTCACCTCTCCCTTCAGAGTTGTCTCGGCCACGGGGCCGACCGTAGCACATCTGAGCGGTGCCGCACACCTGTCTGGTTGTGGACAGCTGGTGTGCGGTGTATGTGTCGTGATTGTGGGCACACCTGTCTGCGCGTGCCCCGGTGTGCAGGCTCTAGCTCTTAGCGCTCAGATTCCGGAGCCGCAGTTCAGGCACCGGTCCCCGTACAGGCTCCGCCGCCACCCCAACCACCCCCACCATACCCTGAACATGGCAGTGAGGGTGGAGGCTAATTGGCGAAAATAAATAAATGCAGGAGATATGCCGGGAACAGTTCGGTATGGGACACACGTGGCCACAGCACTGGTGAATTCCGTGCAAATCTCTAGTTGAGTGTGTCGTGGGCTTGGGCACTAGTCGGATGACCTGATGGACACACATGACTACTCTGCGTACACTTCTGGATCTCTGTGTGTACCTCTGCTCCTTCTGTGGGACAGCTGCTCCCACTTACACCCAGACTTCTGGCAGAGCAGGCATAACTCAAGGCCAAGTCTGGCCCTCTGCACCGGGCAGCCTCCAGCCCACCCTAGCACCTCTCAGTGGGGTCCTGGAGCAAACTCTCCCCTCTTGCCTGCTGCAGCCTCCTCGGAGCACCTCTCTCCTCCCCATTCCCCGCCAAACTGCTTTCAGAGCCACATCCTGGGCACTGAGTCACTCTGGGGCTACAGAGGGAAGGAGAGAGACCCTGACTGGCTGTCTTCCTGGATTTCACATTGTGGTGGGGGTTAAGAGAAGGTCTGGGGCTCCAGGATGGCTCAGTCGTTGAGCGTCTGCCTTCGGCTCAGGTCAGGATCCCAGGGTCCTGGGATGGAGCCCAGCATCGGGCTCCCTGCTCGGCAGGAAGCTTGCTTCTCCCTCTCCCACTGCCCCTGCTTGAGTTCCCTATCTCACTGTCAAATAAATAAATAAAATCTAAAAAAAAAAGAGAGGGTCTGGGGAAGCAAGTGCCTTTGGAGAGGTCTGGAGAACGCGTGAATAAAGGAGTCAGTAAATTGAGGCAGGAGAATGGAGGGAAATGGTTGAGAGGGGTCGGTCTGGCCCTTGACCCTGGGCCCCAGTGGACAGATGATCCCGGGAGCAGGTAGGGTGCTCCCCTCCTGCCCCCTCCCTCGGCGTGGGGAAGATCGCTTCCTTATTTCCCTGCCTCAGAAGCCCCTTGAGATGTCTGGACCCCTAAAGGTGCACAGAGGCACTCGTCCTTGAAGCCACGCCGAGGTGTGCGAGATCGCCCCTTACACCCCGGCAGACACCCTTTGCATACGCAGACCTGCGCGCCGCCGACACACCTCGGAGCTCCCGGAGCGCGCCCGGCACTTGGGGCTCACAGGCAGGTGCCTCGCCGCGCAGACTCGCCGGGCGCGGGGACCGGCTCGGGCGCGGGGCCGGCTGGGGCGGGGCAGCGGCGCGCGTTCCCCGCCGGCCACACGGGCCGCCTTGCCCCCGGCGAGGGGCGTGTGCACCGGCCCGGGATCCTTGGGCCCCATGTTCACGGAGCTAAGGACCAAGCTGAGCCCCCCGCGAGGCCGCGCCGGGGCTGTGCGTGCCGGCTTCGGGGAGCGCCGGGATGTGGACGGTGAGCAGGGCTGGACCAGGGCGCGGGGATGTCGCGGGTTGGGGGCTGGGGGGCCGAGAGGGACGGGGGCGGGATCTGGCGGACTCCAAGTAACGGCTTGGCGCGGAGTGGGGGGCGCGTCCTGGCCGAACGGGGTCCCTGGTGTCTTTGTCCTGAGCTGGGGGGGGTGGCCTCAGGCCTTGGGGATCAGCGCACCCTTGGCTTGGAGGTTCCCGGCTGGGGCTCCTGCCCTTAGGCCGGCACCATCCTGCGGTCCGCTTTTCCTTTGCGCGCCCTTCCTTCCCTAGCGCTTGCCGTGGGGCCGAGAGAGAGCCAAGGCCACAGCCGGGCTTGGGCGCCCCCGCCGCATTTTATGCTGGAATTCTGACGTTGGGGCTGAGAGGGAGGGACGGAACGACGGGCGGACAGACGGAAAGACGGAGATCCTTCCCCGAGCAAGGGCAGGAAATGGGCGGGGCCCGGCTTGGACCCGGACAGGTGCAGCGCACGCTGTGGCGTCCGACTGGTTCGCCCAGAGCTTCAGGCTCCTGCCCTGGCCCGGCCGGGCTCCGTGAGGCCCTGCGATGTGAGGCCAAGTGGCTCAGGAACCTGTGCCCTGAAAGATGCCAGCTTAGAATAAGTCTTCTTCCACGATATTAGAAGCCACATCAGGGCAGCGACCGCACCAGCCACACCCTCTGTTTGACCCTGGATCTCAAATTTAGAGTCACCTGGGGTCATTCAATTCCGGGAAGTTGCAAGAATGAAGAGGGGTTGCTAAATCCAAGGAATCTTAAGGGGTAGAAGGAGGGGGAGTGATTGGTTTTCCCCATTACTGAGACCTCCTGGGCACATCGCCAAACCCTGCCCTCAGTTGAGGGCTTGAGGTGTGTCCATGAGAGAGAGGGTCTCTCATTCTAGTGCTGAGAGCCAGTGAGGCAAGGGCCCTGACCAGGAACTTGCTTCTGCCTGCTGAGTTGGGACCTAGATGCTGTAAAGATGAGGGCAAGCCTGGGCCCAGGTTCCTCCCTCTCCCCAGGGCTCTACTGACTTGTGGACACCACACAGAGCCTTTCTTCATCCACCCATCCATTCACAATGTTTCTGGGCACCTCCTGTGTGCCAAGACCTGTGCAAGGGTTGGGAGGCGACCGTTCAGGTGTCTGCCTCCTGTGAGCCATGTGAGCAACAAAGGCAGAAATGACGGTGAAACTACAACCTGAGTGTAATGAAGTGTGTGTGGGAAGAGAGGGCACAAGCTGTCACTATGGCTCTCTGAGCATATGGCTGGGCCCTACACACCTGCACTGAGCAGCCCATGCCCGCTGGACACCCAGCATGCACAGGAGCTGTCCTGGGCCAAGGGCCCTGTGGCAGGTGGAAGAGCAGGTATCCTGGTTGCCGGCTTGCCCAGAGTTCATTCAGGCTTCTTGTTGATGGGTTGGCAGATGAGCACAGCAGGGCAGGAGCCAAGTCTCAAATGCCAGGTGTGGCTGCAGAGCCTGGGTGCCTTCAATGGTGATAGGCAGGCAGCATACTCAGAGGGTCACCATCACACAGGGTCTCCCAGGACATACGGGCCTGGTCTCGTTCCCTGGTCTGGGTTTCCTGAACCCTGGTTTGGTTCAGCATTCGTCAGCCCAAAGCAAGGATGACATCAGGCCTGTCTCAGGATAGCCCCTCACCAGGCTATAAGTCTTACGCTCCCTGGTGGGCACATTGTCTCTCTAATCTAAGCAGAATCCATCCTGCTCCCCAGATGCACTCAGAAGAGGAAAGACGTTCCCAGTTCATCATCTTTGGACTGGGTGGGGTACTCAAGACAGCCTTTGCACGCTTCCTTTCTACCTTTGGGGGCTTGGGACCCTCTCCTTTGTTGGAGGGAGGATGGGTTGAGCAGGGAGCTGGTTTGCAGAGAGATGATCCTCTGGCCCTGCCCCTGACCACTCTGATCAGGCACCCATGCTCTGCAGCCGCTGCACACTTCAGCTTCTGCCGAACCCTCCTGGAGCACACGGTGTCTGCTGAGAGCATCCCCTGCCACCTGCCTCGGACACCAGGCACCAGCCTCACATGGCACGACTCCCGTAGCCAGAGGGCCGCTGGTGGCCGGCCTGTCAAGCTCCTGCAGCAGCCTGGCACAGAGGCCCCCCAGGTACCCACCCACCGTACCCACCTCAGCCCCTGCCCTTCCCACCACCTCACCCCAGCTGCCACCCATCTGCTCCACAGGGCCGGCTGTACTCTGACCACTGTGGCCTGTACCACACAAGCCCCTCCCTGGGCGGCCTGACGAGGCCTGTGGTCCTGTGGAGTCAGCAGGATGTGTGCAAGTGGCTCAAGAAGCACTGTCCCCACAACTACCTCGTCTATGTGGAGGCCTTCTCCCAGCATGCCATCACAGGTGCCTTGGGGGCGGGGTGTGGGGAGGGGCATAGGGAACCCCCCCAGCCAGCCCTTGTTCGCTCCGTTCTCTGTTTCCTGCTGAGCCCACCTCCCCTTCCAGTCTCTGCAGTCTCCCCAGTGTGTTTCTCTGCCCGGGCTCTGCCTGCACTTGCCTTTCCGCTGCCTCTCACTTTCTTTCCCTGTCTCTCTAAATCTCTGTGTCTCTACCTCGCTCTCTCTGTCCTTGAGTCTCTCTGTGTGCCCCTCCTCTCTCTCTCTCTCTCTCTCTCTCTCTCTCTCTCGGCCTTGGCTCCTGATGCCCCTTGGACGCTGACCTTGGCTCGGCCCTCTCCCCCTCGCTCTCAGGCCGGGCGCTGCTGCGGCTAAATGGGGAGAAACTACAGCGGATGGGGCTGGCACAGGAAGCACAGCGGCAAGAGGTGCTACAGCAGGTGCTGCGCCTGCAGGTGCGCGAGGAGGGGCGGAGCCTACAGCTGCTCAGCCAAGGTCAGTGGGGGGAGCCAGGAGTGCCGGGAGGCATGGGGGTGGGGGAGAGGCTGGGCTGGGAGGCCCAAGTGTGGAGTGGGTGGGCTGATCTCAGGGGGCAGCCGCAGGCGCCAGTCAGGGCTGTCCTGTGCCCAGGGCAGAACGGAGATGCCCGAGATCTCCACCGGTCCTCACCCCCATCCACCCCATAGCCTCTTTCGGAAACACGTCCTAGCTGCTGCCTGGGGCTTGAAGCCCGGACCCCAGCACTGTGACCAAAGCCTGTGGCAAGGACGATGCAGACCTGGCACACAGCCCCTCTCGGACCCCGCCAGAGGCGCCAGGGGCTGAGCCCAGCCCAGGTGGGACCAGGATTGCCATCTCTGGTTGTGCATTCTGGGCTGTGAGCAGGTGGGGGCTGCTTGGGTGTGGCCCTTCCTCCCAGGACCTGAGCCCAAATCCACCCTCTGGTGCTGCTGGCAGCGTGCGGGGCAGCTACCTGGAGTCAGAGCAGGGTCTGGTTATCCCCCTAGACTCCCAGGGAGTCTCTTTGTTATTTATATTCCCTTCACCCACGCTGATGTCAGCACCCCTATTGCCTGCTGAATCACGCTCCCTCTGGGCATCCTGCCCTCCCCGGGGCAAGAGGTTTGTGTCTGCCCATTTGTCCGGTTCTACACCTTCACCCAGCACCTAGAGGATTGCCGGCAAGGGTGGGATAAACTGTGCAGGCTCCCTTTGGCCAGGGCCACCCCCCGCCCATGGTCAGCAGCACCGCCAGGAGCTCTCCCTCATGATTTCTGAGACCCTCACCACACCCCCATCTATTCCCAGAACCTGAAGCAAGAGAGGTCTGGGGATTGCTCAGGTGCCTAAGACCTAACACAGCACCATGAGGACCCCATAGCCAGGATTAGCCTCAGCCATGTTGTGGCCTTGGGTTTGGGAGTCCAGCTCCTGCTCCCCCAACATTTGTTGGGGGGCTGCCCTGAGGCACAGTTGGGGGCATGTGTGTTCTCACTGCTCCTTTCCCAGGAAAATCCGAATTCATAGAAGACACTGTCCTGAGGGCTACTTCCCCCACACCCACCCACCAGGGACCCAGCCAGCCCCTGAGCAGCCACTCGGCAGGTCAAGGGGCCCAAGGCTGGGACTGGTGCTGCCCAGCAGAGGGACGGTGAGGGTGGTCCTGGTAGCCCTGGCCCTCTTGTCCCTAACCCTTCCCATCCCCCTAGGGAACTCTGAAAATCTCAGGGACAGATGAGGCTGAGCCTCCAGCCTCTTCTCTGTGCCCTGAGCTGGCCTGCAGGTGGGAGGTTGGTTGCTGCAGGTCCCCAGTGGAATTTGGACAACTGGCCTGGTGCTCCCCATCCTGTAGGCCGATACAGGAAGCCCCCATGTCCTGTCTGGCCACCCTGATTGTCCCAGCCCACCTTGTGCCATCACGGCGTTGTCTTTTCCGGAGGGTCCTTCCTATCACTGCCCCCACCTTCTCCCATTTTTGTCTTGCCCCCATGCCCCCATGCCCCCATGCCCCCATGCTCTTGTCTTGTCTTCTTTGTTTTGCGCTTTTTTATATTCTGACAAAAAGACCAGAAATAAAGCTGGTTCTCAAGTGCCCCAAGTGTGTGTTCGGCTCCAGCCAACTGGGTGTTTGAGAGTGGGAAGAGCCCTGGGTGGAGGGGTCCCTGGCTGTGGGAGGAGAGGGTGCCGGTGCCCAGTTCAGGTGCCTCCACGGGGCCACTAGGGGGCAGTGGCGTCGCATCTGGACAGGGCTCCTGTTTACCCCAGGGCCAGGTGGGGAAAGAGGCAGAGGGCTGGAATCCTGGGCTCAGCCCTGTGGACTGCACCCAGACGCAGGGACAGAGGTGCATTACTTTCCTGGGGCTGCCGTGACAAATGAGCACAACTGGGAAGCTTAACACAAGAGAAACGGATTTTGTTCCAGTAATGCAGGCCACCAGTCTGAAACCCAGCAGGGTCACACTGCCTCCTGGAGCCCCGCGTAGAACCCTTCCTCACCTCTCCCAGCTTCTGTGGCTGCCCCAGGGACCCTGGGCTCGTGGCATGTCACTCTGTCCCAGCCTCAGTGCTCACATCACCTTCTGTCTGTGTCAAATCTTCCTCCTACAAGGAAACTTGTCACCGGATTTAAGGACCACCTGGACAATCCAGGACGATCTTCTTATCTCCAAACCCTTCCCTTAAGCAAATCTACAAAGACCTTTTTTTCCCAAATGAGGTCCCATTCATGGGTTCCAGGGATTTGACGTGGCAATCTTGGAGGGCCCCCGTTAAGCGCCCCACACAGGGTAATGCTCTAACATGAGAAACACACAGGTCACGACACCCCCGACACAGGTACTCACACGGCCACCAGACACACGGTAATACAGAGGCATAAACTGACCACCGGAGTCTGGACACACAGAGACACAAGGATGCTAGTATCCAGACCCACAGTACCCCCTGACACACAATGACCCCCTAACATACAGAAACACAGGGGGCACAGCACACAATGTCCTGACATCCAGGCATGCTGTAGCCCGGACACACATCTAAGATACAGGTGTCCCTCCACCCACACACACCTTGCGTCTAGTCATACAGACAGGTACCCTTTTCCACTAGTACAGGACACAGAGACAGACGCTGAGATCAGTCGTCCACACAGGACACAGCCCAGCACATATGGTCACTCAGACACATAGACACACACCTACCAATAGGCATTGATGTATTACACACGTGAACATGCAGACTTACATGGGGAAATATGACAAACTTGTCTGCATCTCATGCACTGACCCCTCCCCAAATCCTGCATGTCCTGCCCCCAGTGTGGGCTCCGTCAATAAGGGAAGGACAGGACCCTCCCTCTTCCTCCTGGGGTCACGTGGGCCTTTCTCTGGCTCTGATTTCCAAGGGAAGTTCTAACCCACTGAACCCTGCACAGAGGGCCCCCACCCCTCTCTCTGTGAGCACTTTGTGCCAGCCATTAGAGAAGCAGGTCCCAAGAATCCCTGTGAGAACAGGCAGACCCCAATCTGACCTTTTGTGCCCTGCCCCCAAGCAATGCACCCAACCTGTTCCAGGGTACACAGAAGTGTGAAGTCGGGAGAGGAGTAGGGGGTGGGGAAGGGTGCACCTTGCAACTGTTTCCCAACTAGTACCTCTTCCCCTACTTCATTTATTCCCAAGTCCTGGTAGGGTTGGTGCCCCATTTCCCCCAGACCTGATACTGGGGTGCCCTCACAGGCCCGGGTTCTGGGGTACCGTGTAGCAAAGCACGACTGGCCTAGAATCACCTCCACCCGAAGCAGACGGAGGCTGGTCCAACGGTTAGTAGCCCCAATAGGGCCCATGGCCTCAAACTGCCCCAGCACTGCTAGGAGCCAGGCAATCCTCTGAGTGTGGCCACGGGGCTCTTTGGAAGACACCCAGATCCTGCTCTGCAGGCGCAAGACTCCCACGGGCCAGGAGTTCGACTCCCAGGGGACGGTGGTCTCCATGGCTGCACCCTCCCAGAGCCAGCACCTAGAGGCATCTGGTCGCTTGGATCCGCGTACCCTGGGCTTCGAGCAGTTCCCAGGGCCCCTATAGTGCCTCAGTTTACCCCATTGCCTGAAAAACGCCTCTTGCCCCACGGGCGACATAACTGGCCACTTTGCACCGGAGCCCTGACCGACGGAGTCGGGAGCGGGGCCAGGGGGCCGGCCCGGCCGATGGGCCCCCTCCCCCCAACCCGTTCCTCCCCGTCGCGGAGCGGCTGCAGGAATACCGCGAGAGTTCGCCCCCTCCCCCCCACAGTAAAACTGTCAAAGGTGGGAGGGGCGGGAGCGCGCATGTGCGCAGCGCGGCGCGCAGCCTGCGCCGCCCGGACCCCGCGCCCCGCGCCCAGCGCCCCGGCCCCGGCCCCCGCCCCGGCCGCCGTCCCGCTGGGCGCCGCAGGTAAGCCCCCGGCCGCGCCCCGGGCCGGACCCCGGAGCAGCCGTCGCTCGGCCGCGTCCCCGACCCTGACCCCGCGCGCAGGTCGGGGGGGGGGGG